>NC_140996.1:104135525-104522206 GCF_052327205.1 Somniosus microcephalus | reverse complement strand
TCTCTCTCCTTCTCTCTCTCTCCTCTCTCTCTCCTTCTCTCTCTCTCCTTCTCCTCTCTCTCCTTCTCTCTCTCTCTCCTTCTCTCTCTCTCCTCTTCTCTCCTTCTCTCCCTTCTCTCCTTCTCTCCTTCTCTCCTTCTCTCCTTCTCTCCTTCTCTCCTCTCTCCTCTCTCCTCCTCTCCTCTCTCTCCTCTCTCCTTCTCTCTCTCCTCTCTCCTTCTCTCTCTCCTCTCTCCTTCTCTCTCTCCCTCTCTCCTTCTCTCTCTCCTCTCTCCTTCTCTCTCCTTCTCTCTCTCTCTCCTTCTCAGTTCAGTTCAGTTCAAATGCTTTATTGGCATGAAAGTTTACAGAGAACCATATTGCCAAAGCTTACATAGCAAAAAAGGTACAGTTTTCCAACATTCTGTAGGGTGTCAATCGATTTGACATTTGTTGGGTACATACAATATTACTTTTAAACAATATTAATTTTAAACAGTCTTTCTACTTCATTTGGTACGTTCAATATTAATTTCAAACAGTCTTTCTACTTCTCTCTCTCTCCTCTCTCTCTCTCTCTCCTTCTCTCTCTCTCTCTCTCCTTCTCTCTCTCTCCTCTCTCTCTCTCCCTTCTCTCTCTCTCTCTCTCTCTCTCTCTCTCTCTCTCCTCCTCCTCCTCTCTCTCTCTCTCTCTCTCTCTCTCTCTCCTTCTCTCTCTCTCTCTCTCTCTCTCTCTCTCTCTCCTCTCCTCTCTCTCTCTCTCTTCCTCTCTCCTCTCTCTCTCTCTCCTCCCCTTCCCCTCTCTCCCTCCCTCCCTCCCTCCCTCTCCTTCCCAGACAGACAGACACACTTATCCCTCAAAAAAACCCTCGGCACCGCTGGGCACTCCAGCTCGTGTATATATAGATAGAAGATATACATTGTGAATACTCTGGAACTTTACTTCAGCAGAGGAAGATGGGGTGGCACTTGATGGATGCCTTGAAGATTTTCACGGTTATGGAAAATTTGGATCCAAGAAATGTCTTTTGTCAGGCACAAGATTCGAGTGCGTGGATACACCGTTTCAAATTAAAGTTATTGAAAAAATAGAGGCAATTTAGGAAGTACTTTTTTTAATAGAAGATTTGTGAAGCAGATAGCCACGGCAGGCAGGAATTGGAAGAAAAGAATGGGTGAATTCCTATTGGGAAAGGGGATACAGGGCTATACTTTAAGAATCACAAGAGAAAAGTGTTTGGAAGGATAGGTGAGTTGGACCAATAGTCTTTGGCCCCAGCTATTCTATGTTGGTGGTCCATTGATTTTTGTCATGTCCTTTAAAGTCTGACAGGAAGAAACCTTTGGTAGTTTTGTGTTATATTCATGCTAGCAAATGGTGTGATGGTTTATTTTAAGTAAATGGTTTTATGTAGGACTACTTCCAAATGGCATCAACATGTCAAACCCTAAACACATAATAAATCCTGCTCAAATTCTTACTTTAGTATTTTTGATTTAGTTCTTCATACATATTTTACTGTTGTCCGCTCAAGGTGAATTCTTAAGGGGTTTAAGTGGAAAAAGTGCTCTCTGATGTTCGCAGTTACTTGGTCTCACTCGCAGCTTGATATCTTTATTTGATCTAATGAGATCCTGCATCTGCCCTTGTGTGATGAGGCAGATTGAATTGTGCTTTCCAGTTGACATCAAATAAATAGGCTGCCTGGTAGGTTACTGATTTCAACCTTTTCACTGAAGCATTAAAAATACTTAACATGATTACTTGACTATTGAGAAGAAATTGTTTTAGCTTCAAACAAAATACCTTTGAATTATGACTGTCTTGGTGTCTTGAGTTCCCCATTTGCCTTGCCAGTAATTTATGTCATTAGCAGCTCCACGAGGAATCATTCCCACATTAGTTAAAGACAGTATCCTATCTTGCTATGTCTTTTTGGTTCTGATGTTATACCTGTGAATAAATATAGTTTTGGCTTTTATGCTTTGGGCTGGCAGTGTATTATTGCCTGCCTTCATAAATGACTGAGATAACTCTGGTCTGGACACCCCCACCCTATATTGCTTGGGGGCACCTTTTTTGAATCTTTTGTTTAGCTATTTGGGGATATCTAGCTCCCTGAAATCTCCAAGTCCAAGATTGGTCCAGGTTCCTCTGCAATACTAGTACTAAAAAGGCAGGAGTTTGCATCTTGGGGTACAATTCCATCAATGCCCTGATTTGTTTTGAGCTTGTAACCAATGTAGCTGCCCTCATCTCTACTCCCAGGGCTGCTACTCTGACTTGCTTGTTGGTTTTAGCTGAGGCAGCCTCTCCAGCCAGGTGAGTAAGAAAATAAAAACAGAAAATGCTGGAAATACTCAGGCAGCACCTGTGGAGAGAGAAACAGAGTTAATGTTTCAGGTCGATGACCTTTCATCAGAACTGGAAAAAGACATAACTGCTCAGTTTACATTGAGGACATTGGCCCCACTGTACCAATGCCTTTCCTGTCTGCTGATTTTTTTTTCCTTGCAAGACCTACACTGCATTACTCAGTTTACTATGCCATAACCGTCAGAAGTTTCATTCCGGTACAGAATGTCTGTAATGTGATTTGCAATCATCAGCTTTATTAACTATCCTGTACATCACCCTGTTCACATTTCACTCTCATTCTTGCCAACTCCTATTGACTCCCATTCCAGAGGGTATTGACTTCAAAATCCTCGTCTTCAGATTCTTCCACAGCCTTGTGCCTCCCTACTGTTGCAATCGCCTACAGCCCTACATCTGTGACCACAGCCGTCACTTTTTCCTATGCTGGTCAACTGTGCATTCCCCACCCCTCCTCTCTACCATTCGTGGAATAACCTTCAGTCAACTTGCCCCCACACTTGGGAACCGCCTCCCGAAATACTGTTTTCTTGCTCTGTCACTCCTTACCTTAAAAGCGGTCCTTTAAAATCTGCATTTTTGTGCCTTGTCCTGCTCCCTCTCCTACTCTTGCTCAGGATTGACCACAAACAGTGAAGCGCTTTGGGGCATTTTTCTACTTTAATGACACTGATTGCAAGGTGTGAAATCTTCTGTGTCTTCTCCTTGCTTGCATCTTTTGCCTGCTGCCTGACACATTATGCTTCTCGCTGTTGCCAGTAACTCTGCCATACCTTTGACTGATTACTGCATTCTGTTCCCAGGTTTGCCTACTCTCAGACACTGGGTAGTTGTTGTTTCGTATGACGGGAGAAGCTTACAATGGGATGTCTAATTTGGCTATCCATTCGATGGCCTCCTCAGATGCTGAGTGGAGAAATGGGTAATGCTTGGCTACTGAGCCTACACTTAAGGACTTGAGGACTAGGCCTGTACTTGTGGCCTCTCTGTGGTTCCTAGATTGCTTCCAGCTTCACAACCTTTTGTGCTGACAAACCACCATCTTTGTCTTCCCTTCCTGAGTAGTCCCTGGCCTCTTCTTTCTTTCACCCCCCCACCCCCCCCACCCTTTAGTTAAAGAAAGAATTTGCATTTATAAAACACCTTTCAAAACATCCCAAAGCGCCTTGCAGCCATAAAATCATAAAAAATTACAGCACAGAAGGAGGCCATTTGGCCCATTGTGTCTGCGCCGGTCGAAAAAGCACTATCCAGCCGAATCTCATTTTCCAGCTCTTGGTCTGTAGCCTTGCAGGTTATCCAAGAACTTTTTAAATGTGATGAGGGTTTCTACCTCTACCACCCTTTCAGGCAGTGCGTTCCAGACCCACATCGCCCTCTGGGTGAAAACATTTCTCCTCCACTCCCCTCTAATCCTTCTACCGATTACTTTCAATCTATGCCCCCTGGTTATTCACCTCTCTGCCAAGGGAAATGGGTATTTCCTATCCAGTCTATCTAGGCCCCTCATAATTTATACACCTCAATCAAGTCTTCCCTCAGCCTCCGCTGTTCCAAAGAAGCAAACAATCCCAGCCTATCCAATCTTTCCTCATACCTAAAATTCTCCAGTCCTGGCAACATCCTTGTAAATCTTCTCTGTACCCTCTCCAGTGCCATCACATATTTCCTGTAATGTGGTGACCAGAACTGTACGTAGTACTCTAGCTGTGGCCTAACTCGTGTTTTATACAGTTCAAGCATAACCTCTCGTATTCTATGCCTTGGTTAATAAAGGAAAATATCCCATATGCCTTCTTAACCACCTTCTCTACTTGTCCTGCTACCTTCAGGGATCTGTGGACATGCACGCCAAGGCCCCTCTGTTTCTCTACACTTCTCAGTATCCTACCATTTATTGTGAATTCCCTTGCCTTGTTCGCCCTCCCTAAATGCATTACCTCACACTTCTCCGGATTTAATCCCATTTGTCATTTTTCTGCCCACCTGACCAGTCCATTGATATCTTCCTGCAGTCTGCAGCTATCTTCCTGACTATCAACCACATGGCCAATTTTTGTATCATTCAAACTTCTTAATCATGCCCCATACATTGAAGTCTAAATCATCAATATGTCACGAAAAGCAGGGGACCGAGTATTGAGCCATGTGGAACTCCACTGGAAACAGTCTTCCAGTCACAAAAACACCTGTTGACTTTTTCCCTTTGTTTCCTGCCACTGAGCCAATTTTGGATCCAACTTGCCACGTTCCCTTGGATCCCATGGGTTTTTATTTTTTTGACAAACCTGTCCTGTGAGACCTTGTCAAAGGTCTTGCTAAAATCCATGTAGCCTGTCAAATGCACTGTCCTCTTCGACCCTCATTATCTCCTCAAAAAATTCAGTCAGGTGGTCTGCACAGAGTGATCCTAAATGGAGTGCTTCTAAACAGAGTGCTATGGTTGGGAATTTGGAGAGAGTGGGAATTTGGAGCAGAGGAGAGAGAGAGCGAGCACGCATCGGGAAGTGAGTTAAGTGATGTCCACACAAGAGAAGGAGCTGAAGAAAAAAAATCACCAACTACTCAACATTTTTTTTTTCTTGAGTTTATTTCTGTTGTTAGTTTAATAGTCTTTTAAATAGAGGCATGAGAGGGCACCTCAGCCCTGTGGAATATCTTGTGCCATGTGGGAACTCCAGGACGCTTTCCGTGTCCTGGACACCAGATGTGCAGGAAATATCAGCTGGAGGAGCTCGAGCTCCAGGTTTTGGAGCTTGAGCAGCAGCTGGCATCGCTGTGGTGCATCCGTGATCGCACATTTCAGGAGGTGGTCACCCTGCAGTGTAAGAGTGTGCAGGCAGAGAGGGAATGGGTGGCGGCCAGACAGACAAGGAGGACCAGGCAGGTAGTGCATGAGTCCCCGGAGTGGATCACTCGCTCTCTCTGTGATGAGGGCGATTGGTTTCTCTGGGCCAGAGCCAAGTCCACGACTCCACGGGTGGCTCAGCTGTATGAGGTGGTGGGTGGGGGAGGGAGGAAGATCGGGCAAGCCATAGTGATGGGAGATTCAATAGTTAGGGGAACACATGTGATTCCTGTAAGGATATCAGCAAATAGTGATGATATTTGTCTGTGTTTGATTACTTATGCCGTACAGCATATTTGTCTGTGTTTTTGATTGCTTGTGCCTTAGCAGCAGAGGTCATGTGACCAGACAAGCAGGCTGGCAGTTTTACTTTCAGTTTCATTCTAGATGCATCACAGCATAGTGTGTTCTGTAAAAAGCTGTAGAAAGTCTTGAACAAGACTTTAGATTAAACAACATTCTCTTTCAGAAATGAGTCTTTATTGAACCCAAAAAGAAATCAAAACAATTCCAGGATGCTATGTTGTCTCCCTGGTGCCAGGGTCAAGGATGTCACTGAATGGCTGCAGGACATTCTGAGGGTGGGGGAGGGTGAACAGCCAGAAGTCGTGGTTCATATCGGTATCAACGACATAGGTAGAAAGAGGGATGAGGTCCTGAAAACAGATTTTAGGGAGATAGGAACGAGATTAAAAAGCAGGACCTCAAAGGTAGTAATATCCGGGTTACTCCCGGTGCCACAGGTGAGTGAGTATAGAAATAGGAGGATAGAGCAGATGAATGCATGGTTGGAGAGATGGTGCAGGAGGGAGGGCTTTAGATTCCTGGTACATTGGGATGGGTTGCACCTCAACAGAGCCGGGACCACTATCCTCAATCTGGCTTTGCTAGTGCTGTTGGGGAGGGTTTAAACTAATTTGGAAGGGGTGGATGAGCACCAGGATGTAGCATTAGAAAGGAGAAACAAGGTGTGCAAAGGATTGGGAACGACCGATAGCACTAGAGTAAAAAATAGTATGGTATTTGGTGGGGCCAGACTAAGTGAGAATACAAGAAAGTCTAAGATAGGTTTACAGTGAGTGTGTGTAAATGCACAAAGCGTGGTAAATAAAGTTGGTGAGCTGCAGGTGCAAATAGCCACATGGGAATATGATGATGTGGCAATAATGGAGCCCTGGCTCCAAAAAGGGCAGGATTGGGTACTAAATATTCCGGGATATAAGGTGTTCAGGAAAGATAGGGAAGGAAAGAAAGGAGGTGGAATGGCAGTATTGATTAAGGAGAATGTTATAGTGCTGGAGAGAGGAAGTCCTGGAGGGGTCAAGGACAGAATCTATTTGGTTGGATTTAAGAAATATTAGAGCTGCCATTACACCACTAGGTGTATTCTATAGGCCACCAACTAGTGGGAAAGATATAGAGGAGCAAATTTGCAGGGCCATTACAGAGCAATGCAAGAACTATAGAGTAGTGATAATGGGGAACTTCAATTATCCTAATATAGACTGGGATAGTAATAGTGTAAAGGGCAGAGAAGGGGTAGAATTTCTGAATTGTGTTCAGGAGAACTTCTTGATCAGTATGTTTCCGGCCCAACGAGGAAGGAGGCATTGCTGGATCTGGCTCTGGGGAATGAGGTGGGTCAGGTGGAGCAAGTGTCCGTAGGGGATCATTTAGGGAACCGTGATAATAGTATCATAAGATTTAGATCAGCTATGGGAAAGGACAGCGAGCAATCCAGAGTAAAAATACTTAATTGGAGGAGGGCCAATTTCAGTGGGTTGAGAACAGATTTGGCCCATGTAAATTGGAATCTAAGATTGGCAGGCAAAACAGTTATCGAACAGTGGGCAGCCTTTAAAGAGGAAATGGTACATTCCCATGAGGGGGAAAGGTAGGGCAACAAAAGTCAGAGCTCCCTGGATGATGCAAGAGATAGAGAGCAAGATGAAGCCGAAAAAGAGCGTGTATGACAGATGTCAGGATGAGATGTATCCTAGGATGTTGAGGGAAGTAAAGGTGGAAATTGCAGAGGTACTGACCATAATCTTCCAATCCTTCTTTGTAATGGCGGGTAGTGCCTGAGGACTGGAGAATTAGAAATGTTACACTCTTGTTCAAAAAAGGGTGCAAGGATAAACCTAGCAACTACAGACTAGTCAGTTTAACCTCGGTAGTGGGGAAGCTTTTAAAAACAGTAATCAGGGACAAAATTAACAGTCACTTGGACAAGTGTGGATTAATTAAGGAAAGCCAGCACGGATTTGTTAAAGGCAAATTGGGTTTTTTGATGAGGGCAATGCGGTTGATGTAGTTAACATTGACTTCCAAAAGGCGTTTGATAAAGTGCCACATAATAGGCTTGCCAGCAAAGTTGATGCCCATGGAATAAAAGGGACAGTGGCACCAAGGATACAAAATTGGCTAAATGAAGGGAAACAGTAGTGGTGAACGGTTGTTTTTTGGACTGGAGGAAGGCACACAGTGGTGTTCCCCAGGGGTCGGTACTAGGACCACTGCTTTTGTGATGTATATTAATTATTTGGACTTGGGTGTACAGGGCACAATTTCAAAATTTGCAGATGACAAAAAACTTGGAAGTATAGTTAACAGTGAGTAGGATAGTGATAGACTTCAAGAGAACATAGACAGGGTGGTGGAATGGGCGGTCACATGACAGATGAAATTTAACACCGAAAAGTGCGAAGTGATGCATCTTGGTGGGGAGGCAATATAAACTAAGGGGTACAATCATAAAGGGAGTGTATGAACAGAGAGACTTGGGGGTATCGTTGAAGATGGCAGAGCAGGTTAAGAAAGCGGTTAAAAAAGCATACGGCATCTTGGGCTTCATGCATAGAGTAGAAAAGCAAGGAAGCTATGATGAAGCTTTATTAAACACTGGTTCGGCCTTAACTGGATTGTTGTGTCTAATTCTGGGCACCACACTTTAGGAAGGATGTGAAGGCTTTAGAGAGGGTGCAGAAAAGATTTACAAGAGTGGTCCAGGGATGAGGGACTTCAGTTACGTGAATAGATTCGAGATGCTGGGGTTGTTCTCCTTGGAGCAGAGAAGGTTGAGAGGAGATTTGATCACTGTATTCAGAGTCATGAGGGGTGCAGACAGAGTAGATAGAGGAAAAACTGTTCCCATTGGCGGAAGGGTCGAGAACCAGAGGAGATGCATTTCAGGTGATTGGCAGAAGAACCAAAGGCAACATGAGGAAAAACTTTTTTACGCAGTGAGTGGCTATGATCTGGAATGCACTGCCTGAAAGGGTGGTGGAGGCAGATTCAATCGTCATAATCATAATAATAATCATAATCAACTTTATTGTCATTGTTAGTGCATAAGTGCAGTACAACAAAATGTAGGCTTGCGGCTCCCGAGAGTGTACATTTAGATTAAGACATTTAAACATTCACCATACATTTGGCTTGTAATACATTAACATAAACATAACCATAATAAAGTGCATTGGCAGATGTGCAGGCTTTAGAGTTTATTTGTGGCGTTCAGTAGGATGACAGCCCTGGGAAAGAAGCTGTTCCTAAATCTGGTCGTACGGGTGCGAATGCATCTGTAGCGTCTCCCAGATGGCAGGAGGGCGAACAGACTGTGGCTGGGGTGGTGTGGTAAACCACTTATCGTTTTCATTGTTGTTCACTGTTGTTCACTACTGTTATCGTTATTGCACATTGTTATCTCTTGCTACTCACTGTGTACCAATGCATGCCTCAGCTGGCTCCACCCATGGCTCCGCCTACATGACCTGGTATAAAGGTGGCTGCTTGGCAACCCACTTCCTTCTGGGAATCAGTCGTCCACGAGAGGCATGCTCTGTTCTTTAGTTAATAAAAACCTTTTCATTACTATCCTAATTCATCGCTTTTTATGGATTAATTGATAAGTGTATCAATTTTATTAACGAAAGTTAAAATGTTGGCACCTGAGCAACAACAACAGCAGGCGTTGCTGCGAGCCCTCAGACCAGCATGCCTGGACCTCGACCCTCAAGCGGCGGGTTCATCTACCAATTTCGAACACTGGCTGAGCTGCTTTGAATCCTTCCTAGAAGCCTCCGCCGTGATATCGGAGGAGAACAAATTAAAAGTTCTGACCGCCCAGGTGAGCCCTCAAGTATATACACTCATCCGGGACGCTACTACGTACACGGCGGCTCTCGACCTGCTAAAAGGGCACTACACGCGCCCAGTGAATACGATTTACGCCAGACACCTCCTGGGATCCCGCAGGCAGCAACCGGGGGAAATCGGTAGAGGCATTTTTACAGGCGTTACAGACGCTCTGCAGGGACTGCGACTGTAAGGTGGTATCGGCTGCGGCGCACGCGGAGGGACTTATCTGTGATGCCTTCGTTAAGGGCCTCCAGTCCGACTACTCCTGGCAGAGACTGCTCGAAAGCAGGGAGCTCGACCTGAAGACGGCCGTAGCCCTCGCGCTCTCATTAGATGCGGCCCACCGAAACCTCGAAGCATACTCACGTAACAGTGCCGCGCCATGGTCATCGCGACCTTGGGACATGGGACCGCCGCCCCCGGTACCAACTACTGCAGCGATGTCCCGAAATCAACTGGGACCGCCACCCCCGGTACCAACTACTGCAGCGTAACCAGGCCCAAAAATGCTATTGCTGTGGCCAGTTAAAACACCCTAGAGCGCGCTGCCCGGCGAAGACCGCTACCTGCTCTGGCTGCGGGAAGAAAGGCCATTACGCCAACGCCTGCAGAGGGAAACCCGCGAACGCCAGCAGCGGCGCGTGTGAACCGTGGGGGCAGCCATCTTATCCGCCATTTTGTGCACCTCCGGCCGCGTGGGGATCGGAATCATTGCCGCCGCCATTTTGTTCGCCGCACTCAACCGCCATTTTGTCTCCGGACTCGACCACCGTCTCGTCTGACGACCACATCGGCTCACTCAGCCATACACTGGCCTCCGTTAGGCTGGATCAAGCTCTCCCTCATCATCTGTCCAGGTCCATGATGGACATTACGGTAAATGGCCGCGCCACTACTTGCCTGTTTGACAGCGGGAGCACAGAGTTTTATTCACCCCGACACGGTGCGTAGCCACTCCCTCACGGTCCTGCCAACGCGCCATCGGATTTCTATGGCGTCCAAGTCCCATTCAACGGACGTCGGCGGCTACTGTGTGGTGACCCTTTCGGTTAGGGGCACAGAATATAAAAATTTTAAACTTGTCCTGCCCCGTCTTTGCGCTGCTGTTCTGCTAGGGTTGGATTTTCAGTGCCACCTTATAAGTGTCACATTGGCATACGGTGGACCTCTTTTTTCCCCCCCCCCCCCCCACTCAGTCTGCAACCAACAGCTTTTAAATCGCCCGCCGCGCACCATTTGCAGTCTTTCCACACTCAAAGTCTCCCCCCCTCCCTTGTTCGCTAACCTCACCCGCGACTGTAAACCCATCGCTACCAAGAGCAGGCGGTACAGCGCCGGTGACAGAGCTTTTATTAGCTCTGAGGTGGAGCGGCTCCTGAAGGAGGGCATTATCGAAGGGAGCACCAGCCCCTGGCGAGCCCAGGTTGTAGTCGTTAAGACCGGCAATAAACACCGCCTGGTCATTGACTACAGCCAAACCATAAACCGGTACACTCAGCTGGACGTGTACCCCCTTCCCCGCATATCTGATATGGTCAATCAGATTGCGCAATACAGGGTATTCTCCACCATTGACCTTAAGTCAGCATACCACCAACTCCCTATCCGCCCTGAGGACTGCCAGTATACTGCCTTCGAGGCAAACGGCCGCCTCTACCACTTCCTTAGGGCTCCCTTCGGCGTCACCAACGGGGTTTCGGTCTTCCAAAGGGAGATGGACCGGATGGTTGACCAGAACGCGCTGCAGGCCACCTTTCCCTATCTGGATAACGTCACCATCTGCGGCCACGACCAGCAGGACCATGACGTTAATCTAGAGAAATTCCTCCGTACGGCCCAGCGGCTGAATCTAACATACAATAAGGAGAAATGTATGTTTCGCACCACGCGCCTTGCCATTCTCGGCTGCGTAGTGGAGAACGGAGTCATCGACCCCGACAGAATGCGCCCCCTTATGGAGCTCCCCCTCCCCCACTGCCAAAAAGCACTGAAGAGATGCCTGGGGTTTTTCTCTTACTACGCTCAGTGGGTGCCCAACTATGCGGACAAAGCCAGACCCCTCATCAAGTCCACCTCCTTCCCCCTGACATCAGAGGCGGGTGCTGCCTTCACTCTTATCAAGAGTGATATTGCGAAGGCCACAATGCACGCAGTGGATGAGTCCATCCCTTTCCAAGTGGAGAGCGATGCATCCGACTTCGCCCGAGCTGCAACCCTTAACCAGGCGGGGAGACCCGTGGCCTTTTTCT
This sequence comes from Somniosus microcephalus, assembly GCF_052327205.1. Taxonomy (NCBI): domain Eukaryota; kingdom Metazoa; phylum Chordata; class Chondrichthyes; order Squaliformes; family Somniosidae; genus Somniosus; species Somniosus microcephalus. Next base: position 104,510,613 of record NC_140996.1, on the reverse strand, counting down.
CAAGGACCCTCCAGGGCCCTGAGATTCGACACTCCTCTGTCGAAAAGGAGGCCCAGGCTATTGTGGAAGCGGTGCGACACTGGAGGCATTACCTGGCCGGAAAACGATTTACCCTTCTCGCTGACCAGCGTTCAGTTGCTTTTATGTTCAATAATAAGCAGAGGGGCAAAATCAAGAACGACAAGATCTTGAGGTGGAGAATTGAACTTTCCACCTACAATTACGATATCTTGTACCGGCCCGGGAAACTCGATGAGCCCCCAGATGCTCTATCACGAGGTACATGCGCCAACGCGCAAGTTGATAGACTGCGGACCCTCCACAATGACCTCTGCCACCCCGGGGTCACCAGATTCTGCCACTTCATTAAGGCCCGCGACCTGCCCTACTCCATCGAGGAGGTCAGGACTATGACCAGGAACTGCCAAATCTGTGCCGAATGCAAACCGCATTTTTATAGGCCAGACAGAGCACGCCTGATCAAGGCCACTCGCCCCTTCGAGCGCTTGAGCATCGACTTTAAGGGGCCTCTCCCTTCCTCTGACCGCAACGTGTACTTCCTCAACATAGTTGATGAGTACTCCCGTTTCCCTTTCGCCATCCCTTGCCCAGACATGACCAGTGCCACGGTCATCAAATGTCTGAATGACCTCTTCGCCTTGTTCGGGTTCCCTAGCTATATACATAGCGACCGGGGCTCATCTTTCATGAGCGACGAACTTCGTCAGTATCTGCTCGCGAGAGGTATTGCTACGAGCAGGACCACCAGCTGCAGCCCCCGGGGGAACGGCCAGGTGGAAAGAGAGAACGCAACGGTTTGGAAGGCCGTCCTCTTAGCCTTAAAATCTAAGGGCCTTCTGACCTCTCGCTGGCAGGAGGTCCTCCCTGCGGCGCTCCACTCCATCTGGTCACTGCTTTGTACTGCCACTAATGCCACCCCTCATGAGCAAATGTTCGTTTTCCCCAGGAAGTCCACATCGGGAACCTCGCTACCGACATGGCTGACTTCTCCTGGGCCCGTCCTACTGCGGAGGCACGTGAGGACCCATAAAACGGACCCCCTGGTCGAGAGGGTGAACCTCCTACATGCCAGCCCCCAGTATGCCTACGTGGCATACCCAGACGGGTGGGAGGACACGGTCTCCATACGAGACCTCGCACCCTCGGGTGCCCCTGAATCACCACCGTTATTCTCCACCACTTCTCCCAACCCAACCCCTGTAGATGGCATGCCGGAGCCCCAGGACCCTTCGTTGACCACTCAGACACCAGATTCGACGTTGGATACCGCACCACCACCACCGCCGCCGCTGCTACGACGATCAGGACGGCATACAAGGCCTCCTGATAGACTTACCTACACGAACTTTTAGTACACTTCACCCCGCCGGACTCAATTTTAAACAAGGGGTGAATGTGGTAAACCACTGTTATCGTTTTCATTGTTCACTGTTGTTCACTACTGTTATCGTTATTGCACATTGTTACCTCTTGCTACTCACTGTGTACCAATGCATGCCTCAGCTGGCTCCACCCATGGCTCCGCCTACATGACCTGGTATAAAGGTGGCTGCTCGGCAACCCACTTCCTTTTGGGAACCAGTCGTCCACGAGAGGCATGCTCTGTTCTTTGGTTAATAAAAACCTTTTCATTACTATCCTAATTCATCGCTTTTTATGGATTAATTGATAAGCGTATCAGGTGGGTAAGGTCTTTGATGATGGTCCGTGACCTCCGTAAACAGCGTTTCTGGTATATGTGCTCTATGGCCGGTAGCCGGGTGCCGGTAATGCGTTGGGCAGTTTTGACTACCCGCTGCAGGGCTTTCCGGTCATAGTAGCTACAGCTGCCATACCATACTGTGATACAGTTCGTCAGGATGCTCTCAATTGTGCAGCGGTAAAAGCTAGAGAGGATCAGGGGTGACCGGTTACATCCCTTCAGCCTCTTTAGGAAATATAGGCGCTGCTGGGCCGCCTTCACCAGAGAGGAGGTATTGAGGGACCAGGAGAGGTCTTCCGTGATGTGGCTTTCAAAAGGGAATTGGATAAGTACCTGAAGGGGAAAAAAATTGCAGATCTGTAGGTAAAGGGCGGGGGACTGGGACCAGCTGAAATGCTCTTGCAGAGAGCCGGCATGGGCTTGATGGGCGAAATGGTCTCCTGTACTGTAACCATTCTATGATTCTAACTTAGTCAGACATGACCTTCCCTTAACAAATCCATACTGACTGTCCTTGATTAATCCATGACTTTCTAAATGATGAGTTATACTGTTCCTCAGAATTTTTTCCAATAATTTTCCCGCCACCGAGATTAGGCTTACTGGCCTGTAATTACTTGGTCTATCCTTTCTTCCTTTTTAAAAAAAAATAAAAAAAAAATTAAAAAAAATGGCACAACGTTCGCAGTCCTCCGGTCCTCTGGCACCACGCCTGTAGCTGGAGAGTACTTTTGAAGTATAGTGACTTGTAAATGTGGTCCCATGAACAACAACAAAATAAATGAGCAGATCATCTGTTTTAGGTGTTGGTTGAGTGATAAATGTTGGGTAGGATACCATGAGAACTCCCTTGCTCCTCTTCAAGTAGTGCCATGAGATTTTTTACATCCACGTGAAAGGGCACACAGGGCCTCAGTTTAACGTCACATCCAAAAGCCGGCACCTCTGCAGTAATGCGCTGAAGCGCCAGCCTACATTATATACTGATGTCTCTAGAATGGGGTGAGAGTGCTACCACTGAGCCAAATCTGAACCTAAACACTTGTAATACTGTTTTTATTTTCTTGGAAACAGGGCTTCAAATAGAGGCCTTGTTCCTGCTGGATTCTGCAATCATTTTACTCCTAAGGCATGTTAAAGATGCCTGAAGATGAATACCATTCATTGCAGTGTCGACTCTGTTTCAAATGATAAATGTGCTTCACATACAATGATATTTCCTGCGAGTTTCCTGTAGGTCCTGCGGTTTGTTTCTTTTGGTTTGTTATGGGATCTTAGTCTGAGTTAGTTGGGGCCGTACTAGTCTGAAAAAGCATGATCTTGTCTAAGCAGAGTTAGTCTGGGTTAGTACTTGGATGGGAGACTGCCTGGGAATACCAGGTGCAGTCGGCAATGAGGGATTTCAGCGCTAAGGTTAGGTTGGAGAAACTGGGGTAGTTCTCCTTGGAGCAAAGGAGGTTGAAGGGAGATTTGATAGAGGTGTACAAGATTATGACGGGTTTGGATAAGGTCGACAGAGAAAGGCTGTTCCTATTAGCTGATGGTACAAGGACTAGGACACATATTTAAGGTTTTGGGCAAGAGAGACAGGGAGGATGTGAGGAAGAACTTTTTTACGCAGCAAGTGGTAATGACCTGGAACTCGCTGCTGTGAGGGTGGTGGAAGCAGAGACGATCAATGATTTCAAAAGGAAATTGGATAGGCACTTGAGGGAAATAAACTTGCAGGGCTACGGGGATAGAGTGGGGAATGGGACTGACTGGATTGCTCGACGGAGAGCTGGCACGGACTCGATGGGCCAAATGGCCTCCTTCTGTGCCGAAATGACTCTGCCTCTGAGATCAGCTTTTGGGCAAAGTGAATTAATGCTATTGTGTAGGTCCTGGGGCTTTATATAATAGCATGGAATTTGCTGTAGTAATAATGGTGAGGCTGTCGGCAGTCGCTGTTATTACTGGGTAAAATTGCCAGCTTCCCCCCCCCCCACCACCCCCACCCAGTCCTCTCCCCTCTCGTCCCCCCTCCCGGGGGGGGGGGGGGGGGACCGAGAGGGTGGGGACCGAGAGGGTGAGGGGGGGTGGGGGGACCGAGAGGGGGAGGGGGACTCCTTTCCCACTGACCAGGGCCCCAAACACCCCTTCCAGGTGAAACAGCGATTTACTTGTACTTCTTGCAATTTAGTACACTGTATTTGCTGCTCATGATGTGGTCTCCTCTACATTGGGGAGACCAAACGCAGATTGGGTGACCGCTTTGCGGAACACCTCCGTTCAGTCCGTAGGGGTGACCCTGAGCTTCCGGTCGCCTGTCACTTTAATTCACCGCTTCACTCCCACTCTGACCTCTCCGCCCTCAGGCTCTTACACTGTTCCAATGAAGTTCGAGGAACAGCACCTCATCTTTCGATTAGGTGGTTTACAACCTTCTGGACTCAAAATTGAGTTCAACAATTTCAGACTATAACCTCTGCCTCTATTTTTTCCGGCGGCAGCTGTTGATGATTCTGCTATTCCCCATTTGCAACATTTAACCACTCCTGCCTTCCACATGAGTACAGATGGTTCCTTTTGTTCTTTCCTCCTCTCCCTTTCTCTGCCTCTGCTTAAAACCTGTTACATCTCTAACTTTTTCCAGTTTCTACGAAGGGTCACAGACCTGAAATGTTAACTCTGTTTCTCTCTCCATGGATGCTGAATGGCCTGCTGAGTGTTTTCAGCATTTTCTGTTATTTAAGAGTCAACCAAATTGCTGTGGGTCTGGAGTCAAATATAGGCCAGACCAGATAAGGATGGCAGATTACCTTCCCTAAAGGACATTAGTGAACCAGATGGGTTTTTACAACTTCCAATCGTTTCATGGTTACCATTACTGATGCTAGCTTTTTATTCCGGATTGACAGACCACAAGTTTTGGATTTCGCGCATGCGCAAGCTGAGAGTACGCCGCCATACCGAGCACAAAATCTGGGCCATTGTCATGGGTTGGAACTGCATCAATTTCTGTACATGGTCACTGAGGCCCTGGTTTTCTGTCACTGGAGGGAGCTCCAGTGCAGTATTCCCAAGAGTGAAATGATGCGCATTTTCAGTTAAGTTCAAAATAGCTTTGGTGGGTGGGGGGGGGGGGCGGTGGTGATATCCTTTACTTTATACTTTGTAGCATTTATATGTGTGAAGGTAAACCGTTAAAAGGTATCTGTTAGTTTTTCGGGGGCACTAAAATTGCTTTAATAATTAATATTTGGAGTCTCTTCAATGCATTTTTTGATGCTGCTTTAGAATTCTTAAGCCTGAACTTGCAAGAAGGCTGAATTAACACAAGTAGAAACACTGAAAATTTAGAGATGATTTGGCATCAAATATATATGTTAACTCCACTTTCATTGTTGTCCTCCATAACACTGTCTAGCCAGTGCCACCAATGTTTTCAGCACCGGCTATTTAAATGGTTTAAACATTACCTAAAACCAAACAAAGCACACTATTATGTGGAAATTGATTTTTTAAAGTGAGATGAGATGTTGACACTGTTTGAGCAAAACTGTATATGTTCATGTTCAATTCTGTTTGAGGTGCTGAATATTTTGTCTTGACCAGTATGTCAATGTGTATTGGTAAACCCTAGTTTCATTGAATTGAACTAACTATTAATTTTTCTGAGTACTGTGCCATTGATGTCCTGAACATAAAATTTTAAGTGAGATATGCATGATCCAGTTGATTTTGTCAGTAGTAGCACAGAGACTACCAGTGGCAGCACTAATTGCATTGTGTGTTAAAAATGCATTGATATACCAATCTGATATTTTGGCATATATTTGACAGAAAATATTTAGTGCTTTATTGAGTGAGATGAAGTTATTTTCTAAAACATTCAGACCAATTTCAAAAGACATACTTCATTAAAAAAAAATCACTGGTTTTTAGAGACGCAGGTAAGGAGCTTGACCAAGCAATCTGTCATCCTTACAGTATTGTGTTGTCAGCACAGTCGTTAGAAATTGTATGGGTCTCTGTGAATTGATGCAAGCTCTCACAGCACTAACCTGAATGTATGTTTGTTTTATGTTGCTCACATGTATTACATTTAATTCAGCACTTGAAAGCTGTGAACTGGAGAAATTAGTAGATCGTACATGTGGATTGCAAATGTTAAACATTTAATTTAGATAGAAGAATTACTGCAGTGTCTCCTTTGTTGTCCATAAATTCTTGAAGCAAAATATGTTTTAAATGAATTTATAAGAGAATATATAATGAGTATTAAGTTTACAGGTTTAAGTGCAATATGAAAGTTGCTTTTTCCAAATTATTCTGAGGTGTGTGTGTGTCATGGCATATACTTTATCAGGATATAATTTTGTAAGAATCTGGCATTTTATAAATGAACTCTTTGAGCCCTTCAATTTATATGGTGTGAAATTTGTGATGGGAATGTAATTCTGCTCATAACTTTGATTTCAGTTCAGAGTTTTGCTACCATTCACAATTTTTCACTGTTCCACTCTCTCTGCTGGTGTATAGTTCCATGTAAAGTGGTTGCCCTGTGGTATGTGGCACAGGTGGCCATTACTCGTGTATGAGTCTTGTTGATGAGATTTGACAGCAAGGGTTGTTTGATAGTCACTCTTAGCAGGACCCTGTCTTCCTTTGCTTATCCAACAGTGTTGGGGCCCATTGTAGTGCCCCTTCTGCTAACTAAGATCAACTGCCTCTGCACTGACTGTGATTTAAAACTGGGCTTTCTTGATTTCTGTGCATCACATATTTGCTGGCTAAACTTGCGGAGCCACTGGGGAACTGATCATCTTCTGAAAATCGGTGAGATGCAGTACTGCATATTTTGTAAACTTAGCTGGCTTGGCATAATGAAGTTGCACTTTCTTGTTGATCAAATTACTCTTTGTTGTCCTTAGTGTGTTTCAGTTCCATATTTTCTTCTGTCACTTTAACTGTCTGAGGTTGAATACTGTTTCCACTTCATGGATTCCTATAGGGTTCGGCCTTGTTACATGAATTGTAAAAATCTCTTATTAATTGCTTGTAGCTTACAGTTCTTGGGCCATTGGGAATATCATTTATACATTTAGAATGGGAAACTTTCAGGCTTGGTCACAATTATTCTGAGAGTTTCATGAGACTTTCTTGGTAAATCTCAAAACTGTATGCAGAGCATTTGTAAAGTAGCCATCTATATTGCCTTCACAAAAACAATATTTTTTGGATATGGCTGCCAAATGCTGCTTTTATTGGGTTCAATGGGATGCCAGGGTTGTAGGTTCCCAGTGCACAAGCCTCATGCAGTTGACTGCAATGCCATTGGTTTGGCTGATGCTGGCATGACATGTCAGTGGGCAGTCTGTGTAAAAGTTGTAAACTAGCCTCACAATTTTAAAACATTTTAAACATGCCAGTAGGTGGCAGTAATTGCTTAACTGTTTGGATATATAATGTGTTAATTCAGGAGCCACTTTGCCTTCCGAAAAGTAAACTATATTATACCTCTTCCTTAAGGTGCTTTTAAAAAATTATGTACAAAAATATACTCCTGTCTTGCAAGACTAAATTCCAGGCACAGCTCTTTTTCCCCCTCTTAATTTTCTACTGGGTCCTCGGCGGGTGCGTGGCCGCGCAGCAATCTGTAAGGTCCTGTGCATTTAAATTCACAGGCTGCGCAGTGAGCTGGACAGCGGGGAGTGGGTGGAGGGGCCCAATACCCAATGATCAGGAAATGGTCATAGCGGTGAAGAATGACTCGTGATTCATCACTGGAAGAGTCGTTTGGGATCTCACCGAGCCGATCCGAATTGGAATGGTGTTTGATAATGTACGGAGCCCTGGAACCCGGTGAGCGTTGTCTCTGGAGTCTGTCTGTCTACTTTTTCCGCCGAGACACGTGTAATAAAACACTTGCGGACAGTTGTTAACTGTTGGCGGCCGCAGGACCCACAATTCTCTGCACCCCAGCAACTGCTCTATCTACTGCGCTGATTTCCCCGCTGAGAGTGCGCATGCTCCGCAGGGCCGCGATGCATTCTCGAGAGAAACAGAGTTGGACTTGGTGGAAACGGGTAAAGAAATTGGGAAGCGGCAGGAAGGATGGGGGAGGTGCTGCACTATCAAGTTAATGGTGCTGGGGCCCTCGCCGCATATCCGCAGGACCCGGCGGCTCCAATCCGTGGTCTGAGGTGTGCACTTTGTGTTGCTGAGGCCTGCGCTCACCCCCACTCAGTTTCCTGGACCTGCTCCTCACATAACTCCGCGCAGGAAGGCAGTCTCCGTTCACACTTTGGAACTACACACGAGAGCTGGTTATTGATCGGAGGAAGTTGAGGACTTCAATGTACTTGGCGGGCAGATAAGTGATTAGTTATATTTTTATTAGCTTATTTTTGGAATATCTCTCTATCTCTATCTCTATCTCTCTCTATCTCTATCTATCTCTATCTATCTATCTCCATATCTATCTGGATACATCTGTCCGTCTGTCTGTATTGAATTAACTCGAAAGTTATAGAGCGTATACCTACACGTGTGTTACATCGAAAGAAAGCTGATGATTCCAGAACCGTCCTAAGCGTTTTTACGTTTCGGCCAGACAAAAATTGCGCCCGCAGTATCCAAAAATCGCTCAACATTCCGCTCATTATCCGCTCATTAGCATCGAGTGACGTCGAGGTCGACCAATCGTACGGCGGGTTCCTGGCGCGTGCGGGCGGGCCCTTCGACGGTCGAGTGACGGGGCGATTGACCAATCCTACGCTTCGGTGACCTGACGGTCCACCAATCGGTGCGTGTGTGGGCGGGCCTTATCGTTCTGAACCAAGGTGAGTCGCCACCATCTTGATTCCAAACTTTTCATTTCTTTTTCCCGCTTTCTGCGTGTTTCTTTTCAAATCTACATTTCCAGCAAAAAAAAAAGTTGCTTTTAAAAGACACATTGTTTTTTAAAAAAGTTAATTAATTTGTAAATCTTTTGTCTAACCTCTAACTTTCCTACCTTTCACCGTTTTTCCAGGCCTCAAAGCCTGGGCGTCTGTTGACCAGCCACGCCCGAGCTAGACGCCTCCCGTCGCGATCGACAAAAGGCCAGCGATCGCCGCCATCTTTGTGAAGGCTGGAGAGGGCGGGCCTGAGCCGAGCGTTGCCACCGCCGCCATCTTAGTAAAGGCGGGCGGGGCGGGAGTCGGCGTCCGCGTCATCTTCTGCCCGGAGCGCGACTTGAGTCCGGCCGGGCCTCACGCGGTAGGTTGCGCGGCGGCGTCTCTCTGGTCTTGAAGCCGGATCGGGGGCGGGGCTTGGGAAGGCGGAGCTCGGGAGAGTGCACCGGGAGGGCGGGGCTCCGGAGAGCAGGAGGCCGGTGCTCGGGAGGGCGGGGCTGGGGCTGAGCCATGTCAGTGCGTGGGGCGGCACGGAGCTCCGCGGAGCCATCGGGTCTGCTCGCTTCCCCCCCCTCCCTTTCTCCCCCCACACCGCCCTCTCCCCTCCCTCCGCCCCCCCCCCCCCCTCCCCTTCACCATTGTCCCGACTAATCTCTAATATTCGCATATCCTAATTGGGCAATGACCCCGAGATGTTATGATTAACTTTGGGACACCTGACAGCAAATTCTAACACAAGAGACGTGCAGTATAGTTTGTTTGTAAGTTGAAATAATGAGGTTTATAAACCAAAAAACAGCAAATGATTTCATGATTTTTAAGAGTTTGTCTGATTATCTCCTGATTTGAGATGGTGGGTGGCAATATGGCATTACTGTATATAAGCTTTTAAGTGGTGGTTGTTGGTGTAATAAAATTTACCCACTGACAAAACGGTCATGCTCAAAGGAGTTTGTGGCCTGCTCACTACAAAAAAAGTTATAGGGAACATTGGTCTTGGGGGGTCTCCTGTGCTCAAGGGTGCACTGCGTAATGCAGAGACAGGAGCGTAGTGCTTCATAATGTGCAAATTTGGGTAACTGCCTCCCACATTTGCTTTGCTAGAACGTTAAGATACCGTGTCCCTCCAGACTCATGGATGCATGTTTCTACATGCCTGCTGTCGATTGCAGTGCTGTAATGCAACTGTCTTTATGGAAAAGGTCTGGTGGTGTGGTGCGATGCCAGGAACAATATCCATCCTGAAGGCAGCACCTGTGAAGAAAGGAATAATGTTAACGTTCTAGGCATAGCCCTAAATCAGATAAGTGTCTCCAGCGTTTTTGTTTTTGTTTCAGCCGTGGCTCAGTTGGTAGCACTCTCATCTCTGAGTCCGAAGGTTGTAGGTTCTAGTCCCATTCCAGAGACTTGAACACACAAATTTAGGTTGACACTTCAGTGCAGTACTGAGGGGAGTGCTGCACTACCTGAGGTGCTGTCTTTTGGATGAGACATTGCACTGAGACCCCGTCTGCTCTCTCAGGTGGACATAAGATCCCATGGCACTATTTCGAAGACGAGTAGGCGAGTTATCCCTGGTGTCCCGGCCATTATTTATCCCTCAATCAACATCACTAAAACAGATTATCTGGTCATTATCACGTTGCTGTTCGTGGGAGCTTGCTGTGTGCTAATTGGCTGCTGCGTTTCCGACATTACAACAGTGCCTATACTTCAAAAATACTTCATTGGCTGTAAAGTACTTTGGGACGTCCTGAGATCGGGAAAGACGTAAGTCTTTTTCAGATTTCCAGCATCTGCAGTATTTTGTTAACAATATTCATCGTGTTATACCAGTGGGATAAGTAAGAAATTACAGTTCAATATTTAGATCTGATGTCCATTTCACAACAATTGTGGGTATATTTTGGTTACAGGCATGAGTTCCTTCAGATCAAAATTGACAAATGTTTGCTGCACATAGAAGGACTTGGCCTGTTTTCTCCAGTGGAGCTTTTTTTTTTAACAGTGCCTGTAAGCCAAAAGAAATGGAGATATCAATCAACCATGTCAGTTGAACTCTCTACCCACATATAGTAGGTGAGGGGAATAGCATAGATGCATTTAAGGGGAAGCTAGGTAAGTGCATGAGGGAGAAAGGAATACAAAGATGGGTTGAGATGAAGTAACTAGAGTGGGAGGAGGCTCATCTGGGGCATAAACATAGGCACAGATCTGTTTCTGTGCTGTTGATTCGAACTCCCTAGGTCTCTTCTGTTTTAACTTTTTAATGCCATGTAGGGTGTAAAATAGAGACCAGTGGTTTACAGTGATGACATCAATTTTTATTGCACAGTACTCTGGGATTTTTAGTGATTCTTTGGGGATCTAATTCCACAAATCGTAAACGAGTTTTATTTATTCATTAACTGGCTGTGGGGGTCGCTGATGAGGCCTGCATTTATTGACCATCCCTAATTGCGCTTGAGAAGGTGGTGGTGAACTGCCTTGAACCGCTGCACTGTGTGGTGAAGGTACTCCCACAGTGCTGTTGGGTAGGGAACAACGTTCCCGCTAAGGTGCGTGGCCGCGCAGTGGTCTGGTGGTCCTGCGCAGGCAGCTCACCGGCTTTTAAATGGAAATAACCACGCATGCGTAAATAATTGAATGGACCGCACAGCCAGTTAAAGGGCCTGTGCAAAAAAATAAATAAATAAATAAATAAAAAAAATTACAGGGAACATTGGTAAGGAGTTGGAGAATTTTGACCCAGTGACGATGAAGGAATGGCGATATATTTCCAAGTCTGGATGGCACGTGTATTGGGGAACTCTGAGGTGATGGTGTTCCCATGCGCCTGCTGCCCTTGTCCATTTAGCTGGTAGAGATCAAGGCCTAGAAATTCAGTATAGCCACTTTTGGGGCGGTAAAGTCGGGCGGCCGCTAAAGTTTGCGCCTGCCGGAAAGTGGAGGCCAATTCGCCGATATTCAGTAGCTTTGGCCAAGGAGTTTGCTCGAGCGCTAAAACTGGCGTTGCACGGCTATCTTTAGGCGCTAAGCCGGCGGTGCAGACTGATACCGCCGAGGCCGGGCGCAGTGCAGGTGCGGTCATGTTTTGATTGACAGCAGACACCCTGGTGCCAGCCAGCTCTTAAAGGGGGAAGGGTCGACTTGGTCTGCTGCCACGCCCTGGATACTGCAGCCCTCCAGCTAGGCCTAAACACTGCTGCTGGAGAGAAATAGCACCAGGAAGGATGCAGAGGGCCCGTGAGCGAGCGCAGCGCTTCTCTGCCCATGATTTAAAGGTGCTGGTTAGGGCTTTGGAGAAGAGAAGCCATATCTTGTTCCCGGACAGTGGCAAGAAGCCTCCCAAGAGGGTGTACAGGAGAGCCTGGAGGGAAATCGCCCAGAGGGTCACAGCCAACAGCGATGTCCCCAGGACTGGTGTCCAATGCCGGAAAAAGTTTAACGACCTCACTCGGATTGTCAGGGTGAGTACCCTTTCCAGTGTCCTCCTCATCCTTGCATGTGCACCTCACATTATGGGCAAAGGGACCTCAAAGCCCTAATGGCCAGCCCTCATCCAGCAGCTGTGGCACTGGCATGAACATCAATAGCACTTTCTGCACTTTACACACTGGCCAAGCTATTCGACCATGGGAGGCAGTGCACACACCAACAGGGCACCACACTGTACTTAGAGGCCGTCCTTTCTCTTGCAGGCCAAGCTGGCCCAGAATCTGAAGAGCCGGACTGTCACCGGGGGAGGCCGTGCCCAGTTCCAGCAGCTCAGTGACCTTGAGCGCGTGGGTCGAGTCATGGGTGCCCGGGTGATTGGCCCCGTTGCAATTGGAGATGCCGACCCTGTGCTGGGTCCCAATGGTAAGGACATGACTGTTTGGACCTCTCTCGTTCCCCTTGCGCTTCAGATCTACATCCTTTGCCACTGTCCGACCAATGCGCAGAATGCCACCACTCATGCCTCCCTCGCTGACGCCCTGTCCTCACTCTAAAGCTACTCTTGTGCCTTCCTGCTTTCAGCTGGTGAGGAGGAGGTCCCTGAAGCTGCGAGTGTCAGTCCCTCGGAAGAGGAGGACGAGGAGGAGCAAGAGGAAGGCGGCACATCGGGGGAACCCTCATCCGCGCCAGGGGATGGCAATGGAGGGGACACGTGTTCCCTGGAGGAGAGCCAGGGGGAAGTGTTGCAGGGGAGTGTAGCTCCTGTGCCCAGTGGCGTGCAGCCACGCGGGAAGGGTCGGCCAGCTCGACGGCCTTCTTCCCAGAGGGAGAGTCCGGCCTCCAGTCCGGAGACGGTCCTCGCCCAGGAGGTGCGCCTCCTTGATCAAATGTCCGCGGACTCGGATCGTCGGCACACCGAGTTCATGGGGGTTGTGGCACGGTTGCCTGAGGCCATTGAGTCCCTGGCTCATAGTGTGGCCGATTTCGGGGCCTCACAGGCCAGGGGTTTCGAACAACTCGCGGCAGCACAGGCCAGGGGTCTCGAACAATTCGGGGCGTCACAGCACGCGAGTCGGGCCGAATTCGGGGCATCACAGGACGCGAGTCGGGCCGAATTCAGGGCAGCACAGGCAGCGAGTGGACAGTTGATCAGTGGTGCCGTGCAGTCACTGGCTGGTCTGATGCGGGCACAGACCAGGGCAGTACGGGCACTCACTGCTGCCACACTCGCTGTGTCACGCACCCGCCGCGCTGCTGCAGCACAGCGGTCTGGCCTTCACCAGATTGCTGCGCTTGCTGCAGTGCCAGCCCGGCCGAGTGCCAGTGTCTCTGGCAACCAGCGAGCGCCTGGCATCAGCCAGCTTGCCCCCATTGCTGCAGCCGCCACTGCCACTCCCCCAGCAAAGCTGCGACGAGCTGCTGGAGAGACTGATGCTGGCCAGCTGCAGCAGTCAGCAGCCGGCCCCTCGAGGGCCAGAGCTCGTCGAGGCCGACCCCCAAGGGCATCTGCCGTCACGCAATGTGCCCCTCAGGAGCCTTCCCCCAGCCTTGCAACACCCACAGGTCCCAGGTTGAGGCGGAGCAGCAGGTCGGCCAGGGGCCGGGAAAGGCTGGACAAGGACTTGCCCTCTCGGCACACAAAGTAGAGTGTGTTGGCAAATGTTTTTTTATATGGGGGTGCTTGTGCTGTCTATGGGGGGGTTCTTTTGGTAAGGCCGAGGATGAAGGCCATTTGGATGGACAAGTTTTGATATTCCTCCCCAGGTTGTGGGAGTGAGATGTTTTTGACTGTTTATTGGGGGTGTTGTCTGTTTTTGGGTTTCATGTGGGAAGGGCCCTGAGTTTGTTCAATAAAGCTTTTTCTTTATTCAGCTTGTCCATGTGTGATGTTTCAAGTGGTTGTTGCGTTAACCGGCTGAGGGCTTGCGGAGCGGCTGCATTCATGTGCCTTCATTGCCACAAGCCATTCCCTGACAGGGGGCCGAGAAGTGTCGTTCAATAAGCCGCCGACGGACGGCCCTTGGACCTTGTGGCTCCCTCCTGGGCTGGTACTCCTCCTCCTCCTCCTCCTCCTCATGGTCCTCCTGCTCGTCCTTCTGAGGTGGTGCTCCAACGTGACGTGGCAGTGCCTGGGTCCTGCGGATAGCCAGGTTGTGCAGCATGCAGCAAACGACGACGAACTGGGAGACTCTATCCGGCGAATACTGCAGAGATCCGCCGGACCGATCCAGGCAGCGGAACCGTTGCTTGAGGACGCCAATCGTTTGCTCTATGATGTTCCTTGTGGCTTGATGGCTTTCGTTGTATGCCTCCTCAGCAGGGGTCCTGGGCGCGCAGAGCGGGGTCATGAGCCATGTACACAAAGGATAGCCTTTGTCCCCGATAAGCCAGCCTCTTTGGGGAGGCTGTGCCTGGAACATGTCAGCCACAGTCGTCTGGCGCAGGATAAATGCATCGTGGCTGCTGCCTGGAAAGCGGGCATTGACAGCTAGGATGCGCTGCCTGTGGTCACACACCAGCTGTACATTGAGGGAATGGTAGCCCTTCGGTTGCGGTAATCCTCGGCATTGTCGATAGGTGCCCGCAAAGCCACATGCGTGCAGTCAATGGCGCCCTGCACCATGGGGAAGTCGGCGATCCTCGCAAATCCGACTGCACGCTGCTCCTGCCTCTCTAGGGTCATGGGGAAGGAGATGAATTGGTGTCTCCTTGTGAAAAGGGCATCGGTGACCTGCCGGATGCAGCGATGCACGGCGAACTGGGAGATGTTAGCTATGTCCCCAGCAGCGGCTTGGAAGGAGCCGCTTGCATAAAAGTTCAGAGCCACCGTGACCTTCACTTCCACCGACAGAGACGTCCTGGACATCAGCTGTGGACGCAGATCTCTGTGAAGCAGCTGGCAGATCTCTGCAACCACCTCCCTTCTGAAGCGCAGCCTCTTAACACACTGCGCGGCAGTCATGGTGAGATAGGACACCTGCTGGCGGTATTCCCTGAGTGGGTAAGGCCTACGTTGCCGACGCCTGATGGCCCCTCTGCGTCTAGGCATGGCTGCCCCTCTCACACAGCGTCTGCGAGCCCTTCGCACATAATGCTGGAACTGAGGGTTGGAACCCCATGCAGCCCCCATAATATACTTGCAAACAGTGAAATCACAATGAGTCAAATTTCCAAGCTCTGGCCAGAAGCCAAAAATACCTCTCCTATGTTGGCCCAAATCAATAAGGTCTCTTCCTTGGTCTCTGTCCAGAAATCCGTAGCACTAAAGTCATTGCAGCAAAATGGCTGGCCTTTATAGTTCAGTCTAAGTGCCCTTTAATTAGCGCTCCCCGAGGCCCGCAGGGCCTCTGCTGCGTTCCACTTCACAGTTCTTAACAGCGCCACGCCCACATTGGGCGGGCGCCACTGAAGTTCCGGTTTGGGGCGCACAAACGGCGTTGCACGACGAAATGACGTCATAAGTTGCGCGCGCAAACACTTTGCGCCGGCGCTAAATGTCTACTGAAGTTGGGCGTAGGCGCAGATCGTTCTGCGCCCGGCCGCTAAGTGCCTAGCGCTTGAGATCTAATCCTCTTATGGCGCTAACGGCTGGCGAACGCAACTGAATTTCTAGGCCCAAGTGTTTTGGAGGTGCTGTCAAAGAAACCATGGCGAGTTGCTGCAGTTGAAAGGCTTTGGGGAGTCAGGAGGGAGGTTGCTGCAGAATACTCAGCCTCTGACTGCTCTTGTAGCCACAGTATTTATGTGGCTGGTCCAGTTGAGTTTCTGTTGTTCATTTTAACTGTTTGAGAGCACGGTTGGAATGGGATACTGGGGTCTAGGGAACACATGGGGCTGTGGTCCGAGTGTCCAGCAGTATGCAGGGGACAGGAGTGAAGGAGGGACCAAGGTCTTGCAATACTTATCCTGGGGACTGGAATTTGATCCTGGGTGCTGGAATTTGTCACCAATGTCTGGCAGCACTAAAGGGGGCTGGGGAGCTCAGGATAATCTGGGGTTACCTTTCCATTTCTGGTTTGTTAGGCATCACCGCATGACATTCCTGGCCCTTCAGCCCAGTTTATAGCCTGAAGCTGGGTTTAGCAGAAAATTTGCTATAATATTTGTTGACTGCACACATCCTATAACTAAAAACTGTACTTCATTTTTACAATCTGATAAGCTAAAATAATTAGTTTCCAAACATATAGTGCAGACAGAGGGTTGATTTAACATAATACCCCCATGAATTGGATGCATTTTATTGACCCAGTCAGTAGCCTATATAAGGGTATTAGGTGCCTTTTCTTCCAATAGATTTGCATTAGAGGATTAAATTGGGAGCCACATTTTAAGTCTGAGGTTTATATGTACACTAGCAGGTCTCCTGGATTGTTGGTCACAGGGAGTCAGAAGTTTTGTAAGTTCAAGGCTGTTAGGCGAACTCGTAATGCCAGTGATACTCACTTAATTAGCATTTGGGATGGTACTGAGACCTTGGAGCATTGGGAAGGAAGATTAAAGTCAGACAGGATTGAGACCCCATACCAGTATAGTACCTTGAGGTAGGGTCCCAAGGCATGGGAACACTGGATAAGGAAGTTCTGGGATCACCTGGGGCCAGGAAAGACATGAAGGTCTCGGGGCTTTGGAGGTCATCAAGGATCAGGGAGCACTAGGAATGCAGTCTAAGGGGCTTATGGGCACTGAGGGGAGGTTCCTGCAATCTGAGATTTGGTGGGGGAAAGCAGAATTTTGGATGGATTTCTGGGCTGTGGGACAATTGGACGTGTAGGGTCTACCAGTCTTGTGGGCATTGGTAGCAGAGGAGAATAGGACACAGAACTGCCCTTGGACCTTCAGCCAGTTTCTATCTTTGCATTCCAGTCTTAAAAAATTTTAAGGGTAAACTCTGTGCTTCAGCATCATGAGAGAGGTTGTATTAATGGATGAAAAATCATGGGTTAACGACGCTCGGGTTAATGTGCACTTTCAGCATTCACCTAGGAGTAGAAAAATTTACTTTGTGTGCTCTTGGTGAGTTTGCTGACTTGGAATGTCTTTAATGAAGATGTATTTTCACAAACAAAATCTCCCAAATAAAATTCTGAACAGTCCTTTGTTACAGTTTCCAAGTCTTTGTGTAACAATATATTTAAGCCTCAAAAACTTTTCAGAAGAAGGATTTTTTAAACTGAAATAGAGGAGAATTACTTTTTTGTATATTAAAAAAAAAAATAGATTAACAATCAATGTTTTCTTCAGTTGTTAACAAAAACCACACCTGGTCTGACTGAACAGTTTATAAAAAAAAACCCAACAAAATTGAAATTTCATCATGCACCTTCAATTTCCAGTTTCTTAAGTCAACTGTATTCTTGGTCATCCATTGCCATCCTTTGCCCTTTCTTCCCCCAATCTCCTTTCTTCCATTGCTTAAGATACCCTGGCTCTGATAGTGAAGGAATTTCAACACAAACTGCAAGTTTAAAGCTACCCCTGCAGAGTCCACTGCCTATCCTCTGACGCTGCGTTTCTTTGTTTTCCCTGAGCTCTTTCGACTGCTGAAACTTGACTTCCATCACCTGGATTTCTCTACCAACAGGACTACGATGCTCTACTGACTACACAAGATAGGAGCAGGAGTAGGCCATTCGGCCCTTCGAGCCTGCTCCGCCATTCAATGAGATCATGGCTGATCATCCAAATTCAGTACCCTGTCCCTGCCTTCTCCCCATATCCCTTGATCCCTTTAGCCTTAAGAAATATATCTAACTCTTTCTTGAATATACTTAATGAACTGGCCTCTGCCGCCCTCTGTGGCAGAGAATTCCCAGGTTCACCACTCTCTGGGTGAAGAAATTCCTCCTCATTTCAGTCCTAAATGGCTTACCCCTTATCCTTACACTATGACCCCTGGTTCTGGACTCCCCGGCCATCAGAAACATCCTTCCTGCATCTAGTCTGTCCAGGCCTGACAGAATTTTATAGGTTTCGATGAGATCCCCTCTCAATCTTCTAAACTCCAGTGAGTATAAGCCCAATCGACACAATCTCTCCTCATACGTCATTCCTGCCATCCCAGGTATCAGCCTGGTGAATCTTCGCTGCACTCCTTCCTCAGGTAAGGCGACCAAAACTGCACACAATACTCAAGGTGCGGTCTCACCAAGGCCCTGTACAACTGTAGCAAGACATCCTTGTTCCTGTACTCGAACCCTCTTGCTATGAAGGCCAACATACCATTTGCCTTCTTAACCGCCTGCTGCACCTGAATGCTTACCTTCAGCGACTGGTGCACAAGAACACCCAGGTCTCTTTGCACTTCCCCTTCTCCCAATCTGTTGCCATTCAAATAATCTGCCTTCCTGTTTTTGCCACCAAAGTGGATAACCTCACATTTATCCACATTATAGTGCATTTGCCATGTTTCTGCCCAATCACCCAATCTGTCCAAATCGTACTGGAGTTTCATGACATCCTCCTCACAGCTTACCCTCCCACCCAACTTTGTGTCGTGTGCAAATTTGGAGATATTACATCCAATTCCCTCGTCCAGATCATTAATATATATATAGTGAACAGCTGGGGTCCTAGGACCGATCCTTGCGGTACCCCACTGGTCACTGCCTGCCACTCGGAAAACGACCCGTTTATTCCAACTCTTTTTGCTTTTTGTCCGCCAACCAGTTCTCTATCCAAGTCAATACCTTGCCCCCAATCCCATGTGCCTTAATTTTGCATGCTAATCTCTTATGTGGAACCTTATCGAAAGCCTTCTGAAAGTCCAAGTACACCACATCCACTGGTTGTCCCATATCTATTTTACCAGTTACATCCTCAAAAAATTCCAGCAGATTAGTCGAGCATGATTTACCTTTTGTAAATCCATGTTGACTTTGTCCGATCCTGTCACTGCTTACCAAGTGCTCTGCTATTACATCTTTTATAATAGATTCTAGCATTTTCCCCACTACCGATGTCAGGTTTACCGGTCTATAATTCCCCGCTTTTTCTCTACCAACTTTTTTTGAATAGTGGGGTAACATTAGCTGCCCTCCAATCCATGGGTACCGTTCCAGAGTCTATCGAGTTCTGGAAGATGACCAGCAATGCATCTACTATTTCTAGGGCCACTTCCTTAAGTACCCTGGGATGTAGATTATCAGGCCCTGGGGATTTATCGGCCTTCAGTCCCATCAATTTTCCTAACACCATTTCCCTACAAATACTGATTTCTTTCAGTTCCACCCTTTCATCAGGCCCTATGTTCCCTGGTATTTCTGGGAGGTTATTTGTGTCCTCCTTTGTGAAGACAGAACCAAAATATGTATTTAGTTGGTCAGCCATTTCTTTGTTCCCCATTATAAATTCCCCTGATTCTGACTGCAAGGGACCTACGCTTGACTTCACCAATCTTTTTCTCTTCACATATCTATAAAAGCTTTTACAGTCAGTTTTTATGTTCCCTGCTAGCTTACTCTCATTCTATTTTCCCTTTCTTAATTAATCCCTTTGTCCTCCTTTGTTGAATCCTAAACTGCTCCCAATCCTCAGGATTATTGCTTTTTCTGGCCAATTTATATGTCGTTTCCTTGGATCTTATGCTATCCCTAATTCCCCTTGTTAGCCACGGTTGGGTCACCTTTTTTGTTTTATTTTTATGCCAAACTGGGATGAACAAATTCTGTAGCTCATCCATTCGGTCTTTGAATGTTTGCCATTGCCTATCCACCGTCAACCCTTTGAGTGCCATTCCCCAATCAATCCTACCCAACTCGCTCCTCAGACCATCGTAGTTTCCTTTATTTAAATTGAGGACCCTAGTCTCTGAGTCAACTACTTTATTCTCCATCTTAATGAAGAATTCGATCATATTATGATCGCTCCGACCCAAGGGGCCTCGTACAACAAGATTGCTAATTAAGTTTGACTCAGCGGCTGTGACTCTGCTTTGCTTTTCAGTCGCTTCCAGTCTTATGCTGCTGAATTCTTTTCTCAAATTGATTTCCGATCTCCTGGACTTCTCTGGACATCTAGACTTCATTTCTGCTTTGAACTACACTGGATTACACTAAGACTTAACTGCTGTGTCTCTATCTCTGCCACAAAAAGATTTTTTAAACTTTTACACTGCGGCTGTGTCCCTGCTGAACTGGTTCTACTGGTTTTTCAGCTCTGTTGGCCTCTAGCTAGCAGCTGCTGTTTGACTTGCTGTCCGGTGACTTTGTCTACCGGTTTTTAGCTTTGCTGGCCGCTGGCTTGTGGTTTTATTTTTTCTCTGCCGCTTTGATCTACAGTGACCTCCAACTTGTGTCAATTTCGCCATCATCTTTCTGCACCGCTACCGATTCTCATTCCTACGGCAACAACCTCCATTCTCAAACTCTCGATCCTTCAAATCGTTTCTGGACTTCACTCGCCTGCTTTGGCCAGCGGTTTGTCGATGCTCTGTGCCGGTTCCATCCTGCTTATGTCGGCTTTGCCCCGCCATGGGACCTCTAACTTTGACCCTGGTCTCCCTACTATTGTCGCCAACCTAGTCCCTGCTTCCAGGAAATATGTATCCCATTAATTACTACATTTAACCAGGCCGATGTAACCTGAGCTTTTCCCCTGTGTCCATTCGCGTGCGCACTTTGGCTCGGGTCCGGAGCGGCAGCCATTCAATGCTTTTCCACTTTTTTCCCCCCTTTTTCCTTTTCTCGCTATCCCTCCCTGACTGCTCTCTCCTGTCGTCATGCCTCCTTTCATCTCTCCTCTCTTGGATACTCTGCCCTCCCAAATCCCTACCCCAATCCTTCATTACTTTTCAACCTGCCAACTCTCCTGTTGCTGTCCCAGGCTTGACTCCCTCTTAGATAAGCCTACGGCTTCCCTTTGTGCCTCTCTTGGCATCGTGCGAAGGGCCCATTGAGGCACTTGTCGCTGCCTCCTCACGAGCAGCAACCCCAACTGTCCCATTCCACTCTCTTGCTGACCTTCCTGTCCAGCATGCCAACTGGGGGCTAATCTTGCCAATCTCCTCACCGTCCAACTCTCCCCGCTGCCCCCAGCTCTGACCCCGTGGACGCTGGCAGTGGGTCAACCATCACCGACCCTCTCAGCATCTCCCTCCAGAATGTCCGTTCACTTGCAAACAAGGCCCTTGTCATCCATGAGCTTATTGTTGATGATTGCATTGACATCATGATCCTGACGGAAACTTGGTTGAGGGATAATGACACCTTACCCTTAAATGAAGCCTCCCCACCTGGCTATGCCTTCCACCAGTTGCCCCGCTCAGACCGCCGTGGTGGCGGTGTGGCTCTCATCAGCAAATCACACCTTGGTCTGTCCCCCATCTCCTCTGGCACGTTCTCCTTTTGAGCATCTTGCCTTATTCCACCCTGCTCACCTCTCATTTAAAATTCTCATTCTCTACCATCCACCCAAGTACCATAAAAATGTTATTGCTGAGATATCTTCACTACATTCCTCCTTCAGCCTCTGCACCGAACGACTTCTCATCCATGATGATTTCAACCTCCGTCTCAATTAATCATGCTCTCTCTCCTCTGAGTCCACTAGCCTCCTATCCTCTCTTAATCTCTCCCTCCATGTAAACTCTCCAACCCATATCCATGGCCACAGCTTGATGTTGCCAACTCTCGTGGTCTTGCTACTCCCATCGTGTCAATCGCAGATAAGGCCATCTCTGACCACTTCCTCGTATTGCTCTCCACCCACATTCTCTCTTTCTCCCCCTCCCCACCCCATCAGCTGACCGAACGACCAAACCCTACTTCCTTCTGTGTCTGCCTCTGGGGGGGGAAAAAACTCTCCCCCAACTCTTAAAACTGCACTTCTGAAGTCCCAACTGTCCAGCCTTTGGCCCTCCATTCACCATGACATTTCTGCAGCTACTGATCTGCTTAACCACACCCTCACCACCACCTTTGATGCCCTAGTCCCTATTAAAACAATTACTCTCTCTTTCTCTCTCTCTCACCCTGGCCGTTCCCCCGGTACAGCCCTCCTCTTCACTCCCTTAAGTCCAAGGGACGCAGACTTGAATGGATATGGTGGATAACTGCTTTAGCCATTCACCGCCAGATCTGGCTGGACCACATAAAGCATTATCGGGTCCTGCTCTCGTCTGCCAAAATTGCTCACTATTCCAGAATCCTTCTGGAATGCAAAGATAAACCCCGGCTTCTATTCTCCACGGCTAACTGTCTTCTTAAAACCCTCTTCCCCTGTCTCATCCACCCTCCCCTCCTGCAACAAGTGTGAGGAGCTCATGGACTTCTTTGTCTGTAAGATTGAGACCATCTGTTCAGCTGCCTCTGCCACTTCCCTTTCTTCCTGTAGCCCACCGGGCCAAAGTGCCCCCCCTGCCCTAGCCCTGAACTTACATCTTTCTCCAGTCTCTCTCCGATCTCCCCTCATGACCTCTCTGCACTTACTTTGTCCATGAGACCCACTTCCTGCTCCCTCGACTTTATTCCCACCAAACTGCTGACCAACTTCCTTTTCTGGCTCCCATATTAGCTGATATTGTTAACGGTTCTCCTCTCCCTCAAATCTGTGCCTATCTCTCCTGCAACGCCATGTTTGAATCCCTGCAACCAGGTTTCCGCCCTTGCCACAGTACCGAGACGGCTCTCCTCAAAGTCACAAATGACATCCTTTGTGACTGTGACAGATAAACTATCCCTCCTTGTCCTTCTTGACTTGACTTGTCTGCAGCCTTTGACACGGTTGATCACTCCATCCTTCTCCAATGCCTCTCCACCGTCATCCAGCTGGGTGGGACTGCACTCGCTTGGTTCCATTCTTATCTATCTAATCGTAGCCAGAGAATCACCTGCAACGGCTTCTCTTCCCGCTCCTGCATCGTTACCTCTGGTGCTCCCCAAGGATCTATCCTTGGCCCCCTCCTATTTCTCATCTAAATGCTGCCCCTTGGCGACATCATCTGAAAACACAGCGTCAGTTTCCACATGTACACTGATGACACCCAGCTCTACCTCACTACCACTTCTCTCGACCCTGCCATGGTCTCTAAATTGTCAGACTGCTTGCCCAACCTCCAGTTCTGGATGAGCAGATTTTTTCTCCAATTAAATATTGGGAAGACCGAAGCCATTGTTTTCGGTCCCCGCCACAAACTCCGTTTCCTAGCCACTGACTCCATCCCTCTCCCTAACATCTTTGTGAGGCTGAACCACACTGTTTGCAACCTTGGTGTCATATTTGACCCTGGAATGAGCTTCTGACCACCTATCTGCAGCATAACAAAGACCGCCTATTTCCACCTCCATAACTTTGCCTGTCTCCGTCCTTGCCTCTGCTCATCCACTGCTGAAACCCTCATCCATGCCTTTGTTACCTCCAGACTTGACTATTCCAACGCACTCCTGGCTGGCCTTCCACATTCTACCCTACATAACCTTGAGGTCATCCAAAACTTGGCTGCCTGTGTCCTAACTTGCACCAAGTCCCGTTCACTCATCACCCCTGTGCTCGTTGACCTACATTGGTTCCCGGTTAAACAACACCTCGATTTCAAAATTCTCATCCTTGTTTTCAAATCCTTCTATGGCCTCGCCCTTCCCGATCACTAATCTCCTCCAGCACCTCCCGCCCCCCCCCACCATCCCCATGTGCACTCTTGAGCATCCCGATTATAATCGCTCAACCATTGGTGGCCGTGCCTTCTGTTGCTTAGGCCCTAAGCTCTGGAGTTCCCTGCCTAAACCTCTCCGCCTCTTTACCTGTTTTTCCTCATTTTACGACGCTCCTTAAAACCTACCTCTTTGGTCACCTGCCCTAATTTCTCCTTATGTGGCTCTGTGTCAAATCTTTTGTCTTCTAATACTCCCGTGAAGTGCCTTGGGGCGTTTCACTTCGTTAAAGGCGCTGTATAAATACTTCTGACCAACTGAAGTAAAAAATATGCGATCGGGGCTGAATCTTCAGTGAGAAATAAGACGTGGTGGACGAAGATTTTATCGAAGAACATGGATTGGATCATTAACGAATCATGATGGTGATAGTCTACATACAGTTTGTGCATTATAAAATGATTACATTGGACCTTTTCTCTCGTGGCATGTTGACGTGAGTTTTCCATTATAAAAGCGCGATACCAGAAGAACTGAATCAGAAGGTCATTAGTTTAAGCCTCACTCCAGGGACTTGAGTACATAATCTAGACTGAAACTTCAGTGCATTGTTGTATGAGACATTAAATAGAGGGTCCATCTACCTGTTCAGGTGCACGTAAAAATCATGCACTATTCACAGAAGCGCAGAGGGGTTCTGGCACCCTGGTCAACATTCATCTCTCAACCAACATCATAAACAGATTAACTAGTCATTAATATTGTTTGTCGTGCCTTGCTGTGTATAATTTGATGGCTGCATTTGTCTACATAACAGTGATTACACTTCAAAAGTAATTCATTGACTCTGAAATGCCGTGGAATGTCCTGAGGAGGTAAAGATGCTATATAAGCGCAAGTTCTTTTTGTAAAAACCAGTCTGAAGGCAACAATCATTGACTGGACTACATCGGTCAACAGCAGCACTACAGTCCAATGCTGAGTAAAGTGCAATTTAACTATTGCTTGTTGGAGACATCAAAAGACCAAGATCGACACAGAGCAATATTTCCAGCACTGCTTAATTACTTAACTACAAACGATACATGGAAGGTGCTTTATTAATGCAAGTCTGTCTTTATATCAATACCACCATAAAGTTAAATTCTAGTAAATACAGTGATATTAACTTGATTCTTAACGATCAACAGGATCTAAATCATCATCAAGTATAACAGTAACTTAAGTTCCACAATGAGATTACAGTTTTAGTGTGATTAAGTTCAAAACCTATTTTCTAAGAATCACTGGTAGAGCAGTTGTACAGCAGTTGTGAGCACAAAAGTTTACAACCTTTCCTTGAGTAGCAGGCCAGCAGTATCTCTGGGCAATATTGTTCTCGTTCCTACCCTGCTGCGTTCATGGCACATGTCTGGGGTAAGTTGTGTTTATTTTATTGTTTATTTTTACTAAACTAACACACATTATCAAATTGCTACAAACTGTTACTTGACTCTTCGCTTGGTGCTTGCATCTTATGCAATTAACACTTTAATCAACTTTTTTCCTGAATTCAGGTAAGCTGTTAAGATATACAGAAGAGAGAGACAGGTTGTAATAGGCAGAACAGACTAGACTTAGCATTAAAGGCAGGTATCTTTTACCATTGGCATTGCATCAGTGGAGCTGTTAAGTAAGATTCCAAATGGAATCTTGTCTTAAATACTTCAAACTGCCATAAAGGAAATCCTATTTTAGGTGACTCAACTAATCAAATGCCAATTTAGTTGTGTAACAACTTAAGATGTTGTTCAAGTACATGATCATGCTGTTGAAAGTTGGAATTGTCTGTTTGAATAGGTAAAATAGCTATATTGATAAGTCATGTTGTTTTCCTTATATAATATCTGCAGTAACTAGACTCTTCCTAAATTTTTGACAAAGGCCCAGCATGGATTATGACCAATTTCTGTGATAAAATGCCTTTAATCTGTGAACAAGAATATGTAGTGAAATGTTTTTTTGTTTGAATAACTGCCATTTTGTTTCATTACTAAAAATCACATTACATTTATTGCAATGGTTAAAATGTAAGTGCCATAATTAAACAAAGAAAGAAATGAGAGATTGTGTAGAATGGGCCTATACTCTCGAGTTTAGAAGAATGAGAGGTGATCTCACTGAAACATACAAGATTCTGAAGGGGATTGACAGGGTAGATGCTGAGATGTTGTTTCCCCTGGCTGGAGTGTCTAGAACTAGGGGGCATAGTCTCAAGATAAGGGTGTAAGGTGTTTGGTTTCCTCGTCCTTACAAGGGTTCTTTGACTCTGGGTTTTACAGAAACAAAATGGTAGATGATACAAAGGTTTAGGTTCAACCCAAAACTCTTAGTTTATTAAAACCAACAAAACACAGACAAAATACTGTTGAGATTTGGCTGAAACTTCCAATCACCCATATGGCAGGTTGTTACCGTTGTGGATTGTAGGCCTGGATCGGAGATGACCTGTCCCCTGTCCTCCTTTATCTGACTGCAGCTGCCTACACAGTGCAAACCCCTTGTAGAGTCAACTGATACTTAGAATCACCTGCCCGGCTGGTCGTGGCCGACGTCAATTGCAGGCTGGGAGCTGGAGATGACCGTCTTCCCTTCCTCCTTACACCTGGCTGTAGTTAGAGCTAGCTTCTGAGAGAGAGCTTCCGAGCGAAAGGGAGAGCGAGCTGTGGGTGTGGTTCCTTCTTGTAGTTCTTTTAGTCACCTGGCCCCATGCTGGGCCTCCCCCAACCGGTTTCGGTTGTCGGTTTGCTGATCTTTCCGACATTCACACTTCGTCAACCTGTAATTCAATCACCGGAGGTGTATAGAGTTGAGATCTAAGATAACTCCTTATCTCCTCCTCACGCTTTCTGTAACGCATCTCCACTGTGATTTCTATTACTGTTGATGGGCGGTTTGGCTGGTTGTCTGCTCGGAACTCGTGTATCTTCCATTCATGTCAGGAAGATCGTGTTTCAGTTAAACTCAGAGCATTGTCCAGATGTAAATTGTTCCCATCGTAACCAATCATGATTCAAGGTCTCACAGTTCAATGTCAATGTCCTTTTCGGAGTTAATCATGAGTCAAAGCTTTCATTGTTCAGTATCAATGTTCTCCAAGAGCTGCAGACTTTGATGACTGGCACCTTTCCTGTGCCTCGAAGTTTAACCGTTTCATGCCCTTACTACTGGGCTAAACAGGCTTTCAGCATTTTGCTATTGTACTGGGTCTTTTTGAAATCTACATTTCCCCCTTTAATGTCTCTCTATAAACTAGAGACATTACTCTTGATGAATTCTTCTACTTCTTTCCATTTGGGTGCATTGCCGGTCTCAACCACATCTTTACCTTTCACTTTTATTACATACATACATACAAACACTCTGAACCTCCCGTTTCAATCTTTTAAGTTTCCCCCTTGTCTTTTTAAAATTTACACAAGATTAATAGATACAACATAATACACAATTGTACAATTACCAACACATGCGACGCAGTTCGAATCCAAGGAGGGATCTCAATCTTAAGTCCCACATCCCACCATGGAGGGATAATCATCTCTTCAATTTCCTCCCTTTCTTTCTCATTCTTTTGCTGTAACGCGTAATAATGTTTTTGGGACAACTCTAGGTTCTTTAATAGCTTAACCAAATGTTCGGGTAACGGCGGGATATCGTATCCAAAACACGATATGTATTCTTGGAGTTTCGGTAAAGTCCCGTTAACTTTGATCCCGATGTGTTTGTGGTCTGAGATGGGGATTATCCTTTCTTGTGCTACTTGTGGCAAAAGCAAAAGGTGGAATCTTGAACTGGACACCAGGTGTCCCTGTGTATTCTGTACCGCCTTTCGCTAGTGGTTACACAAGTAGGTTCCGTTACCCTTTATCCTTGTACGCAACATGGGGCGGGACATGGCTGTGAGCCATCACTTCCATGATACAGCTGCGAGGCTGCCCGTCTCCGTATAGGCTCCAATTGAGCCCCCTCCCATCTTTTCTTATCTAACTCTATCCGCATAACCCTCTATTCCTTTCTCCCTCATGCTTATCTCGTTCCCCTTGAATGCATCTATACTGTTTGGATCAACCAACGTTCCCTTTAAGCTGCCCAACCACGCAGCGCTCCAGGGGTCCCACGCAGCCGGCTTTTAAATAGAAAAATCGCGCATACGCAGTATTTTGAATGGCCTGTGCAGCCCCCCAAAAAACTGCAGGTAACATTGGCTTCAACTGCTCCTTGTGGTAGAGTGTTCCACACTCTCTGGTTAAAGACATTTCTGCTGAATTCCCTATTTGATTTCTTGGTGACTATCTTCTATTGATGGCTTCTAGTTTTGTTCTTTCCTCCACCCCCCCCCCCCTCCTCTCCCCCTCAAATTATGAAAGGTTTTGATACAGTAAAGACCACTATTTGGTCACCCCTCAGCCTTCTCTTTTCAAGAGAAGAGACCCAGCCTGTTCATCCTTTCCTGATCGGTATACTCTCTCATTCCTTACACCTTTGTAAATCTTTTTTGCACCCTCTCCAGTGCCTCTATATTCTTTTTATAATATGGTGACCAGAACTGTGTGCAATACTCAGTGTGGTCTAACTAAGGTTCGATGCAAGTTTAGCCTAACTTCTCTGATTTCAACTCTATTCCTCTAGAAATAAACCCTAGTGCTTTTTTTTATGGCCTTATTAACTTGCGTTGCTACTTTTAGTGACTTGTGTATATACGCACAGATCCCTTTACTCCTCTACCCCCTTTTAGATTCTTATTTTCCAAGTAATATGTGACCCATCACTTTTATTACTAAAATGTAATACCTCACACTTATCTATGTTGAAATTCATTTGCCAATTATATGTCCATTCTGCAAGTTTATTAAGGTCTTATTGTAATTTGTTGCAGTCCTCCTCAGTATTGACTATCCCTCCCAATTTGGTGTTGTACGCAAATGTAGAATTTGTGTTTTTGATTCTACAGTCTAAGTGGTTAATATAGATACAATGGTCCCAGCACTAATCCTTGTGGGATCCCACTTCTTAACCTTTTGCCACTCTGATTAGCTACCCCTTATCCCACTTCTTTCTGTCATTCAGCCAGCTAGCTATCCATTCTGCTACTTGTCCCTTGAATTTATTCATTAGTCTATTATGTGATCCCTTATCGACTTCATTACCCTTGTCTAGTCTCTCTCTTACCTCTTCAGAGAATTCAATGAGTTTGGTGAAGCAAGGCTTTCATATTTGAAATCCATGCTGACTATTCATTATATGTTTCGTTTCTAGATGTTTTTCTATTTTCTCCTTTAGTAGATCAGTTTTTGGTGGTGTTGACTAAACTATGGCCAAGACATAAGAACATAAGAAGTAAGAGCAGGAGTAGTCCATATGGCTCCTCGAGCCTGCTCCGCCATTCAATAAGATCATGGCTGATCATCGACCTCAACTCCACTTTGCTGCCCGATCTCCATATCCCTTGATTCCCCTAGAGTCCAAAAATCTATCTATCTCAGCCTTGAATATACTCAAAGACTCAGCATTCACAGCCCTCTGGGGCAGAGAATTCCAAAGATTCACAACACTGTGAAGAAATTCCTCCTCCTCTCAATCTTAAATGGCTGGCCCCTTATCCTGAGACTATGCCCCCTAGCTCTAGACACTCCAGCCAGGGGAAACAACGTCTCAGTATCGACCTTGTCAACCCCCTTCAGAATCTTGTATGTTTCAATGAGATATGTAGAGAACTTCCCTGCTCTTATTCAAATAGTGACAAAGGATCTTTTGCGTCCTTCTGAGAGCAAATAGGGTCTTGGTTTAATGTCTCCTGCAAAAGACAGCACCTCCAACAGTGCAGCACTCGCTTGGGACTGCACTGAGGTGTCAGCATAGATTATGTGCTGGGAGTGACGCTTGAGTTAGAGGTAAGCATGACAACACTTGGCCAAGGCTGACACGGTTGATCTAAATGAAGGGTAAAGGTCGTGGAAGAGGTCTGATGTAATGGACTTTTAGCTGAGGGATAAAAGCGAGACTAGTGTAACAGGAAGTTGCGAAGACCCAGGGCTGATCACCCTGCTGCTACTGAGCTCATCAACTGTAATGCAAGGTCTCGTGCAGTCTTTGCATCATCGTGGGTTGCAAGTACAAATTCCTCCTAATAAATTCATGAGCTCCACCATTGGCGGCTGTGCTTTCAGCTGCCTAGGCACCAAGCTCTGGAATTCCCTCCCGAAACCTCTCTACCTCTCTTGTCCTTTTAAGATGCTCCTTTTAAAACCTACATCTTTGAACAAGCTTTGGTCATCCGTCCTGATATCTCCTTATGTGGCTTTGTGTCAAATTTTATTTGCTAACGCTCCTGTGAATCACCTTGGAATGTTTTGCTACGTTAAAAGCGCGATATAAACGCTAGATTTTTTTTTCTGCTACACACCCTGGGACCTCTCTCCTACTTCTCCCCACCTCTGGATTCTTCCCGCTCCTACCACATCCTGTTTTCCATTTCCTGATGCCAGCAACTGTCAGGACCCTCAAACCCCACCCCACTGCTTCTACATCACATTACCTCCACTCCTGATGATCCCAGAACCTGGTCTCCCCGTAGTAGCATACCCCAAGAACCCCTACCCACTGCTTGTACATCAAGCGGCATTGTTCCTCCGTTCTCCCAGATCGTTGCAGTCTCCTCCCAGCGTTGCACACTTTACCAAACCTTCCAGTTCGCTCATTACCCCGTACTGCTGCACACAGCAACTGGAACCAATCTCCTAACTACCTTCAAGGGGAAACACCCTTCTTACCACCTTCTTCTGTATTTTGTGATTTTAAAAAAAAACTTAGAAATAAATTTAATTTCACAGTTAAATTGACAATTATTTTAGTGATATTGGTTGAGGAATAAATGTTAGCCAGCCCAAAGCTGTTCACAGCCAATTAAGTACTTTTTGAAGTGTCGTCATTGAATGAGCAAGTTGAAGAACTGAAACTATCCCACAGTCCAAGAATGTTATGTAATATTGATAGAAACACATTGTATAAAACTTTTATTTTGACCCTCCCCCAAAAAATTTAACTTTAGTGAAATTGTGATTTGCTTGAATTAAAAGACTTGATGGTATCCATGTGTGTGACTGCT
The DNA here is from genome assembly GCF_052327205.1 of Somniosus microcephalus. Taxonomy (NCBI): domain Eukaryota; kingdom Metazoa; phylum Chordata; class Chondrichthyes; order Squaliformes; family Somniosidae; genus Somniosus; species Somniosus microcephalus. The sequence continues at coordinate 104,479,839 of NC_140996.1, read as the reverse complement.
GTGGAATGGTCCCTTCAGTGAGTAATAACCAAGTTAAACTGTTTTTCAAGAATGAAATGAGAATTATCTTAACATTTAATAATTTACAAAGGTCATGAGAACATATCGAATTTTGACTGCTACTGCAGAACAAAATTGTTGATGTTTAAGTGTAATCATACATTGCTGATACCATTTTAGTGAGCTGTCTATTCAGATTATCATTATGTGCAGAAGGTTGGTTCCATAGCTGCCTGTTTACATTGTTGACCTTTTTTGAGCCTGATGAAAATTTATTGATTTGATTTCATAAGTGAAAATGATAAGAGTAAGTTTAAAAAGAAGTTGATTTCATACCTTCAGGTCATCAATGACAAAGCTATACAAACTTAAAGGCATAAATAAGTGGATTTCTGGGGTTTAAATCTGGATGACAAGATGATTGTGGATTCATAGCATATCGTACATGTTCTACAAATAAATATTTTATTTATTGCTGCAGTGACTGATGTATGATGCTCTGACAACTGAACCTTTTAAAAAAAAATCTTAGCAATAGGATGGTTTAAAAACGAAAGCATGCTGTTTAAAAGTTAATTTTGTTTTGTTGTAGTCACTATTTCCTGAGTAAGCAATCACTTGCCGATAACTATTTGTAATATTATGTAGTAATGAGTTGTTGACCTCTTCCTCCTCTTTCTGCAGAACTTGAATATCAAAACATTGACGGATGATGTGGTAAGGTTATTTTTTTGTATATATAATTAACATACAGTATTTGTTTTGATGCGGTGGTTTTACTGATGAGTAATTTAATTCTTCAACTAAAGATTTGAGTGTCTATAAATAGTGGATTAATATTAGTGTTGCATAATGTACTTAAACCAATCAATTGAATTGGAATAATTAAGTAATTTGTGCAAAAATTCTTTAGGGCACTAATTTTAGATTCACGGTTCATCAGAGTGAGTACTGCAGATGGCAGCAGTATCCGGCTTTGAAACTGCATTAGACATCATGTGGTGACTAATACTGCATGAAACCTGTGAGCTACAAAACTTGTGAATCTAGAATATTGTTGCAATGGATTGTTTGCAAATGATATTCTTCGTACTTGGACATTCTCTGCACCTCGCATCAGTGGACTGGCACTGGCTTTGATCACTGCGGAGGATCAGTCTCTGTTGAGATTTTTTGACATCAGCAGCCATCTATGATTTCTCTCATTCTCATGCTGTATACAAGCATTAAACATATATGTGTATTGTATTTATTTATTACATAAACTGAGTGCAATTGTGCAAATGTTATGTTCTTTCAGCAGCTGAGTTATTCTGTGCTGACTGGTTCAGAACTGTGACCAGTTAAACTGAAATAAAGATAACTGCATCAGTCAGGGGAGTGCAAGTTCTTTGCTGTTTATTTATTGCAGGTTTTGATCTGCAGCTAACATTTTGGGTCTATTTTCACTGGTAGCGTCTATTTGCAACACCAGATTTCTGATTGGTCCCCTTGGAGAACAAGACACACCCAGCAGTTTGTCTGTAATATGTAATTTGATCCTGCCTGTTGGAGAGTAATGAAGATCTCTGCAGTGTCTAATTTGATCCAGTCACTGTCACAGGCAGACTCCAGAGCTCACCGTGCTAACACTACTGCTTTCAGAGAATAGGCAGGGCTCACCCTCCAAGGTTAGGAGCACTCGCAGCACTCACACTGCTGAGTTCAGATAGGAAGGGGTGAGGCTGTGGAGGAATTTCAATGTGAGGATGACAATTTTAAAATCATGGTGTCGGTGGACCATGAGCCAATGTAGGTCAATCAGCACAGGGGTGATGGTTGAATGGGACTTGCTCCGTGTTAGGATACATGCAGCAGAATTTTGGATGAGCTCAAGTTCATTGAGGGTGGAAAATGGGAGGCTGGCCAGGAGAACATTGGAATAGTCGAGTCAGGCAAATATCGCACAAATGTAATGTCATGCATATTGGTCAGACAAACACAGAATAGGCTCTCTTTTTAAAAATTAATTTAGTTATTGCCCATACCTAGTTGCCCTTGAGAGGGTGGTAGTGAGCGGCCTTCATTGAAATGCTGTAGTCTGAGGCGGGGAGGAGAGGGAGATTGTGGTGCAGGTGTAAAGGGGTTGGAGGTGGAAGAACGTGATTCAGACATAACCGATGGCCGAAGAAAGTGATCCAGCTCCTGAGCTGGATCGCGTTCTTGCTCTTATCCCTCTTACCCCCCAGCTTCAGACCAGGATCATGTTCTTCCTCCCACCTCCCCACCAATATTCCCTCTGATTTCTTTTTGGGGTGTGTGGCTCATTTGAAGGGGCTGTGCTCTCTCTCTCTCTTTTTCTCTCTTTCTCTTTCTCTTTTTCCCCCCCCCCCCCCTGCCCCTGCCTAGCAAGTTCCCAGCCTTCTTCCCCCACCCCCATGTCAAACCTTATATGAAACATAGCTGCTTTGTCCCTAATGCTTGCCTTCGATCCCTCCCTAATGATTCAGCATGATGGTCTTGACTCTGGGACAACCCCAGCCTGAAGGGTAGCAGGATGTTAGTGAGCCTGAAGAAAAGGATGACCTAGTCTACGTCACTAAGTCACTGCTTTATCCAATTGTTAGGTCAGGTGTGCCAGAAAATAATACCACTCATTAACAAAGAGCCACAAGTTTTAAACATAACTCAAGATACACTCTGATTACTGAGCAGTGAGATTATCAGTGTGACCCTTGATAAACTTTGTTTCAAACTATTTTCTTCCTATCTTCCTGGTTCCTTTTAAATTCTACAAAAGCTTAAAGCCAATTTCTGTGGCAACCCCAACTGAATTCTGTAATCAGAAAGGTCTGTTCAGGTCTATTCAACTTCTTGTGATACATTAATCAGTGTTGTAAACTTATTTTTAATTAAAATGTAATCACAATTTTTATCGAAACAACACACTGTAAAACAAACTTGAAATTTTAATCAAACATTAACTGAATCAATATCGCAATCAAATATTAATAACTTTAAAAAGTATAAATAGCATTATATATAAAATTAACAATTTTTTTATATTTGAAAAGAAAAACTGCTTTAATACAAATTACAGAGCACAGGCAAAAAATGTTTAAATAAATTAGATTCAATATAAAATCCTATTAAATGCCGGTCTGTGTCTCCACTCAGTAAATCTGGTCAATATTGGTGTCACACTTGGTTAACTGGCTCAAACTAAAAAGCAACATCTCAGAACTGTGGGGATAGGGAATGTATGCATCAAAAACGAGGATAGGGACTAGGAAACCGCCTTTGAGAAACTACTGAGCATTTATGATAACCACCGATCGTGAATGACCAGTTACAAGAACCTATTAATAAGGGAAACGAGGAGGGGAACCAATCAAATGTCTTAAACTACTTTTTGAAAATCTTTTATCGACTATATTTTCCCCTTTTCTTACTGAGTACAGGATTAAATAAAGTTTCTAATATAATAAAAACATAAAAAATACAAAATTGACAAAAATATGGTTAACTTATCTGTAAAGATGTCTTTTGTGACAATGGGTACCTTCATTAATTCTTTTACTTGGAGACATCCACCTCTGGAAAATTATGAGCTTCCAGCTGCTGCTACTTTTCCAGTGTTAACACCTGCAGTTCACTGAATGCCTCAGTTCGAACACGTGCAATATTTTCCTGTGCTTCAAGATGATTTTCTACTAAAAATAGCAGGGTGTGTTTTCACGCTGCAATAGCATTTCTGATTTCATTTGCTTTTCTGAATGATTTGAAAACCAGCTGGAGAATATTTTTAACAGTTTTATTTAAGTACAGTTTCACCTTTGTGTTTACTTTTTACGGCAAGCTGAGCAATAGACACACAGAGAGCCAGTAATGATGGGGTGGGGGGCGCTGCAGGTGGTGTAAGAGGGGTGGGGGGTTTGCGAAGAGAGAGAATGACACCAACATCTGTTCTTCTATTGACGTTAAGAATTCGTTGTTTATTAAAAAGTTACTTTATTTTCTCAGTGGAAAAGTTGATTGTGTTTTGGCTCATTGTATCGAATTTTTTCCCAATAATTTGAAAACTGAGTTAGATGAATTTCATACAGTCATAGAATACTGCAGCATCCCGGAAGGAGGCCATTCGACCTATCATGCCTCTGCCAGCCATTTGAAAGAGCTGTCCAATTAATCCCATTATCTCGTTCTTCCCTCATAGCCCTGCAAATTTTTCCTTTTCAAATATATATTCAACTCCCTTTTGAAAGTTACTAATGAATCTACTTCCACCACACTTTCAGGCAGTGCACTCAGGATCATAACTTGCATAAAAACAATTCTCCTCCGCTCTCCCTGGTTCTTGTGCCAATTATTTTAAATCTGTGTCCTCTGCTTACTGACTGTCTTACCAGTGGAAACAGTTTCTCTCTATCTACTCTTAGCAAAACCCTTCAGAATTTTGAACACTTACACTACATCTCCCCTTAACCTTCTCTGCTCTAAAGAGAATAATCCCAGGTTCTCCAGTCTTTCCACATAACTGAAGGCCCTTATCCTTGCTGCCATTCTAGAAAATCTCCTCCGCACCCTCTCCAAGGCCTTCACATCCTTCCTATAGTGTGGTGCCCAGAATCTAGCCGAGGCCAAACCAGTAAATTACAAAGGTTTAACATAACTTCTTTAATTGTGCTCTATTATTAAAGCCCAGGATCCCGTATGCCTTTTTTAACAACCTTTTTAGCTTGTCCTGCCACCTTCAAAGATTTGTGTATGTAAACCGCTGTCTCTGTTCCTGCACCCCCTTCAAAATTATACCGTTTTGTTTATGTTGTCTCTACATTCTTCCTTGCTATGTAAAATTTCCAATCCTTTAACCCCCTGGCAGCACTCGCATATCCAAGGAGGATTGAAAGATTGTGGCCAGAGCTATATCCACCCTTGCTTCCCTCGGAAACCTAAGATGCATCCCACTGGGGTGTCTTTTCTACTCTGAGGACTGCCAACTTTTTAAGTACCTCCTTTATTTTTATCCTATCTAATTTCTTTACTGCCATCTCCTTTACTTTGACATTGGCAGGATCCTCTTCTTCAGTGAAGGCAGATGCAAAGTACGCATTTAGTACCCCAGCCATGCCCTCGGCCTCCACAAAATTTCATTTTTGGTCCTTAGTCGCCCCCACCCTTCCTTTTGACTAACCTTTTCCTCTTTTTTATATGTTCATAAAATACTTCAGTGTGCCATTTTATGTTACACTAGCTGGGGGTGCCTGGCGTTGCCAGGGCATTTTAGAGGGCCGCGCGGTTGACGGCCGACCGCTGCCGCTCCCGCTCCCCTGCTCTGTGTCTCGGGCCGAGCGGTTGTGAGGCCCGGCTCGAGTGACCCCAACTCACCTCGCGCTCCGACGGGCCGACGCAGCTGCCCCGCTCGCTGTTGAGGAAAAGCAGGGGGAAAAAATGGCGGCGATAATTTCGGGAGGCTGCAGGATTAGGTCCCGCCCGTGACGCACTGATTGGTCATCCATCAGGTCACTGAACTGTAGGATTGGTCAACCATCATGTCACTCAACGCTAATGAGCAGTAGGATTGGTCAACCGCTAATGAGCGGATTCTTGAACGTTTATTATATACTGTCCGAACAATTTTTGTCTGACCAAAAAGTAAATATGCCTATGACACTCCCCTGATCATAACCTTTCTTTTGATATAACATATGTGTAGGTACGCTCTATAACTTTTGCGTGTATGACAGACAGACAGACCTTTCTCATACCCTCTTAGTCCCTCATTTCCTTTCTTTAGTTCTCCTCTGCACTTTCTGTATTCTGCTTGTTTCTCTACTGTATTATGAACCTGACATTTATCATAAACCTCACTAAAATTAGCCATGTTCCAGTTCAGTATCTTCATCTTTGATTGTTCCTTGTCCTTTTCCATAACTGCTCTGAGCCTAATAATATTGTGATCACTGTTTTCCAAATGTGCTCCCACTGAAACATATTCCACTTTATTCCCCAGAAATAGATTCAGTACTGCTTACTTCCTTGTTGGGTTGGAAACATACTGATCAAGAAAGTTCTCATGTACATATTTCAAACATTTGTCCTTTTCTTTGCCCAGTACACTTTTTTCCCCCAGTCTGTATTAGGATAATTGAAGTCCCCTATTATCACTTTGTTTTTACAGCTTTCTGAAATGTGCTTGCAGGTTTCCTCATTGATCTTCTTCCCAGTATTTGATGGTCTACAGTATGCACCCAGCAGCATAATAGCTCCCGAACTCTAACCAGATAGATTCTGTCTTTGAACCCTCAGCTATATCTTTTTCTAGCGCTGTAACAGTATCTTTGATCAACACAGTCACCCTCATCATTTTTTTAATTCCCAATTTCTCCCAAATATATCTCCCCGGAATTTGTGGTCAGCGGCGAAGGGTGTTCGCCTCTGGCCCTGACATAAGCTTTGCACAAAGATCTCGCTATCTCTGTGATGATGTTTGGGTTTTCCGACGCGTAGTGTGAGCTGCTGTGACATCAACAAGCTGTCTAAGCAGCCAATCAAAATGCAGAATTCTCAGACAGCGAACCAGGAAGTCAGTAAGCTCTTAAAATTCTAATTTAAAAAAAATGTTAGGGAGCTGATAATTCGGATTCTTTTACCCTCAGTATGGTTCAGCAATCCCTGAGTCGAATACAACTGGAGAGTTCAACAGATTTATTATCCGCGGAGTCTTACTCTGGTATATCGGCACCGACTTCTGCAAGAGTCTGACGAGTCCAACAGAGTAAGCAATTTGACATACAGCGTGCTACATATTTATACATGCATTGCGAAAGCATTAACACAGCATACATTCAGCGCCAATCATGAGCTGTACACATATACCTGTACTTTTAACTTGATTTCCTTGTCTGGCAGTTCGAGCTGGGCAAGCTGCATTTTGTGATTGAGTTACAGCTAAGTAAAGATCCCGTGATGCGGTTAAGATTACTTACTGTCTGTACAATTTTTGCACGCCGCCCTACATTGTTCCTTATCAGCATGGTGCAACATCGTAGGCACCAGCCATTTTAGCAACTAAAGGTCAGGTTAGCTTTTTACTTCTTTGCTGCCTTTACAGTTTCTCGTTTCTTCTTCATTGACCTTTGTATTCTCCGAGCAAAACAAAGATTGGGGCTCTCGCGTGGGGAAAAGGCAAACCTGAAAAGATGAACAAACTTTAAAACAAAAAAGTATCTTCATTTTAATTTTTATTAAAATTGATACATTTGACACTGCACAAAATTAAATTTAGTTATTCAGGGCCATAACCGTTGTTTAGCATTCGATATGCTATTAAAAGCCCAGTTACATCTAATCCCTTTGGGGCTAACTTTTAATGGGGTATTTAACAGTGGTATTAGTGTGGAAGAGCTGAGTTTTCGTCAGGTTCCACGATTTAAAAAAAAAAACTTGTTTATTGGATGTGGGCATCGCTGGCAAGGCCAGCATTTATTGCCCATCCCCAATTGCCCTTGAGAATGTGTTGGTGAGATGCTTTCTTGAACCGCTGCAGTCCGTGTGGTGAAGGTACTTCAACAGTGCTGTTAGGTAGGGAGTTCCAGGATTGTGACCCAGCAACAATGAAGGATCGGCAATATACTTCTAAGTCAGGATGATGTGTGACTTGGAGGGGAACTTGGCGGTGGTGGTGTTCCCATGTGTTTGCTGCCCTTGTCCTTCGAGGTGGAAGAGGTCGCGGGGTTGGGAGGTGCTGCCGAAGAAGCCTGGGCGAGTTGCTGCAGTGCGTCTTGTAGATGGTACACACTGCAGCCACGGAACGCCGATGGTGGAGGGAGTGAATGGTTAAGGTGGTGGATGAGGTGCCAATCAAGCTGGCTGCTTTGTCCTGGATGGCGTCGAGCTTCTTGTGTTGTTGGAGCTGCACTCATCCAGGTTGGAGCTGCACTCATCCAGGTAAGTGGAGAGTATTCCATCACATTTCTTACTTGTGCCTTGTAGATGGAAAGGCTTTGGGGAGTCAGGAGGTGAGACACTCGCTTGTTGGAGATAGTCATTGCCTGGCACTTCGGTGGCGTGAATGTTAGCTGCCATTTATCAGCCCAAGCCTTAACATCGTCCAGGTTTTGTTGCATGCGGGCATGGTCTGCTTCATTACCTGAGGAGTTGTGAATGGTGCTGAACACTGTGCAGCCATCAGTGAACATCCCCATTTCTGACCTTATGTTGCAGTGAAGGTCATTGATGAAGCAGCTGAAGATGGTTGGACCGAGAACACTGCCCTGAGGAACTCCTGCAGCGATGTGCTGGGGCTGTGATGATGGACCTTCAATCACCACAACTATCTTCCTTTGTGCTAGGTACGACTCCAGCCAGTGGAGAGTTTTCCCCCCAATTTTCTCTGACTTCAGTTTTACTGGGGCTCCTTCATGCCACACTCTGTCAAATGCTGCCTTGCTGTCCAGGATAGTCACACTCACTTCTCCACTGGAATTCAGCTCCTTTGTCCATGTTTGGACCAAGGCTGTAATGAGGTCGGGAGCCAAGTGGTCTTGGTGGAACCCAAGCTGGGCATCAGTGAGCAATTTATTGGTGAATAAGTGCCACTTAATAGCACTGTCGATGACACCTTCCATCACTTTGCTGATGATTGAGAGTAGACTGATGGGGCGGTAATTGGCTGGATTGGATTTGCCCTGCTTTTTGTGGACAGGACATACCTGGGCAGTTTTCCACATTGTCGGATAGATGCCAGTGTTGTAGCTGTACTGGAACAGCTTGGCTGGAGGCGCGGCTAGTTCTGGAGCACAAGTCTTCAGCACGGTAGCCGGGATGTTGTCAGGGCCCATAGCCTTTGCTGTATCCAGTGCGCTCAGCCGTTTCTTGATATCACTTGGAGTGAATCAAATTGGCTTCTGTGATGGTGGGAACCTCAGGAGGAGGCCAACATGGGTCATCCACTTGACACTTCTGGCTGAAGATGGTTACAAACACTTCAGCCTTGTCTTTTGCACTCACGTGCTGGGCTGACCATCATTGAGGATGGGGATATTCATGGAGCCTCCTCCTCCCGTTGGTTGTTTAATGGTCCACCATAATTCACGACTGGATGTGGCAGGACTGCAGAGCTTTTATCTGATCCATTAATTGTGGGATCGCTTGGACCTGTCTATAGCATGCTGCTTCTGCTTTTTTGCATGCATGTAGTTCTGTGTTGCAGTTTCCCCAGGTTGGCACCTCATTTTTAGGTATGCCTGGTGCTGCTCCTTGCATGCTCTTCTGCACACCTTATTGAACCAGGGTTGGTCCCCTGGCTTGGTGGTAATGGTAGAGTGAGGGATATGCCGGACCATGAGGTTACAGGTTGTGGTGGAATACAATTCTGCTGCTGCTGATGGCCCACAGCACCTCATGGATGCCCTGTTTTGAGCTGCTAGATTTGTTCTGAATCTATCCCATTTAGCACGGTGGTAGTGCCACACAACACGATGGAGGGTATCCTTTTGTGGAGACGAAGTCCCATCTTCACACTATGTGCGGTGGTCACTGCGACCAATACTGTCATGGACAGATGCATCTTCGACAGGTAGATTGGTGAGGACGAGGTCAAGTAGGTTTTTCCCTCATGTTGGTTCTCTCCCCACCTGTCGCAGGCCCGGACTGGCAGTTATGTCCTTCGGGGCTCGGTCAGTCGTGGAGCTATCGAGCCACTTTTGGTGATGGACATTCAAGTCCCCCACCCAGAATGCATTCTGTGCCCTTGCTACTCTGTGCTTCTTCCAAGTGGTGTTCAACATGACGGAGTACTGATTCATCAGCTGAGGGAGGGCGGTAGGTGGTAATCAGCAGGAGGTTTCCTTGCCCATGCCTGACCTGAAGCCATGAGACTTCATGGGGTCCGGAGTCAATGTTGAGGACTCCCAGGGTCACTCCTTCCCGACGATTTGAGACATTTCTCCAATTTCCGGCTCTGTTGGGGTCTGGGAGGGAGGAAGCACAGCGCAGCCTGTGGAGGAGCAGTGAATGATGGAGCGCAACTTCAGGATTTCCGCATTAGGTTGCACACGCGCTAACTCCTGAAGTTGCGGTCAGTTTCAAAGGCGAAATGATGGCTAATGCTGCCTGTTCGTCCTCATCAAGACTGCAAATTCTGGGCCATTGTAGCCAGGAATGCTTAGTTCTCATTCATGTGCTTGTTTGAAGCAGGTCACAGTTATTGCCAGTTATTGGTTGATGTGGTGTACATGGACTTCCAAAAGGCATTTGATGAAGTGCCACATAATAGCCTTGCCAGTAAAGTTGAAGCCCATGGACTAAAAGGGACAGTGGCAGCAAGGATACAAAATTGGTTAAGTGACAGGAAACAGAGAGTAGTGGTGAACGGTTGTTTATCGGACTGGAGGAAGGTACACAGTGGGGTTCCCCACGGGTCGGTACTAGGACCACTGCTTTTCTTGACAGACATGAATGACTTGGACTTGGGTGTACAGGGTACAATTCAAAATTTGCAGATGACATAAAACTTGCAAGTATAGTGAACAGTGAGGAGGATAGTGATGGACTTCAAGATGACATAGACAAGCTGGTGGAATGGGCAGACACGTGGCAGGTTAAATTTAATGCAGAACAGTACGAAGTGATACATTTTGATAGAACGAGAAGAGGCAATATAAACTGCAGGGTGCAATTCTAAAAAGGGTGCATGAACAGAGAGCTGGGGTATACGTGCACAAATTGGCAGTGCAGGTTGAGAAAGTGGTTAAAAAAGCTTACGGAAGCCTGGGCTTCCTGAATAGCGGTATAGAATATCCCCATCCTCAATGATGGTGGAGCCCAGCACGTGAGTGCAAAAGACAAGGCTGAAGCATTTGCAACTATCTTCAGCCAGAAGTGCCGAGTGGATGATCCATCTCGGCCTCCTCCTGAGGTCCCCAGCATCACAGATGCCAGTCTTCAGCCCATTCAATTCACTCCACGTGATGTCAAGAAACGGCTGAAGACACTGGATACTGCAAAGGCTATGGGCCCTGACAACATTCCGGCAATAGTACTGAAGACTTGTGCTCCAGAACTAGCTGCGCCCCTAGCCAAGCTGTTCCAGTACAGCTACAACACTGGCATCTACCCGGCAATGTGGAAAATTGCCCAAGTATGTCCTGTCTACAAAAAGCAGGACAAATCCGACCCGGCCAATTACCGTCCCATCAGTCTACTCTCAATCATCAGCAAAGTGATGGAAGATGCCGTCAACAGTGCTATCAAGCGGCACTTACTCAGCAATAACCTGCTAACTGACACCCAGTTTGGGTTCCGCCAGGGCCACTCCGCTCCTGACCTCATTACAGCCTTAGTCCAAACATGGACAAAAGAGCTGAACTCAAGAGGTGAGGTGAGAGTGACTGCCCTTGACATCAAGGCAGCATTTGATCGAGTGTGGCATCAAGGAGCCCTAGCAAAACTGAAGTCAATGGGAATCGAGGGGAAAACTCTCCATTGGTTGGAATCGTACCTAGCACAAAGGAAGTTGGCTGTGGTTGTTGGAGGTCATTCATCTCAATCACATGACATCACTGCAGGAGTTCCTCAGGGTAGTGTCCTAGGCCCAACCATCTTCAGCTGTTTCATCAATGACCTTCCCTCCATCATAAGGTCAGAAGTGGGGATGTTCGCTGATGATTGCACACTGTTCAGCACCATTCGAGACTCGTCTGATACTGACGCAGTCTGTGTCCATATGCAGCAAGACCTGGACAACATTCAGACTTGGGCTGACAAGGGGCAAGTAACATTCGCACCACACAAGTGCCAGGCAATGACCATCTCCAACAAACGATACTCTAACCATCTCCCCATGACATTCAATGGCATTACCATCGCTGAATCCCCCACTATCAACATCCTGGGGGTTACCAGTGATCAGAAACTGAATTGGACCAGCCATATAAATACTGTGGCTACAAGAGCAGGCCAGAGGCTGGGAATTCTGCGGCAAGTGTCTCACCTCCTGACTCCCCAAAGCCTTTCCACCATCTACAAGGCACAAGTAAGGAGTGTGATGGAATACTCTCCACTTGCCTGGATGAGTGCAGCTCCAACAATACTCAAGAAACTCGACACCATTCAGGATAAAGCAGCCCGCTTGATTGGCACTCCATCCACCACCTTCAACATTCATTCCCTCCACCACCGGCGCACTGTGGCTGCAGTGTGTACCATCTACAAGATGCACTGCAGCAACTCGCCAAAGCTCTTTCAACAGCACCTTCCAAACCCGCGACCTCTACCACTTAGAAGGACAAGGGCAGCAGACGCATGGGAACATCACCACCTACAAGTTCCCCTCCAAGCCACACACCATCCTGAGTTGGACCTGTATTGCCGTTCCTTCACTGTCGCTGGGCCAAAATTCTGGAACTCCCTTCCTAACAGCATTGTGGGTGTACCTACACCATATGGACTGCAGCGGTTCAAGAAGGCGGCTCACCACCATCTTCTCAAGGGCATTTAGGGATGGGCACTAAATGCAGGCCTAGCCAGCGACGCCCACATCCCATCAATGAATAATTTTTTTTTTTTTTTTTAAATGCGTGGAAATTATGATAAACCTGTATAAAGCACTGGTTTGGCCTAACAGGAATATTGTGTCCAATTCTGGGCACTGCACTTTAGGAAGGTTGTGAAGGCCTCAGAGGGTGCAGAAAAGATTTACGAGAATGATTCCAGGGATGAGGGACTTCAGTTACGTGGATAGACTGGAGAAGCTGGGGTTGTTCTCCTTAAAGCTGAGAAGATTGAGTGGAGATTTGATAGAGGTGTTCAAAATCATCAGGGGTCTGGACAGTGTAGATAGAGAGAAACTGTTCTCATTGGCAGAAGGGTCAAGGACCAGAGGACACAGATTTAAGGTGATTAGCAAAAGAACCAAAGGCGACATGAGAAAAAACCTTTTTACTCAGTGAGTGGTTAGGATCTGGAAGGCACTACCTGAAAGGGTGGTGGAGGCAGACTCAATCACTGCTTTCAAAAGGGAGTTGGATAAATACCTGAATAACTAACATTTGCAGGGCTACGGGGAAAGGGCAGGGGAGTGGGACAAACTGAAGTGCTCTTGCAGGGAGCCGGCACGGGCTTGATGGGCCGAATGGCCTTCTTCCGTGCTGTAACCATTCTGTGATTATAAACTACTTGTCCTTGGGAAACACATTGTGTGCATAATCATGATCAATTAATTTGAGCCTGAAAACGTCTCCGCACTACCACAAATAAACGTGCAATCAGTGGCCCTGATGATATGGAATGAAACAGTGAATTGACTGATTTAACATGAGCAATGCCATGGAGAGATCTGCAAAATAGAAATAGCTGCCAACACAAACAAATGTTTTTTGTCACATGAAGTTACTGTCCCAAAGTTTTTGGTCAGCCTGTTTCCAAGAAGCAGTTTCCCCCTCCCTGGCAGGAAACCTATTGGCTCCATGACTCTTAGATCAGTTACACATTTGCTTTGTGTGTATCCTTAATACAAGTGCCCATCCAAAATATCTGGAAGGCAGTAATTTGGACCAAACTTCACTAAATGTTATCATTTGACCACTGATGATTTGCTTGCTGCAACCATCATGTGGGCTAGGATTTTTTTTTTGCTGTGCAAGGACGTTGCTGTTTTTTACCCAGAGAAATACTTAGGCAGTCTCCATGGTGTATGGAGGATGCTGTATGAACAAATTAACCAAGAATACTTATTTTGTAGGGTTGTCTTTTATTGTTTAACATAAGAACATAAGAAATAGGAGCAGGAGTAGGCCATTCGGCCCTTCGAGCCTGCTCCGCCATTCAATGAGATCATGGCTGATCTTCTGCCTCCACTCCATTCACCGGCCCTATCACCATATCCCTTGATGCCCGTACTAGTCAGAAATCTATCGACTTCTCTTTTGACTATACCCAATGACTGAGCCTCCACAGCCCTCTGGGGTAGAGAATTCCAAAGATTCACCACCCTCTGTGTGAAGAAATTTCTCCTTATTCAGTCCTGAATGGCCTACCCTTTATCCTGAGGCTGTTGCCCCTGGTTCTAGACTCCCCAGCCAAGGGCAACATTCTCCCAGCGTCCACCCTATCAAGTCCTGTAATCATTTTGTATGCTTCAATGAGATCCCAGATTCAAGAGAATACAGGCCTAGTTTACTCAATCTCTTTTCATACGACAGTCCCTCCATCCCAGGAATCAATCTTGTGAACCTTCGTTGCACTCCCTCCGTGGCAAGTATATCCTTCCTTAGGTAAGGAGACAAAAACTGTATGCAGTATTCCAGGTGTGGTCTCACCAAGGCCCTATATAATTTCAGTAAGACTTCTTTACTCCTGTACTCAAATCCTCTTGTAATGAAGGCCAGCTTACCATTTGCTTTCCTAATGGCTTGCTGCACCTGCACATTCACTTTGTGACTTAATTGAAATGGCATTCTCCACACATCATGCTTTCACTTGGCTGTCTTCTCTTGCCTTATGGGTAAACATTTGGTACGCCTGTTTTCAGAGGTAGCCTTGAGGTAATAGTTAAATGATGTTGCCAAGTATGCTGACTTTTATACTGCATGGATGTGGGGAGAAGGTGAGGAAGACTTTTGACTTTTTAATCCCACAATGTTGAAATGCCTTAAATTGAAGGAGGGAGTTAATCCTCTTTTGATCTTTATTTCTGCCCACTGATGTGTATGGGTGCCTGCCCATATCGGCCATTATGTGAAGAGGTGATGCTCAACTTCTCTGTTAACAAGTTGGGGAGAGGGGTTCCTGCACAAAGTGACACACTCTCTCAGTACCTGCTGACCAAACTTCCAAAAAACCATGTCCGCTAACCAAAAGAAAAAAGTTATAATTGCAGAGAATGGTTTGTATATTTGTATAAAGCAACGGAACTAATGTGCTGATAAGCTCATAAATATAGAAAACTACAGAAAAAATATAGAATACTATGTTGAGGTATGCTTCAAGACTATGGTATGTCTCACCTCATAGGCTAGAAATATAATGACCTTTTCATACCCTCTGGGAAGCTCTCGCAGATCCTCCTGGGTCCATGGATATCAATGATAAAAAACCTATTTCATTTGAAAAGTGAGGAAGACTTTATAAGGTGATTCTGTCCTTTTGGTAGGCTGGAGATAAAGTTGTCCATGATTCTCTGTCTGTCTGCTTTTGTCTCAATAGTTTCCCCATTGGTTAAGCATGTTGCAGCTAGTGTAAGTGGATGAAGTGTTAAACTTGTTGTGGTGCATGGCGGTACAATTTAAATGTAAATATTATATCATCACAATTCCCCTCTGTGATGAGTGTTTTCCCATTGGGTTGGAAGGATCACTTCAGAATAAAAAGCATAATCAGTAATGGTGACCAAGAAACTACCGGATTGTCGTAAAAACCCATCTGGTTCACGAATGTCTTTTAGGGAAGGCAATCTGCCGTCCTTATCTAGTCTGACCTATATATGACTCCAGACCCACAGCAATGTGGTTGACTCTTAACTGCCCTCTGAAATGGCCTAGCAAGCCATTCAGTTGTAACAAACTGCTACAAGAAACAATAATAAGAATGAAACCGGATGGACCACCCGACATCAACCTCTGCTTCAGACACGACAAAGGCGCACCCAGCCTAGTCGACCCTGCAACGTCCTCCTCACTAACATCTTGTGTCAAAATTGGGAGAGCTGTCCCACAGACTAGCCAAGCAACAGCCTGACAAAGTCATACTCACAGAATCATACCTTTCAGCCAATGTCCCAGACTCCTCCATCATCATCCTTGGGTATGTCTTGTCCCACTGACAGGACAGACCTACCAGAGGTGGCAGCACAGTGGTATACAGTCGGGAGGGATTGCCTCTGGGGGTTCTCAACATTGATTCTGGACCCCATGAAGCCTCGTGGCATCAGGTGAAACATGAGCAAGGAAACCGCTTGCTGAATACCACCTATCGCCCTCTCTCAGCTGATGAATCAGTACTCTTCCATGTTGAACACCACTTGGAAGAAGCACTGAGGATAGCAAGGGCACAGAATGTACTCTGGGTGAGGGACTTCACTGTCCATTACCAAGAGTGGTTCGGTAGCATCACAGCTGGCCGAGTCCTGAATGACATGGCTGCCAGACTAGGCCTGCAGCAGGTGGTGAGCGAACCAACATGAGGGAAAAACCTATTTGACATCGTTCTTGCCAATCTACCTGTCGCACATGCATCTGTCTATGACCGTATTGGTGGCAGTGACCCACCGCACAGTCCTTGTGGAGACGAAGTCCCCTCTTCACACTGAGGACACCCTTTATCGTGTTGTGTGGCACTACCACCATGCTAAATGGGATAGATTCAGAATAGATCTACCAGCTCAAAAGTGGCCATCCACAAGGCGCTATATTCCACCACAGTCTGTAACCTCACGGCCTGGCATATCCCTCACTCTACCATTACCATCAAGCAAGGCGACCAACCCTGGTTCAATGAGGAGTGTACAAGAGCATGCCAGGAGCAACACTAGGCGTACCTAAAAATGAGGTGCCAACCTGGGGAGGCTGCAACATAGGGCTACAAACATGCTAAATAACAGAAGCAGCATGCTATAGATAAAGCTAAGCGATTCCCACAACCAACGGATCAGATCAAAGCTTGGTAGTCCTGCCACATTCAGTTGTGAATGGTGGTGGACCATTAAACAAATGACTGGAAGAGGAGGCTTCATGAACATCCCTGTTCTCAATGATACATAGATACATAGAAGATAGGAGCAGGAGTAGGCCATTCGGCCCTTCGTGCCTGCTCCGCCATTCGATGAGATCATGGCTGATCCTTTAATTCAGTATCCCGTCCCCGCCTTCTCTCCGTAACCCTTAACCCCTTTTGCCCGTAGAAATATATCTAATTCCCTCTTAAATATATTTAATGAGCTGGCGTACACTGCCCTCTGTGGCAATGAGTTCCACAGGTTCACCACTCTCTGAGTGAAGAAATTCCCCCTCATCTCTGTCCTAAATGGTTTAGCCCTTATCCTTAAATTATGTCCTCTAGTTCTGTTCTCACCCGCCAAGGGAAACATTCCTTCTGCATCCAGTCTGTCTAGACCTGTCAGAATTTTATACACTTCTATGAGGTCCCCTCTCAATCTTCTAAACTCCAGTGTGTACATCCCTAAACTACATAGTCTCTCCTCATAGGTCATTCCCGCCATTCCTGGTATCAGCCTGGTGAATCGCCGCTGCACCCCCTCCATGGCAAGAACATCCTTCCTCAGATGAGGCGACCAAAACTGTACACAGTACTCGAGGTGTGGTCTCACCAGTGCCCTGTACAGCTGCAGCAAGGTATCCCTGTTCCTGTATTCTAACCCTTTTGCTATGAAGGCCAGCATACCGTTTGCCTTCTTGACCGCCTGTTGCACCTGCATGCTCGCCTTCAGTGACTGGTGTACAAGAACACCCAGGTCTCTCTGTACTTCCCCCTCTCCCAATCTATTGCCATTTAAATAATAATTTGCCCTCCCGTTCCTGCACCCAAGGTGGATAACTTCGCACTTGTCCACATTATAGTGCATCTGCCATTTATCCGCCCAATCGCCCAGTCTGTCCAAATCGCTCTGGAGCTTCCTGGTCTCTTCCTCTGAGCCCACCCCCCCTCCTAGTTTAGTGTCGTCTGCAAATTTGGAAATGCTGCATCCGACTCCCTGATCCAGGTCATTAATGTAAATTGTGAACAGCTGGGGGCCCAGGACAGATCCCTGTGGTACCCCACTTGTTACTGCCTGCCATTCAGAAAATGAGCCGTTTATTCCAACTCTCTGTTTTCTATCTGACAGCCAGTTCCCTATCCACGCCAAAACTTTCCCCTTTATCCCATGAGCCTCAATTTTCCATGCTAATCTTTTATGTGGGACCTTATCGAAGGCCTTTTGGAAGTCCAGGTACACCACATCTACTGGCTCTCCCCCATCTATTCTACCAGTTACTCCCTCAAAAAATTCCAATAGATTAGTCAAGCACGATTTACCCTTTGTAAATCCATGTTGACTCTGTCCTATCCTGTCCCCATTTGCTAAGTGCTCCGCTATTTCATCCTTAATGATGGACTCCAGCATTTTGCCCACAACTGATGTAAGGCTTACAGGTCTGTAATTACCTGCTTTTTCCCTACCCCCCTTTTTTGAATAGTGGGGTAACGTTAGCTACCCTCCAATCCATCGGCACTGTTCCCGAGTCTAATGAATTCTGAAAAATCATCCTTAGTGCATCCGCTATCTCTAGGGCCACCTCCTTCAGTACCCTAGGATGCATGTTATCAGGCCCTGGGGATTTGTCCACCTTCAATCCCTTTAGCTTCCTTAACACCATATCCTTAGAGATATTGATTTGCGTCAGTTCCTCCTTTGCCAATGTCCCTATTTTTCCCGATATCCCAGGGAGGTTTTTTGTGTCTTCCTTCGTAAAGACTGACCCAAAGTATGCATTTAGTTGATCTGCCATTTCCTTATTTCCCATTATATATTCCCCCGTATCTGACTGCAATGGACCAACTTTGGTTTTCACCAGTCTTTTCCTTTTGATATACTTATAAAAGCTTTTGGAGTTAGTTTTTATATTTTCCGCCAGCTTGTTTTCGTAAGCTATTTTGCCCCTCTTGATTATGCCCTTTGCCCTCCTTTGCTCTATCTTAAACTGTTCCCAATCTTCCGCTCTGGCGCTTTTTTTGGCTATTTTATACGCCCTATCTTTGGATTTTATGCTGTCTCTAATTTCCCCTGTTATCCACGGTTGAGTCACCTTTTTAGATTTCCTTTTATGCCAGATTGGTATAAACAATTTTTGCAATTTTGTCATTCTATCTTTAAATGTTTGCCATTGTTTATCTACCTCCAGTCCTCCCAGGAACGTTGTCCAATCAGACCTACTCAGTTCCCGTCTCATGGCATCATAATTCCCCTTGTTTAAATTCAGGACCTTAGTCTCTGAGTCAATTTCTTCGCTCTCCATTTCGAGTGAGAAATCGATCATGTTATGATCGCTCTGACCCAAGGGTCCCCTTACAACAAGATTACTGATTAGTCCCTTCTCATTGCACAGTACCCAGTCCAATATAGCCTGTTCCCGAGTTGGTTCCTCGACATATTGATCCAGATAACCATCCCTCAAACACTCAAGGAATTCCTCCTCCTCATTATTTTTACTGATTAGGCTAGTCCAATCTATATGTAAGTTAAAGTCACCTATGATGACAGCTGTGCTCTTATTGCACGCTTCTCTAATTTCCCTCGTGATGCCCTCCCTAACCTCTATTTTACTATTTGGAGGCCTATATACCACTCCTATTAATGTTTTTCGCCCCTCGCTATTTCTTAGCTCCACCCATATAGATTCTGTATTAACTGAGTTAATATCCTTCCTTTCAATTGCATTTATCCCCTCTTTTACTAGCAATGCTACCCCTCCTCCCTTTCTTTTTTGTCGATCCTTCCTAAATACTGAATACCCCTGTATGTTAAGCTCCCAGCCCTGCTCACCCTGCAACCATGTTTCCGTAATCCCAATTAGGTCATAATTATTAACCTCTATTTCCACAGCTAATTCATCTACCTTGTTCCTGATGCTTCTCGCATTAAGGTATAAAACCCTCAGGCTTTTTTTATGCTCACATTTTTTATGAATTAGTTTGGCCCTTTGTTTTTTGTTCCTCACCCTTTTATCATTTATTTCTGTCTGCCTTTCACTTTCCTCTATTTCACTACATAGGTTTCTAGCCCCCTGCCATACTAGTTTAAATGCTCCCGAACTGCTTTATCAAAAATTACCCCGAGAACATCAGTTCCATCTCTGCACAGGTGTAGACCGTCCCTTTTGTATAGGTCACACCTACCACAAAACTGGTTCCAATGCCTCAAAAATTTAAAACCCTCCCTCTTACACCACTGCTCAAGCCACGTATTTAGCCTAACTATCCTGTTCTCTGTACTCTTACTAGCACGTGGCACTGGTAGTAATCCAGAGATTACTACCTTCGAGGTCCTACTTTTTAGCTTGGCTCCTAACTCCCGAAATTCTACTTGTAGGACCTCTTCCCTTTTTTTAGCTACGTCGTTGGTACCAACATGTATCACGACAACTGGCTGTTCCCCCTCCCCCTCCAGAATGTTCTGCACCCGCGCCGAGACATCCTTGACCCTTGCACCAGGGAGGCAACATACCATCCTGGAGTCTCGGTCGCGACCACAGAAACCCCTATCTATTCCCCTTACAATCGAATCCCCTATTACTATAGCCCTGCCACTCTTTTTCCCTCCCTTCTTTGCAACAGAGCCAGTCATGGTGCCATGAGCCTGGCTGCTGGTGCCTTCCCCCGATGTGTCACCCCCCCCCGACAACAGTACCTAAGGCGGTGAACCTGTTGCTAAGGGAGACAACCCCAGGGGATTTCTGCACTACCTTCCTGCCCTTGCTCTGCCTTTTGGTCACCCATGTACTGTCTACGCTGGCCTTAACCTGCGGTGTGACCAACTCACTAAATGTGCTATCCACACCCCTCTCAGAATCGTGGATGCTCCAAAGTGAGTCCATCTGCAGCTCAAGGGCCGTCATGCGGTCCCACATGAGCTGCAGCTGGACACACTTCCTGCACACATAGTCGTCAGGGACACAGGAAGCGTCCCTGATTTCCCACATGTTACAGGAGGAGCATGACACAGGTCCGAGCTCTACTGCCATGACTTAACCCTTATATTACTTTTAATTTTCTAGTTTTAGTTTATTTATCGACTTTTGTTTTCCCGAAGCTTACTTAGACCAATGTATACTGTACTCCTCTTATTCCTTTTTAAACTAACCAAATCCCACTAGTTTTGGTTTTACTTCCTAGGAAGGTTTGAGGAAAGTACTTACCAGTTAGTCTTACCTCCCTGGTCTTTCGCTGACTTCCCGGTCTTGTGTCCCCTTGGTCCTACGCCGACTTCCCGCTCCTCCCGGTTCCTGCCCTGCTGAAAAGAAACTGAGACCAAAAAACTTGTGACCTCTGTTTTTAGACAGCTGCTAAAAGACTACTAGGTTAGAGGAGGGGGGGCGGTGGGGGTTCCTACTCTGTAGGAACTCGGGTTTAAGCCACCACCCTCCTTAAATACCTTTCACCTGGGTGCTTCCCACCAGGTCCGCTTCTGAAAAAAAGCTCAAGAGCTGGACTTCCGCCTCAGCTGTTTTTTAAATGGCCCCGAGTCTCGCCGACTGCTGCCTCTCCGCTGCTGCTCTCTCCCGACTGGTCTCGGGCCTCGCTGGTCGCCGGGTTTCCTGCCGAGCTCCTCCTCGCTGCTCCCGCTGGTCCCGACTGGTCTCGGGCCTCGCCTCTCTCCGGTTTTTATACCGGTCTCACACTGCTCCCGACTGGTCTCGGGCCTCGCTGGTCGCCGGGTTTCCTGCCGAGCTCCTCCTCGCTGCTCCCGCTGGTCCCGACTGGTCTCGGGCCTCGCCTCTCTCCGGTTTTTATACCGGTCTCACACTGCTCCCGACTGGTCTCGGGCCTCGCTGGTCGCCGGGTTTCCTGCCGAGCTCCTCCTCGCTGCTCCCGCTGGTCCCGACTGGTCTCGGGCCTCGCCTCTCTCCGGTTTTTATACCGGTCTCACACTGCTCCCGACTGGTCTCGGGCCTCGCTGGTCGCCGGGTTTCCTGCCGAGCTCCTCCTCGCTGCTCCCGCTGGTCCCGACTGGTCTCGGGCCTCGCCTCTCTCCGGTTTTTATACCGGTCTCACACTGCTCCCGACTGGTCTCGGGCCTCGCTGGTCGCCGGGTTTCCTGCCGAGCTCCTCCTCGCTGCTCCCGCTGGTCCCGACTGGTCTCGGGCCTCGCCTCTCTCCGGTTTTTATACCGGTCTCACACTGCTCCCGACTGGTCTCGGGCCTCGCTGGTCGCCGGGTTTCCTGCCGAGCTCCTCCTCGCTGCTCCCGCTGGTCCCGACTGGTCTCGGGCCTCGCCTCTCTCCGGTTTGATGGCGGAACCCAGCACGCAAGTGCAAAAGACAAGGCTGAAGTGTTTGCAACCATCTTCAGCCAGAAGTACCGAGTGGATGATCCACCTCTGCCTCTTCCTGAGGTTCCCACCATCTCAGAAATCAGCCTTCAGCCAATTCGATTCACTCCACGTGATATCAAGAAAGGGCTGAGTGCACTGGATACAGCAAAGGCTATGGGCCCCGACAACATCCCAGCTGTCTTACTGAAGACCTGTGCTCCAGAACAAGCTAAGCTGTTCCAGTACAGCTACAACATTGGCATCTACCTGACAATGTGGAAAATTACCTAGGTATGACCTGTCCACAAAAAGCAGGACAAATCCAATCCGACCAATTACCACCCCATCAGTCCACTCTCAATCATCACCCAAGTGATGGAAGGTGTTGTCGACAGTGCTTTCAAGTGGCACTTACTCCCAATAACCTGCTCGCCAATGCTCAGTTTGGGTACCACCAGGACCACGGCTACAAACATTGGACCTTTGTCCAAACGTGGACAAAAGAGCTTAATTCCAGAGGTGTGGTGAGAGTGATTGCCCTTGACATCAAGGCAGCATTTGACTCCCAAAACAAGCACTCTACTCGGAGCTCCGTCATGGCAAGAGAGCCCCAGGTGGGCAGAGGAAATGCTTCAAGGACAACCTTGAAGCCTCCTTGGAAAAAGTGCAACATCCCCACTGACACCTGGGAATCCCTGGCCTAAGACCGCACAAAGTGTAGGAGAAGCATCCGGGAAGGCGCTGAACACCTCGAGTCTCTTCGCCGGGAGCAAGCGGAAGCCCAGCGCAAGGAGTGCATGTCTGCCCCACCTGTGACAGACTGTCGGTCCACAAATAACCTCCCAAAGATGTCGGGGAACATAAAGCCTAATGAAAGGGAGGAACTGATAGAAATCAGTATTTGTAGGGAAATGGTGTTCGGGAAATTGATGGGATTGAGGGCCGATAAATCCCCAGGGCCTGATAATCTGCATCCTAGGGTACTTAAGGAAGTGGCCCTAGAAATAGTAGATGCACTGCTGGTCATCTTCCAAAATTCGATAGACTCTGGAACAGTACCCATGGATTAGCGGGTAGCTAATGTGACCCCACTGTTCAAAAAGGGTGGTAGAGAGAAAACGGGGAATTACAGACCGGTAAGCCTGACATCGGTAGTGGGGAAAATGCTAGAGTCCATTATAAAGGATGTAATAGCAGAGCACTTGGAAAAAAGTGACCGGATCGGTCAAAGTCAACATGGATTCACAAAAGGTAAATCGTGCTTGACTAATCTACTGGAATTTTTTGAGGATGTAACTGGTAAAATAGATAAGGGAGAACCAGTGGATGTGGTGTATTTGGATTTTCAAAAGGCTTTCAATAAGGTCCCGTATAAGAGATTAGCGTGTAAAATTAAGGCACATGGGATTTGGGGGCAAGGTATTGACTTGGATAGAGAACTGGTTGGCAGACAGAAAGCAAAGAGTTGGAATAAACGGGTCTTTTTCCGAGTGGCAGGCAGTGACAAGTGGGGTACCGCAGGGATCGGTCCTTGGACCCCAGCTATTCACAATATATATTCATGATCTGGACGAGGGAACTAGATGTAATATCTCCAAGTTTGCAGACGGCACAAAGCTGGGTGGGCGTGTGCCGTGAGGAGGATGCCGAGAAACTCCAGTATGATTTGGACAGGCTGTGTGATTGGGCAGGAAGGCAGATTATTATCTGAATGGCAATAGATTGGGAGAAGGGGAAGTGCAACGAGACTTGGGCGTCCTTGTGCACCAGTCGCTGAAGGTAAGCATGCAGGTGCAGCAGGCGGTTAAGAAGGCAAATGGTATGTTGGCCTTCATAGCGAGAGGGTTCGAGTACAGGAACAAGGATGTCTTGCTGCAGTTGTACAGGGCCTTGGTGAGACCACATCTGGAGTATTGTGTGCAGTTTTGGTCGCCTTATCTGAGGAAGGATGTTCTTGCCATGGAAGGAGTGGAGCTAGGATTCACCAGGCTGATACTTGGGATGGCAGGAATGACGTATGAGGAGAGATTGGGTCGATTGGGCTTGTACTCGCTGGAGTTTAGAAGAATAAGAGGGGACCTCATCGAAACTTATAAAATTCTGACAGGACTAGATGCTGGAAGGATGTTCCCGATGGTCGGGGAGTCCAGAACCAGGGGTCACAGTCTAAAGAATTTCTTCACCCAGAGAGTGGTGAACCTGTGGAATTCTCTACCACAGAAGGCAGTAGTGGCCAAATCATTAAATATATTCAAGAAGGAGTTGGATATATTTCTTAAGGCTAACGTGATCAAGGGATATGGAGACAAGGCAGGAACAGAGTATTGAATTGGGATGATCAGCCATGATCTTATTGAATGGCGGAGCAGGCTCAAGGGGCAGAATGGCCTACTCCTGCTCCTATTTTCTATGTTTCTATGTTCCTGCATTGGACTCATCAGTCACCTGAGAACTCATTTTTAATGTGGAAGCAAGTCATGCTTGGTTCCGTGGGACTGCCTAACAAGAAGAAGATTTGATCGAGTGTGGCATCAATGAGCCTGAGTAAAATTGAAGTCAGTGGGAATCGGGGGGAAACTCTCCACTGGCTGGAGTCATACCTCGCTCAAAGGACGATGGTTGTGGTTGTTGAGGCCAATCATCTCAGCCCCAGGACACCACTGCAGGAGTTCCTCAGGGCAGTGTCCTCGGCCCAACCATCTTCAGCTGCTTCATCAATGACCCTCCCTCCATCATCAAGTTCAGAAGTGGGGATGTTTGCTGATGATTGCACAGTGTTTGGTTCCATTCGCAACTCCTCAGATAATGAATCAGACATTGCTCGCATGCAGCAAGACCTGGACAACATTCAGGCTTGGTCTGACAAGTGGCAAGTAATATTCGCACCACACAAGTGCCAGGCAATGACTATCTCCAACAACTAGAAACTTAACTGGACCAGCCGCATAAATACTGTGGCTACAAGAGCAGGTCAGAAGCTGGGTATTCTGCGGCGAGTGCCTCACCTCCTGACTCCCCAAAGCCTTTCCACCATCTACAAGGCACAAGTAACGAGTGTGACGGAATACTCTCCACTTGCCTGGATAGAAACATGAAGATAGGAGCAGGAGTAGGCCATTCGGCCCCTCGAGCCTGCTCCACCATTCAATGCGATCATGGCTGATCATCCAAATTCAGTACCCTGTCCCTGCTTTCTCCCCATATCCCTTGATCCCTTTAGCCTTAAGAAATATATCTAACTCCTTCTTGAGTATATTTAATGAATTGGCCTCTACAGCCTTCTGTGGTAGAGAATTCCACAGGTTCACCACTCTCTGGGTGAAGAAATTCCTCCTCATCTCTGTCCTAAATGGCCTACCCCTTATCCTTAGACTGTGACCCCTGGTTCTGGACTCCCCGACCATCGGGAACATCCTTCTTGGATCTAGTCTGTCCAGTCCTGTCAGAATTTTATAAGTTTCAATGAGATCCCCTCTCATTCTTCTAAACTCCAGCGAGTATAAGCCCAATCGACCCAATCTCTCCTCGTACGTCATTCCTGCCATCCCAGGTATCAGCCTGGTGAATCTTCGCTGAACACTCTCCATGGCAAGAACATCCTTCCTCAGATAAGGCGACCAAAACTGCGCACAATACTCCAGATGTGGTCTCACCAAGGCCCTGTACAACTGCAGCAAGACATCCTTGTTTCTGTACTCAAACCCTCTCGCTACGAAGGCCAACATACCATTTACCTTCTTAACCGCCTGTTGCACCTGCATGCTTTCCTTCAGCGACTGGTGCACAAGGACACCCAGGTCTTGTTGCAGTTCCCCTTCTCCCAATCTATTGCCATTCAGATAATAATCTGCCTTCCTGTTTTTGACACCAAAGTGGATAACCTTGCATTTATCCACGTTATATTGCATCTGCCATGCTTCTGCTCAATCACCCAACCTGCCCAAATCATCCTGGAGTTTCTCGGCATCCTCCTCACAGCACACACGCCCACCGAGCTTTGTGTCGTCTGCAAACTTGGAGATATTACATCTAGTTCCCTTGTCTAGATCATTAATATATATTGTGAATAACTGGGGTCCAAGGACCGATCCCTGCGGTACCTCACTAGTCACTGCCTGCCACTCGGAAAAAGACCCGTTTATTCCAACTCTTTAGTCATAGTCATAACGGCACAGAAGGGGGCCATTCGGCCCATCGAGTCCATGCCGGCTCTCTGTAGAGCAATCCAGTCAGTCCCATTCCCCCGCTCTATCCCCGTAGTGCTGCAAGTTTATTTCCCTCAAGTGCCTATCCAGTCTCCCCTTGAAAACATTGAGTGTGTCCGCTTCCACCACTTCCAGGTCCTCACCACTTGCCGCGTAAAAAAAAAAAAAAAAAAAAAATAAAAAAAAAAAGTTTTTCCTCATGTCCCGCCTGTATCTTTTGCCCAAAACCTTAAATGTGTGTCCCCCTAGCCCTTGTGCCATCAACTAGTGGGACCAGCCTTTCCCCGTCTAGCCTATCCAAACCTTTCATAATCTTGGACACCTATCAAATCACCCCTCAACCTCCTTTGCTCTAAAGAAAACAAATCCAGCTTCTCCAACCTGTCCTTGTAGCTAAGATCCCCCATCCCTGGAACCATTCTGGTAAAACTCCTGTGCACCCTCTCACGGGCCTTCCTAAAGTGTGGTGACCAGAACTGGATGCAATACATGTCCATCTTCACGGTGCCCCGCCATCCCACGGCCAATTGGAAAGTGAACAGACTCTTCCTTACCCGATTGGATCATTTTGTGACTGTCAGTCAAACAGCCTCTTCTTCTCCAACTCCCAACATTTTGGTAAAAAGCATTGAAAGAAAAACAAACAATTTTTTTTTATGCCCCTGTGATTTTTCTCCTGCTGTGTCCTGGAGAATAATCTTCAATGCCTGGAGCTTTCTGTCTGCCAACCAGTTCTCTATCCAAGTCAATACCTTGCCCCCAATCCCATGTGCCTTAACTTTACACGCTAATCTCTTATACGGGACCTTATTGAAAGCCCTTTGGAAGTCCAAATACACCACATCCACTGGTTCTCCCTTATCTATTTTACCAGTTACATCCTCAAAAAATTCCAGTAGATTAGTCAAGCACGATTTACCTTTTGTAAATCCATGTTGACTTTGTCCGATCCTGCCACTGTTTTCCAAGTGCTCTGCTATTACATCTTTTATAATGGACTCTAGCATTTTCCCCACTACCGATGTCAGGCTTACCGGTCTGTAATTCCCCGTTTTCTCTCTACCACCTTTTTTGAATAGTGGGGTAACATTAGCTACCCTCCAATCCATGGGTACTGTTCCAGATTCCATCGAATGTTGGAAAATGATCAGCAATGCATCTACTATTTCTAGGGCCACTTCCTTAATTACCCTAGAATGTAGATTACCAGGCCCTGGGGATTTATTGGCCTTCAATCCCGTCAATTTCCTTAACACCATTTCCCTACAAATACTGATTTCTTTCAGTTCCTCCCTTTTCATCAGACCCTATGTTCCCTGACATCTCTGGGAGGTTATTTGTGTCCTCCTTTGTGAAGACAGAACCAAAATATGTATTTAATAATTGGTCTGCCATGTCTTTGTTGAGTGCAGCTCCAACAACACTCAAGAAGCTCGACACCATCCAGGACAAAGCAGCCCGCTTGATTGGCACCCCATCCACCACCTTAAACATTCACTCTATCCACCACCGGCGCACCGTGGCTGCAGTGTGTACCATCTACAAGATGTACTGCAGCAACTCGTCAAAGCTTCTTCGGCAGCACCTCCCAAACCCGCGACCTCTTAAACCAAAAGGACAAGGGAAGCAGGCGCATGGGAACCCCACCATCAAGTTCCCTTCCAAGTCTCTCACCATCGTGACTTAGAAGTATATCGCTAGTCCTTCATCGTCGCTGGGTCAAAATTCTGGAACTCCCTACCTAATGGCACTGTAGGAGTACCTTTAGCATATGGATTGCAGCGGTTCAAGAAGGTGGCTCACCGCCACCTTCTCAATTAGGGATGGCCAATAAATGCTGACCTTGCCAGCGACTCCCACATCCCATAAACGAATAAAAAAAGAGGTTCTATGAATCATGCGACACCACACTTAGTAGTAACTCCATCTCCCTTCAGAGAGATTAGAGGAGTTCACTGAGACATGGCGACATGGAGATCTGGTCCAGGTCTTAAGGGAGCATCTTCATTATACTTCTGGGTTCTGTTCTGCGCTGGCTGGTACAGGACAGTGGGCGTCTGGTTCCAATTTTTTAAAAAGCAAGCAGCCAGACTGCTTAAAGCAGCCGATGGCACCACTGGACCCGAGTAGATACCTGTGGCAAACCTACATTTTCTGAGAGTTTAAAGAAATTAACATTTGCATAAATTCTGAAATGACGAGATTTTGCAACACCCTTGCTTGGGGTGCGACTAGGTTTGTATTCCATGTTGATATTTGTATTCTTTATATCGTGTAAGTTGTTGGAGAATTCGTTGCTGGTCTTATTCTTGTATTCAGTTTCTGTTGTGCTTTTGTATGTTTGGTGTGCCATTAGATTTTGCTGCACTTTATTTTTTTTGTGAAAACTGAAGGGAAATGTAGTGGTGGGGATGATTTACAGGTTGATTTATGCTCCGTTTTGAAGCTGTTCAGTTTAGTAAAATGTCGTAACATTAAAAAGTTGCTTGTTACTTTACAGGGTTCACATTTTTGAAATTTATGTAAATGACCACTCATAAAACATTTTTCAGGATGCTGAAATGGAGTCGACATATTTTCACCCAGACATTAGTCAATAAATAGGTTGTGAAACTTGATGATTCTTTTCCCCTGGTAAGTAAATTAGAGCAGCACGCCACCTTTTGTAGCAATTCTGTATGTTTAGAGAACCTAAATTTAAATTACTGCATAATTTTTGATTTTCTGAACGTACTAATTAATTTATTTTCATTTATTCAGATTTTCACAATGCAAATTGTGAAGTCTGATGGAGGAACCATCTGAAATCCAATTTATTCTTTCTGCAAGACTTAATTTTGCAGGCCTGCCCTGGACTACAATTATTTGTGTGCTGCTGATATACAGACTTGAAGAATGTTCAGCCAGTGTACCCTAAGGGGCTTTTCTTTCAAATTTCAGAAGGAGCTCTGCAATTGATTGTTGCACAAACCATCTTGGAGAAAACCCTACATGGAGGGGGCATGTATTTGTAATGACGTTAATTTTCATTTGCATTCAGCCAATTAAAATTCATTTTGACTACTGCAATGTCCTTGGACAAAATATTTATTCATCAAAAATTACAAAATGTTGAGGGTTTGAAAATTTGTAAGATTTCATGATTATATTGTTTTTGTAGTTGCTTAATTCATAGATTAAATGAATGTTGGAAGTGCTAAAAAAATTCTTTGGCCTAATTTACTAAAAACAAGAAGCCAAAATTGTGCAGAAATACTTGGTTAATACTGAGCCACTTTGTTTAATTTGGGTACTCCATTTGGATGTTGAGTCATGCTATTTTGTGGACTTCTGGTGTGAAAGTTTAGTATTTGCTAAATAAACTATTGGTTTACCATAGGTTTATCCTTAACATCATATAGAGGATAGAAATGTAGGAAGTGCCTTCAGTCCTAATAATGACCTGTTTCAGTGCTTAGCACAATAGGAACAGGAGTAGGCCATTTAGCGCCTCGAGCCTGTTCTGCCATTCAATGAGATCATGGCTGATCTGTGACCGAACTCCATATACCTGCGTTTGCCCCATATCCCTTAATACCTTTGGTTAACAGAAATCTGTCAATCTCATATTTAAAATTATCAATTGATCAAGCATCAACTGCTGTTGGTGGAAAAGATTTCCAAACTTTGCGTGTAGAAGTGTTTCCAAACTTCACTCCTGAAAGGCCTGGCTCTAACTTTTAAACTCTGCCCCTTAGTCCTGGACTCCCCGACCAGTGGAAATAGTTTCTATCTTCTGATGCTTACAGGAAGTGAAGATATTCATGTACATTGCTTTGAGTTTCTCTTGTACTGTTGTAGAACAATAGCAGCTGGATGAACAGTTGCATTGGCAGAGATGTGATGGTGCATGATGTGGGGAAATGTTGAGGATAAGAGAACATTTTGATTCCATTTTTGTATTCAGGAAAGAATGCATTTTTCATATTTTGATATGACCAGTTGACCTTTCCAGGTCTTGTGTGAAAGAACTTGTGTTTATATAGCACCTTTCATGACCTCAGGATATCCTAAAGTGGTTTACAGCCTACGAACTACTTCAAGTGTAGTCACTGTTGTAACTTGGAGAAATGCTACAGCCAATTTGTACACCGCAAGGTTCCACAAACATCAATCAGATAATTAGCAGATAATCTGCTTTTTAGTGATGTTGGTTGAGGGTTAAGTGTTGGTTAGGGTACCAGGAGATATCCACTGCTTTTCTTCAAATGATGCTAGGGATCTATTACATCCACTGGAGAGGGCAGGCGTGGACTTGGTTTAATGTTCCATCTGAAAGACGGCATCTCTGACAGTGCAGCACTCTCCCAGTACGGGACTGAAGTGTTAGCCTGGGTTATGTGCTCAAGTTTCTGGAGTGGGACTTGAGCCATGTAGTTTCAAGGTGAAGCAAAACTACCTGTGCATTGCTGCAACAAGGTGGCCAGACCTCAATTTTAGAAAAAAAGCACTTGCTATGAAACAATTGTCATGTTGCCATTTTCTTCTGGCTTACTTAAAGATGATTGACAAATTGGGTTGAGATTTTGTTTGACAGTACTCCAACTTGTAGTTATCGCCACCTTTCACAAGCTCTTGTCAAAAAAAAATGGGCCCACGTGAAACTATCCATATGTCGAGTTGGTAAATTTAGGAACATAAAGAAAAGACTTGCATTTATATAGCACCTTTCATTACCTCGGGCTGCCCTAAAGTACTTTACAGCTAGCCAAGTACTTTTGAAGTGTGGACACTGATGTATGTTGAAAACACAGGAGCAGGAGTAGGCAATTCAGCCCCTGAGCCTGTTCTCCCATTCAATTATATCATGCCTTACCTGTATCTTAACTCCATTTTAGTGCTGGCATAAAACTAACAATATAAATACCTGATAGACAACTCTCCTCTCCTCACCAAAACAAACAAGCTTACATAACCTTGATGATGCAGCGGGTTAGTATATTAACTCTGCACTGAGGTGAAAGGCAGTATATGAATTCCAGTTCTGTCTTTATTGCCCACTTTTGTCCGTCTGTCTTATTATTCATGCATTTAGCATGTGTTTTTTGTCTGTCACACTTCAGGCGTCACTCCTGTAAAGGTGCATATTTCTTACAATTTGGCTCAAATTTCAAGTTCATAAAACAATAATGAATCGCAACTGAAGAAGTAGGTAACATAAGAATCAAACTTGAGGAAAGTGGATGGGAAAATAAACCTTGAGGAGCAACTAATGACTTATGAAAAGAATGAAAATATCCTGAGTAATTAGCAACAACCATCAATAAAAGAAAGAGTAGTCAAGAAAATTGCTCCAAATATTTTTTTGAAACCTTGTTTACTACCCGCTTTTTTGTTTTCTGCAGTGTGGTGAGAATTTTGTGGAAATGAGGCTTGAAGTCTAATAAATACACAAAATTACAAAATTGCCAAAAAGCTTTAGTTAATTTAGCTGGACATTTGTCTTTAAAAGAATTTTACGTCTGAGGCCTATGCCTCACAGAATCCAAGGTCTTGATGCCTTGCGCTTCCAACAGTCATCAAAAAGATGCCACAAAAGAACAGGCTCCATTCTCAACATGCATTTGTGCCTACTTCCAGAATTCTTTTTGATTGACTGCAAGACTTGGACATGACAGAATATACTTGGACTTGCTGTTTTTAAGCTCTCTCCCGTATTACATTTCTGTGTATTGATGGAAACCTTACCGCTATGTATAAAAAAAAACTAGAGAGCTGAGGTAAAGTGCAGCTCCCTTGTGTTATTTGCTGAAATTTATTTTTGTAATCTGGTTATGCGCAGGGAAAGCATGTATTTATTTATCCAATTGTATCCTTCCTATAGTGGACGAGGAACTGCTTCACTTTTTCTGAAGAGAGATGCCTTGTTTGTTTGAGCCTGCTAGTTTGTCCACTTCTTTGATTGACAACTGGTGGCAGCATAACCGGTCACTGCAATTTCATGGAATTAGCAGGATTTCCTAAAGTATGAGTCACAGATGGCACTCAAGTGGTCATGCCTGCTCCTTTGATCAATTCCAACATCTTCAACAAAGGGAAAGAATTCCACTTGCTCAATGGCCACCTTGTTGGATACATAAATGAATGCTCGCTTCCCTGGCAGCTACCATGCTGCCTGCATCGTAAGAAGCTCCACAATGCCAGCACTCTTGGACCTAGAAAGGCTGATTTCTGAGTGGCTGCTGGGAGGCCAAGGCATAGCCGACGGCTGTGGAATTACCCAGGACACCAGCTGAGCACCCATACAATGAGGCTCTTTCTGCTGTCAGAATTATTATTAAAGCCATCACTTTGGCATGTTAGAGGTGTGCATCAGATTCCTGGATCAATGTAGTCATTCCCGGCAATCTTGTTTCGCGAGGGTTTTCAATGGTGGACTGCCTGCTGTGCCATGTTATAAAGAGATCCCCTCAGTTAGTCCTGAAGAAGAAGGCCTCCCGGTGGAAGGGGCATTATAGAATCATAGAAACTTACAGCACAGAAGGAGTCCATTTGGCCCGTCGTGCCTGTGCTGGTTCTTGGAAAGAGCAGTCGTGCTTAGTCCCACACCCTTGCTTTTTGTCAGTAACTCTTAAGTTTATTATCCTGTCTAACTCTCTTTTTAAAATTATTTGAGGAAGCAGCATCCATCACCTTTTCATGTAGTGTTTCCGCTTCTGACAACTGAGTGGGGAAAAAAATTCTCCTAATTCCCCCGTCTAGATCTTTTGCCAATGATTTTCAATCTATGACCACTGGTTATTGACCCACTCGCCAGAGGGAATAGTTTTTATTTCTCTACTCTTACCAAAACCTCAAATCATGAAAACCTTTATTAGGTCAACTCTTACTTTTCTCCTTGGAACAGAGAAAGTTCCTAACTTTACTAACCTCTCCTCCTAACTGAAGTCCCTCAGCCCTGGTAACGTCCTGGTAAACCTCCTCTGTACCCTTTCTAAGGCCTTTACATCTTTCCTTAAGTGTGGTGCCCAGAATTGTCCACTATACTGCAGCGGAGGCCAAACCAGTGATTCGTAAGGTTCTAGCATGGTCTCTCTTAATTATATATTCTATTCCTCTATTTATAAACCCAAGTAACCCAAAGGCTTTTGTAACCATATTATCAACTTGCCCTGCCACCGTTGAGGATTTGTGTCTATGGATACCGAGGTCAATCTTTTCATCTACACTGTCCAAAATCATGCCATTTATAGTATACTGTCTTTCTATATTAGTCCTCCCAAAGTGCATCACTTCACACTTCTCCGCAGTGAACTCCATCTGCCATGCTTTTGCCCATTGTACCATCCTGTCCACATCATTCTGAAGTCTGCAACTATCCTCATCACTATCTGCTACGTTGCCAAGTTTCATTTCACATATGCAAACTTTATAATGCTATTACAAACCTGAGTCGAGGTCATTTTATAAACATTGAAAAGAGTAATGGACACAAAACTGACCCTTGGGGAACACCACTGCAAACCACTTCCCAGTCTGAAAAACGTCCATCCACCACCATCCTCTGCCTTCTGTCACTGAGCCAATTCTGTATCCGTACCTCCTTTCTCCTTGGTTCCATGGGCTTCCAGCTTCTTAAGTCTCTTGTTAGTGGGTTATCGGGTGACATTGAAACGCTAGATATTTGTGCAGTAACATTTTCAGAACAGTGGTGAGGATATCGAACTTGCTGCTACTTAGTTGCAGCAGATAGCATTGCTGCAGTAAAGAGAGAAGAGATATGGAGGCAGGGTGGGAGGAGGATCGTGTGGTTTATAAACCATATACCAGTTGGGCCGAATAGCCTGTTGCAGTAGGTTCTATGTAATTGCATGTGGCTATGGAGAAGTTGTGGCCGAGATCACTTCTAAAGTATGAAGTGTCAAGTGTACTTGGAACATTAGCGATAGAGAAGGGAGAAAATCGCAATCATTTTTTTTGTGTTAAACTTGATGTGTATTTCTCAGCTTGTGTTTCAAACTAAAATCAGTTCATTGGGAACCATTGATATCTCTCAATGCTATGTGCAGAATATCTTAAAATATTTGACTTTCACCTAACTTGAGAGCTGACACAGAATCAAAATACTGTGGATGCTGGAAATCTGAAATGAAAACAGAAAATACTGGAAATACTCAGGTCAGGCAGCATCTGTGGAGAGAGAAAAACAGCGTTAGTGTTTCAGGTCGACGAACTTCGTCAGAACTGGAAAAAGTTAGAGATGTAACAGATTTTAAGCAAGTGTAGGGGCAGGGAGGGGAGGAAAGAACAAAAGGGAAGGTCAATGATAGGGTGGAAGGCAAGAGAGATTAAAAGACAAAAGGGTTGATAGTACAAAGCAAAAGGAGATGGTAATGGGACAAGTAAAGAAACAAAAGATAAGTCTAGAAGAGGTGTAAATAGGAATGGCAGAAACATCCACAGCTGCCATGTGAAAAAAATTGGGGCAGAGGTTATGGTGTGAAATTGTTGAACTTGATGTTGAGTCCTGAAGACTGCAAAGTGCCTGATCGAAAGATGAGGTGCTGTTCCTCGAGCTTACGTTGAGCTTCGTTGGAACAGTGTAAGAGGCCGAGGACAGAGATCGGAGTGGGAGTGGAGCAGAGAATTAAAGTGACAGGCAACCGGAAGCTCAGGGTCACCCCTACGGACAGAACGGAGGTGTTCTGCAAAGTGGTCTACCAATCTGCGTTTGGTCTCCCCAATGTAGAGGAGACCACATCGTGAGCAGCGAATGCAGTATACTAAATTGCAAGAAGTAAAAGTAAATCGCAGTTTCACTTGGAAGGAGTGTTTGGGGCCCTGGACAGTGGGAAGGGAGGAGGTAAAAGGACAACTGATATAATTTAAAAAAAATTGAAAATGGGCACACGAGGAACCCCTTGTACTACTAACTATGCGTCTGTAAAAATTGAATTGAGATCTCAACTGGCTTTTCACTAAAATTCACAAGTGTTTGTCTGCTAACAGATTGGGTTGCTTTTTAAAATTGGGGCGCTGGCAAATGCCTGCTCTGTCTAAATGTCAACTGAATCACAATTCAGAGTTAAAATGCACCATAACGACTTACAGAAACCAATTGAATATTTGATGACCAAATCTGTTCTGCTTGGATAAACCTATTGGCCTGATAGTTGTGAATGGATTAAACCCCATTTCTTTTAGTTTATTGTGACTTGGGTGAAGGATTTTTAGTGTAAATTATTCTCTCGTGTTTTTAGATCATTTCAGGCAAGTGGTAACTTAAGTTTTTATAGTCTATTTTGGCATTGTGCAGGAGAATGATTATAATTGAAGATTTCTGTTGTCCAGGAAACGGTATTCTAGTGTTTACAGTTTGGAAAGGTAATTCAGTAAATTTTTAGTCTACTTTGATTCGGTTAGCAGCAATAAAACTAGTTTCTAGATACGTTTCATAATAAATCTACTTACACGTGTTCTGCTGTTGGGATTTTCTTTTTGATTGTAAATGCAATATTGCTTTTATATTTTCACATGGATTTTTATGCAATTAAATATTCAAGACAGATTGATAGATTTTTGGATACTAAGGGAATTTGGGGATATGGGAATAGTGTGGGAAAGTGGAGTTGAGGTAGAAGATCAGCCATGATCTTATTGAATGGCAGAGCAGGCTGGGAATGCCTTTGCAAAGTCCCTTTTGTACAACATCTATTGCATTAGCTTGAACTCCCTTCTCTGTTACCTCGTCAAAGAATTCAATCAAGTTAGTCAGACACGATTTGCCTTTAACAAATCCGTGCGGCTCACTTTGATTAATCCATACCTTTCCAAATGAAAGTTTATTTTGTCCCCGATGATGGTTTCCAATAACTTTGCCCTCCCGCCCCCCCCAACCCCACCCCACCCCACCAACGTCAGGCTGGTTTATCCCTCTCTCTTTCTTGTATAGTGGTATAACATTAGCAACACTCCAGTCCTCTGAATTAGTCAGAGGAGGAAGAGCAGCAGCCGGAAGAGGTTGAAGGGAACAATCCTTTGCGAACTTCAAGAGCCAATCGTGCACATTTGATACAGGAGCTCTTCTCTCTGAAATCATTGACGAGCTGATTTATAACATGTATATTATAGATTTGTACCCCTTCCTGATCCTGTCATAGGTCTGTGGTACCTTTTTTAATTACCACTGTTTTCGTAAGGTCTGATGACAAAAATCTGCTGACAATTTAGACTGTAGCAGCTATGCTTAACTAAGCATCCAATTAGGTTTCTGCAATCGCAGGGCATCTCCAGCAGAAGTACAGATGGCCAATAAAGGGCCATCTGTTTAAGCTGCTGCATGAAGTGGCCTGAACCGTTCACTAAATTTAATGAAATCAACAGTCACCATAAAGTTATAATACTGAAACAAACATCACAACAAAACAAAAATAATCATAGCTGAATATAATCTCACCAGTTTCTAACCATTCCTAAATGTTTGGGGACATCAAGTGTGTTTTTCTTTTCCACACTTAGCCAGCATGCTAATGTCAAGCTTTGGATTGACTGTAATAATGGGAGTAGTGTACAGGAATACATCCTGTTTGTCACTTCTTTGATGCTATATTCCATTATTCTTTGCTGCAGTATGTTGTATCTTTGTTACTGAGGTTGTCAAATAAAAAATGGTTCGTAGCAAAAACAATCCTGCTTTCGTGACTTAACATTCCCATGTGGTGTGCTAAGGAGTAATGAGATTTGGAGTTCTTCCAAGCATTGTGTCACTTGATGAGTTTCTAGCTTAAGTTGGACCATCTGAAAAGGAGGAAAATGGAATTTAGGAACATAAGAAAATTAGTGATATCGGAGCCTGGCAACTGAATATTTTATAATTGAATTGCGAAAAAGTTTTGTTTCTGTTATGAGGGACCCACATAACTTGGTTGTGCCAGTAGCACTGAAGGAGTTTGAGGTTTTCAGTACCTATAGGCCATGAGATATTTTTGTCATATCCCTGGATGATGCGTAGCATTCACATCAATATAGTGACTAGTATATAGACTACGATACAAAGATGGGAGGGAAAGCAGTGAGTGAGGAGGACATAAAAAACCTGTAAAAGGACATAGACAGGCTAAGTGAGTGGGCAGAGATTTGGCAGATGGAATATAATGGAAAGTGTGAGGTTATGCACTTTGGCAGAAAAAATCAAAGAGCAAGTTATTATCTAAATGGAGAGAAACCGCAAAGTGCTACAGTACAAAGGGATCTGGGGGTCCTGGTGCATGAAACACAATAAGTTAGTATGCAGGTGCAGCAGGTGATCAGGAAGGCCAATGGAATCTTGGCTTTTATTGCAAGGGGGATGGAGTATAAAAACAGGGAAGTCTTGCTGCAGTTATACAGGGTATTGGTGAGGCCACACCTGGAATACTGCGTGCAGTTTTGGTTTCCATATTTAAGAAAAGATATACTTGCTCTCGAGGCGGTTCAGAGAAGGTTCACTCGGTTGATTCCGGAGATGAGGGGGTTGACGTATGAGGAAAGGTTGAGTAGGTTGGGCCTCTACTCATTGGAGTTCAGAAGAATGAGAGGCGATCTTATCGAAACATATAAGATAGTGAGGGGGCTTGATCGGGTGGATGCGGTGAGGATGTTTCCACTGATGGGTGAGATTAGAACTAGGGGGCATAATCTTAGAATAAGGGGCTGCGCTTTCAAAACTGAGATGAGGAGAAACTTCTTCACTCAGAGGGTAGTAAATCTATGGAATTTGCTACCCCAGAGAGTTGTGGAAGCTGCAACATTAAATAAATTTAAAATGGAGATAGACAGTTTCCTAGCAGATAAGGGAATTAGGGGTTACGGGGAGAGGGCAGGGAAGTGGACGTGAGTCTAGATTCGGATCAGCCATGACCCTATTGAATGGCGGAGCAGGCCCGAGGGGCCGTATGGCCTACTCCTGCTCCGACTTATGTTCTTATTACGATGGTAATGTTTCCAAGTGTTGGTTACTTAAATTATGAGGCAGAAGAGATATTGGCATAATTGTCTTTTTCTTAAAGCTCATTGACAATTTGTGTATCTTTTATCTGAAGTTTGGATATTGATTACTAGATTTGTAAGACATGTGGAAATCGCCCCTCGCCCAGTCCAAAGTTCTGACCCGTCGAACAGACAACACAAAACCCAATGAATCTGTGAAAACTTGTTTTACTTAAACATCAGCTGGAAACATAGAAACATAGAAGATAGGAGCAGGAGTAGGCCATTCGGCTCCTTGAGCCTGTTCCGCCATTTAATGAGATCATGTCTGATCATCCAAATTTAATACCCTGTCCCTGCTTTCTCCCCATATCCCTTGATCCCTTTAGCCTTAAGAAATATATCCAACTCCTTCTTGAATATATTGAATGAATTGGCCTCAACTGCCTTCTGTGGTAGAGAATTCCACAGGCTCACCACTCTCTGGGTGAAGAAATTCCTCCTCATCTCAGCCCTAAATGGCTTACCCCTTATCCTTAGATCGTGACCCCTGGTTCTGGACTCCCCCGCCATCGGGAACATCTAGTCCTGTTAGAATTTTATAAGTTTCAATGAGATTCCCTCTCATTCTTCTAAACTCTAGCGAATATAAGCCTAATCGACCCAATCGCTCTTCATACGTCATTCCTGCCATCCCAGGTATCAGTCTGGTGAATCTTCGCTGCACTCCCTCCATGGCAAGAACATCCTTCCTCCGATAAGGCGACCAAAACTGCACACAATACTCAAGATGTGGTCTCGCCAAGGCCCTGTACAACTGCAGCAAGACATCCTTGTTCCTGTACTCGAATCCTCTCGCTACGAAGGCCAACATACCATTTACCTTCTTAACCGCCTGTTGCACCTGCATGCTTACCTTCAGCGATTGGTGCACAAGGACACCCAGGTCTCATTGCACTTCCCCTTTTCCCAATCTATTGCTGTTCAGATAATAATCTGTCTTCCTGTTTTTGCCACCAAAGTGGATAACCAGATAAAGAGATTGCAAGTAATCCGATAGTCTTGTAACGTATAATAATTCCCAATTATACCTCCGCATACATAGAGCTATCCCTTTTACTTTAAGCTCAAGCAAAACACCACATACGTACTAACACCAGCGAGTGGTCAATCTGGCAGTGACTAGACGTATGATTTCTGGCAACTGACCAGGTAGCCCCCGACTGCAGCCCCGGGTGTTTTTTTTTACTGCATCTTTTATGCATTAAAACTTGGCAACCCTCCCACTGTGTACGTGCTCCTAACTATATGGCACAATGGTCATCGGTTGTTTTTCAGTTCTCCTTATCAATAATTCGTTGAGTATCCGTGGGTTTCAAGGCTAGGTACATTCCATAGTCTGAAGATGTTTCTGTTTTTGCATTGATTCCACAGTCAATAGTCTGTTTCCACAGAACTTTAAAAGTTTGTTTTCCATATCTGTTGAAAGACAATTGGCAGCTTCCACAGCTTACAAGTCAAACAGTTTATTTTGCAAAGCTCTCAGCAACCAGTCTTTTGTCCTCGTGAAGCATGATGGCCCATAAAAGTTGGTCAACTTTTCAAGTTACAGCAAATAGTGTGTTCTACAATTGTACAAACTAAGATGGTTGTAAATACTTCACTTGATTTTTTTTACGTTTTACAGCTGGATAGATTTGCCAGTATCCGAATTCCAGGCAGCAGACGAGGTAGGCATCCTCTTCCAAATCTTAAACATGCACAACTTTCCAGGAGTGACTGTTCTGCAATATCGCCAGAATACGAATATTCTTCAAAGCAGCTGCCAGAAAAGGAAGTTAATTTACTCTTCGAAAAAATGATGGTAAGTTTTTTTTTTGCTTAGTGGTCTGCTGCTCGCACAGTCTGGTTGTGTTTGTTTTTTTTTGAATCCAAGTTACTGAATATTTGATAGTTGTACAATTGCATGCAAGCTTGTTCATGAAATTAATCTCTGCTTTTCTTTTAAATTCAGTAATAATTATTATACTGGATCGGGAATGTTTTGAAGATGCCTTGAA
This sequence comes from Somniosus microcephalus, assembly GCF_052327205.1. Classification (NCBI taxonomy): domain Eukaryota; kingdom Metazoa; phylum Chordata; class Chondrichthyes; order Squaliformes; family Somniosidae; genus Somniosus; species Somniosus microcephalus. The sequence goes on along the minus strand of NC_140996.1, from coordinate 104,439,622 downwards.
TTATTCTAACCAAAAAGAGTAGCTCAACATGAATGTTGGTGAAACAAAAATAGGAAATGCTGCACGCGATTGTAATTGTTCTCTTCCCCAGATGCTGATTGACTTGCAGTGTTTCTAGCATTTTCTGTCTTTGTTTCTAATTTCCAGTGTCTGTAATTTTGTTGCTCTTTTTATGCATGCCTGTGAATTGATAGTACAAGTGTTGCTTGGAGGTTGTCCGACTATTTTTAATTGTTGAGGCCTTTCGCTTCTTGCTGTCACTGTGAGTTACCTATTCCCTGAAATCGAGTTGACATAAAATGAGCTTCTTCACCTCTGAAAATGCACTCTTCTTAGAAGCTAGTGAAAATGTTCCCATGGCTGATACCGACCAATTGTTTGCCAACTCCTAGTATGTGTTCTGTGACTTGGGTAGATTTTCTGATCTGCGGTGTTAACAACTATATGTACTTAAGTTTAGTTATAATTGCAGGGTATGTGGGTAAATTTTCTTTTGCATTGTTCTGCAATAAATTGTGATTTTAGTTTAATGTAAAAATTTGTTTCTAGACATTTAAAACATGGAAAAGAAATGCAGCGTTTGGTTTTCACAAATTGTGTTGGTTATAGAAAACATGAAAAGAGACATTAAAATGTGTCCTTCTGTTTACCATCTTTGGCCACCTTATTATTTCCAACATGTCAGCCAAAATGATTAAAATGAGAAGTTTACTTGTGTTTTATATTTTTGTATGTAATATAATGTCACATTAGCGTTCCTGGTATATCTAATGCTCTGTCAAAAAAGCATAAAGGAATGCCAAGCTGGAAACTACAGCAGCAGGACATCTTTTGTAAAAATGCTACGGCTTCCAAATTGCATCGTTGTCCTGTCACAACCACTAATAGTATGTGATAAACTCTGACAAATAATTAAAAATTTAAGATGAAGTAATATGCTATGAAGGTTAGCTTCTGAAACTTTCATTTAATAAATGTTGTATTTTCTTGGGATGCTGGACAGATTCTGCTGTGGGACTCCCATCTCTACAGAGCAATAATCCTCTAGTTTTTCATAATACAGTATAGGAATTGAAGTAGGCCACTTAGCCCCCAGGCCTGTTTCACCATTCACTTTGATCATGGCTGATCTGTACCCCAACTGCATCCATATCCCTTGCCTAATTAAAAAAAAATATATCGATCTTGCGTCTTGAAAATTTCAATTGATCCAGCATTCACAGCCTTTTGGGGGAGAGAATTCCACATTTTCAGCAACTTTTGTGTGTAAGAATTGCTTCCTGATTTCACTCCTGAATAGCCTAGCTCTAATTGTAAGACTGCCCCCTTGTTCTTGATTCTTCCACCAGAGGAACTAGCATCTCTGTATCTACTCTAGTGAATAAGTCTGTCATTTTAAAAACCTTAATTAGATCACCCTTAAATGCAAGGGAATACAAACCCAAGCTTGTGCAAATTTTTAGCCCTGCTATAATTCTGATGAATCTGCGCTGTACCCTTCCAAGGCCAATATATCCTTTGAGGTGCTGTGCGCAAAACCGAATACACTGGTGGGGGTCTGTCTAACTGAAGCATAACTTCTCCTTTTATATTTCAAACCCCTTGAGATAAAGGCCAACATTCCATTTTTGTACCTGTGCAACCGCGTTTAGTGATTTGTGTACGTGGACATCCAAAATCCCTTTGCTCCTGTACTGTTTCTCGTCTCTTGCCATTAAGAAAATATTCCAGTTTGTCTTTCTTGGATCCAAAGTGAATTACTTCACAGTTCCCTACATTAAAACCCAACTGCCACAGTTTTGCTCACTCACTTAATCTGCCTATGTCCCTTTTATAACTTCCTGCTCCCATCTACACAACTTACTGTACCTCCTACTCTAGTGTCCACCTGCAAACTTGTGTATACACAACTCTCTATTCCTTAATCCAAGTCATTGATTTATATGGTGAAAAGGTGATGCCACAGTACAGATCTTTGGGGGGAAAACTACTTGTCACATTCCACCAATCAGAGTACAGTACCTTTTATCTCTACTGTGTTTTCTACCACCCACATTACAAAGTTACCTCTGTGCACTCTCATTTTTGATTGTAATCTCTTGTGCGGAACTTCTCTAAATGTCCTCTCGAAGTCCATATAGAAATCATCCATAGATATTTCCCTGTTCACCATGTTGGTGATCTCCTCAAAATAAAAAAATTCAAGTATAGCCAGACATGACCTACCCATCACAAATCCATGCTGATTCTCTTGAATCAGCTTATATTTGTTCAAGTGCTCAGTTACACTGTCTCTGATAGATTCCAGTAACTTCTCCACAACTGATGCTAAACCGACAAGTTTGTAGTTTGTCCCTCCTATCTGTCTTAAATAATGGAGTAACGTTAGCAATTTTCCAATCCAAAGGCAAAATTCCCAAATCTAGAGAACTTAGGAAAGTTATGACAAACTCATTTGTAGTTTCCCCACCTGTTCCTTTTAAATCTCAAGGGTGGAAACCATCAGTTCCCGGAGATTTGTCGACCTAAGTCCCTTTTATTGTCTCCATTTAAAAAAAAAAAAAAAAAAATCATACTGATCTGTAAAGTTGCTCACCTTGACTTATATTTTGATTCCCTTGTACCACTGGTACTATCCTCTTCTGTGAAATGGATACGAAATATTCAGTTAACAAGTCTACCATTTCCTTCTTGTCCACCTGCAACAGTCTTTAATGGGCCCACATCTCTCCTCATACCATTCTTTCACTTAATATATTCATAAAAAGCTTTTGTGTTTAGCGTTGATATCTTGTTTTTTTAATATTCCCTTTTATACCTTTATTATCTATTTTTTGTTTTTATAGCTCTTCTAGTCTACTGGATTTCCACTTCTGCTTGCACTTGTGTAAGCCTTTTTTCAGCTTAATATTGTCTCTTACTTTGTTTGTTGGCCATGATTGCTTAACTGCAGAAGTGGAGCTTTTGCCTTTCAGGGTATGTGTTGATTTTGTGTTGAACCAAATATTTCTTTTAATACTTGCCACTGTTTGTCTGTAGGTTTACGGATTAACAGTTCAACCCTGTTTATTGTGGCCATTTTATTTTTCATCCCTTCAAAGTTTACCTTTATTAAATTTAAAACCTTGGTTTGTGACTCTCCTATCCCCTCTCAAATCCAATATCCAATTCAGTCATATTATGGTCACTGTGTAAGATGTTCCCTTGCAGTCAAATTGTTAACACATTCTGGTTCAGTACTTATCACTAAATCGAGTACTGTAGGAATGTCTAGTTCCTATCCAAAGACTGAGGTCCACTCAGGCGATCAAACAAAACGAAGTTTAATGGAAACTAACAGGTTTAAACAAGTAACTACAGGAGAACATAGAGTGTAGGTCTGCTCAGTTCAGAGGCTCCACGAGGGCTGCTCGGGTGGTTCCGTGGTTGACGTCATCACGTTCTTCCTGCCAGTGGGGGATCACGTGATGAACGGCGTGACGTCATCGCGTTTACCCGCGCTGTTAAAGTAATCACGCTCTGTACAAGTAAACAGTGTAAATAAAGATACAGACTCAGGCTGTAGCTAACATGTTGTTAAAGGGAATTATATACAAACGATCTGAGTCCTTTAGTGGCTCCGCCACATGCGCCCCCCCCCCCCCCCCCCAGAATTGTCTTTAACAGCAAAAGTGAGACGGCGAGGAGGCCTGACAAGCCTGTCCGAGCGACTTCTGTAACCCTGAAGTGGAAGCTGATGGACGGTGGTCGAGCTGGCGGGTGGTTGTGGTGGATCTGGCACAGCGACTGTGGGCGGTTGGCCACGTTTTGGCGGTTGAGCGATGTCGACTGTGCGGTCCAGGTCTAAGTGTGCCGGCTTCAACCGGTCGACCGAAATGTGGTCCGGTTTACCTCCGATATCGACCGAAAAGGTTTTGTCTCCCGGCTCTATGATGCGGAAGGGACCAGTGTAAGGGGGCTTGAGCGGATCCCGGTCAGCGTCGTGGCGGATAAACACGTACTCTGCGCTCTTCAGCTCAGCTGGGACATGGGAGCTCTCTGTAAGCCGTGATGCGACGTAGGCACTGGAGCGAAACATCTGGCTGCCTCCTGGTGGCTGACGAGTTGCTGGGATGCGGACCATGGCTCTGTTGGAAATGGGAGGAAATCCCCTGGTACTCGTAGTGGCTGGCCATATACGAGTTCCGCCGAGGATGATTGCAAATCTTCTTTGGGCGCTGTACGAAGACCTAAAAGGACCCATGGAAGTCTGTCCACCCATGAAGACTGGCCCGCAGAGCGGCTTTGAGCGATCTGTGGAATCGTTCGCACAGGCTGTTCGCCTGTGGATGATAGGCGGTGGTGCGATGTAGTTTGGGGCCGAGCCCCTGAGCCACAGCGTTCCAGAGCTCAGAGGAAAACTGCGGTCCACAATCGGAAGAGATGTCTGCCAGTACCCCGAAACGAGCAACCCAAGAGGAGATGAAAGCTTTGGTTTCCACCACTTCGGCAGACGTAGCCAAAGGAACTGCCTCTGGCCATCTAGTGGTGCGGTCTACCATTGTGAGGATGTGTGCAAAACCTTGAGAAGGTAGAAGCGGCCCCACGAAGTCCACATTCACGTGGTCGAACCGACGCTCCGGAACAGCGAAAGTGACCAATGGAGCTTTTACATGACGCTGTACCTTGGCCTTTTGGCAGACCACGCAGGTGTTGGCCCAGTCGCGGACATCCATGTGCATACCCCTCCAGACGAATTTTGATGACATCAGCCTTTGCGAGGCCCTCATGCCAGGGTGTGACAACCCGTGTATGGCGTCGAACACTTTTCGGCGCCAGGTGATTGGTACGATAGGGCGGGGAGTTCCCATGGAGACGTCGCAAAGTAGCGTGGTGCCTGCGGCATGGAATTTGATGTCGGCTGCTTGGAAGCTAGAGGGGCTGGTTCTGTATGATTGGACCTCTGGGTCCGAGGCTTGATCCGCAGCCATTAGGGCATAGTCGATTCCGAGTTGGACTGCGTGAACAGTCGCGCGGGAGAGGCAATCCGCCACCAGGTTGTCCTTACCGGACAAATGCTGAATGTCCGTGGTGAATTCTGAAATGAACGTCGGGTGACGTTGTTGCTGAGCTGACCACGGTTCGGTGGTCTTGGCCATAGCGAACGTTAGTGGCTTGTGATCTACAAAAGCCATGAACGGACGTCCCTTTAGTAAGAACCGGAAATGGCGGATGGCTAGAAAAAGGGCCAGCAACTCCCGGTCGAAAGTGCTGTACTTTCTTTTGCTTCGCCGTAGTTGACGGCTGAAAAACGCCAGCAGTTGCCACGTCCCATTCACCCACTGTTGCTGCACTGCGCCGATTGCATAGTCCGACGCGTCGGTGGTAAGGGCGATGGTGGCACCTGGAAGTGGGTGCGCCAGCATGGTTGCGTTGGCCAAGGCGCTTTTGGTGTCGACGAACGCCTGGTCCATCTCGGCCGCCCAGCTGATCGGATCCTTACCGGACTTGGCCTTGAGGGCCTCGTACAAGGGCTGCATAAGCAGGGCCGCCTTAGGGACGAACCGGTGATAAAAATTGACCATCCCGAGGAACTCTTGTCGGGCCTTGACGGTCTGTGGGCGCGGGAAAGATGTAACCGCCTCGACCTTCGTCTGTAAGGGAATTGCGCCGTCTGATGTGATGGCCCAAGAAATCAATCTGCTGCAGGCCGAACTGGCACTTGGCCGGGTTGATAATCAAACCGTGTTGACTGAGGCGTGTAAAGAGGGTGCGCAAATGGCAGAAGTGCTCCTCTTTGCTAGGGCTGGCGATGAGGATGTCGTCGAGTTAGACGAAGAGGAATTTTGGGTCCCGAAGCACTGAGTCCATCAAGCGCTGGAAAGCCTTTGCAGCGTTCTTCAAGCCAAACGGCATCCGCAGAAATTCAAACAGGCCGAATGGGGTGATGACTGCTGTCTTCGGGACGTCTTGCGGGTGCACGGGGACCTGGTGGTAGCCACGGACGAGGTCGACTTTTGGGGAAAAAAAAAAAAAAAAGTTTTTCCCGCCAAATGGGCCGGGAAATCCTGAATATGCGGGATCCGGTACCGATCAGGAGTGGTGACGTCGTTCAGGCGTCGGTAGTCGCCGCATGGCCGCCATCCGCCACCGGGTTTCAGAACAATGTGGAGAGGCGAAGACCAGGGACTATTCGACCGGCGAATAATCCCCAGCCGCTCCATCGTGTCGAACTCCGCTTTCGCAGCCGCAAGCTTGCCGGGTTCGAGTCGTCGGGCCCTTGTGTAAATCGGGGGGCCAGTAATGGTGATGTGATGTTCTACACCATGTTTCGTGGCCGAGGAGGAGAAATTGGGCCTGGTCAGATCTGGGAACTCTCCAGAGGTCTTCACTCGCCTCCTCGGAGGTGGGAACGCGCAGGAGACAGTGCGTGGCATGGCGTTACCGCGGTGGCACGGGATGGAGTGGAACATGGCCGCATTGATCAACTGACGGTGCCTGACATCGACCAGGAGGCCGTTGGCGCACAAAAAATCCGCCCCGAGGATGGCCTGCGAGACTTTGGCCGTGATGAATTCCCAGTGGAAGCGCTGGCTGCCGAAACGCACCTGGACCCGCCGCCTTCTGAAGGTCCGAATGTCCGCGCCATTAGCTGCCACGAGGGAGGGGCCGTGGCCTCCAGCTTGTATATCGAGATTTGACGCAGGTAGGATGCTACACTGCGCCCCGGTGTCGCAAAGGAAACGTCGACCAGATAGGGAGTCGGTGATGAAGAGAAGCTTTCCCGAATTTCCGATGGCCGTTGCAGCCGCGGGGCACTCGTTAGACCCGGTCCTCTTTCGCCTGGGTTGCTGTAGATGTGTTTTTTTTGAGCGAAAAGCTGCAGGGAGGGCAGCGGCATCTTGTTTTCGTGCCAAAACGGGCGCGGTAGAAGCACAACCCCGCTGATTGAGGAGCTGGAGCAGCGTCTGTGGGGGATGGGCGCCTCGTGGCAGCGCAGTACTGCTGTGTCACCGCGAAAATCTTGTCCGCTTCAGCAGCAAGCTCCGTGCAGTCTGTGACTTCGGACCTGGCTAGGGCAGCCTGAACTTGCTCCGGTAGTTGGCTGAGGAATAGCTCCCTGAAGAGGAAGCATTCCGGTTCGGAACCGAGGAGTGTGAGTATTTGGCTCGGACGGCTTGGAGTCCCCGAGGCCGGGCATAGCGAGCAGCCGGCGGGCGCGCTCCGACTTCGTGAGCCCGAAGACCTGTAGCAACCGTGCCTTTAACGTGTCATACTTGCGATCAGCAGGCGGGCTACCAAATAGGCTGACGATCCGCGAGGCTGTGGCGCTGTCTAGGGCGGAGACCACGTAATAATAACTGGTCTGATCCGCAACGATGTCCCTGATGGCGAACTGGGCCTCAGCCTGGATGAACCACGTGGTTGGTTGTTGCTCCCAGAACTGCGGTAGCTTCAAGGTAACGGCGTTCGTTTCCATGTTGAGTATCTTCTGCGAAAACTGTTCGCAAAAGTCGGGGTCACCAATGTAGGAATGTCTAGTACCTATCCAAAGACTGAGGTCCACTCAGGCGATCAAACAAAACGAAGTTTAATGGAAACGAATAGGTTTAAACAAGTAACTACAGGAGAACATCGAGTGTAGGTCTGCTCAGTTCAGAGGCTCCACGAGGACTGCTCGGGCGGTCCCGTGGTTGACGTCATGATGTCATCACGTTCTTCCCGCCAGTGGGGGATCACGTGATGAACGGCATGACGTCATCACGTTTACCCGCGCTGTTAAAGTAACCACACTCTGTACAGTAAACAGTGTAAATAAAGATACAGACTCAGGCTGTAGCTAACATGTTGTTAAGGGGAATTATATACAAACGATCTGAGTCCTTTAGTTGCTCCGCCACAGTACGCTGTTATTCCTTCTAGCTTCTAAAACGTGATGTTCCAGAAAACTGTCCCGAGTACATTCTGGAAATTGATTGCCTTTACCACTTGCTTCTGCCAGTCTACATGAAAATTAAAATCTCCCATTACAACTACGTTGTTCTTGCTACATGCTTCCCTGATCGTAGTAATTAAATATGCCCTGCCCCGCCCCTTAAATATCTTAAGTTTTCATAAGCTACGGTGGGAAATGTAATAGGTTTTCCTTTTGGGTCATGATATGCAATTTAACTCCATTTTAAAAATTCCGGAGTATATTTTATGAGGATTCACTTCCAGTGCAGAGACTTGCTTGATGGGAGTCCGATCATAGCATTGGGATGGAGGTCAGTGAGACCTTAAACTTATGCACTGGAAACAGTTCCACTGGTAGCTCTGGGTTTTACTTCGTGGTAACTAGTGTGTGAATGAACTCCAAGTTCTCATGTACAGTGCTGCTGTTCTGTACATAGCATAAGGAATTTGTGCCATTAGGCTTTGCTGCAGTTTTTTTTCGCCAACACACTTGTGTGCAATTTCATTTTCCAAGCAATTATTATGCAAAATTTTCACCTGCGACCTTGTGCTTCTAAAGTGAAATTTGACTACATTGTTATAGCAAGAGCCTTTTCTCTTAGTTTTCAGTATGAAAATGTTTATAGTTCAAGGTATTTGATTGTCTCTTGGAATCTTTACTGATTAGAAAGATGCTCACCTAAACTTTGTTCTGCTAAATGCTTTGGAGAATTGTCAGCCAGAGAACCGATGGGTAAATTTGAAACTTTTTCTACCAGCATTATGACTACTTTATTAGTTAATGTTAAACGTTACCTAGATTTCATTTCTGTGACTTCAATGGGGAGTAGTTCTCACTATTTTAATCATTTAAAGTTTATGGTACTCTAGAAAGGATGCTATATTTTTGCTGCTTCAGTCCTAAATTGGTGTAAAGTTGAGGTCACTGAATAGATGGAATGGGTGACAGAGTAGGTTAATGTACCTTTGGGACCTGGGTTTGAATCTAGCATAATGAGCAAAAATTATTACTAAACTGTAGGTATGATCAAAGAACTCTTAACGCTGGCTAATTCAGAAAATTTGACTTTGTTGTAATCAGGGATGGCCTTCTGATGTTGTTATTAGGACAAGTTTTAGAACGGATTAGAGACAACTTTGCTCTGCATCTGGCTATGCTGAACCTGATCTTAGAGTGTTTGATCGACATTGGTTGCGAAAAAGTGTCTGATTTCTGATCCCCCACCAAGATGAACTCAATTGCTCTGTTGTGTTGGGGTTTTGTGTGATTATTTCCTCTTCTCGGTGGAGTTAAAGTGATCGAACAAAAATGCCTATTTACCTACCTTTGACATGGTCTTCCTTGTAGTCTGAATGAAGTTAACCTTACACATAGCAAAGCCACCTTTCTTTCCTCTGTGATTTGGGAAATCTTGTGAATCTGCATATATAAACGGATACATCTGTCTGTCTGTCCTTCGGTGTGTGTCTGTCCGGCTATACACTCGAAAGCTATAGAGCGTACCTACACGTGCGTTACATCAAAAGAAAGCTTACGATTCCGGAACGGTCGTAAGCGTATTTACGTTTTGGCCAGACAAAAATTGCGCCCGCGGTATCCAAAAAACATTCAAAATTCCGCTCATTAGCATCTCATTATCCGCTCATTAGCAATAGAGTGAGGTCGAGGCCGCTCGCTCTCTTCCCCCCCCCCTCCCCCACCGGTTGCTCGCTCGCTCTCTTTCCCCCCCCCCCCCCCCCCGGCCGCTCGCTCGCTCTCTTCCCCCCCCCCCCCCCCCCCGGTCGCTCGCTCGTTCTCTTTCCCCCCCCGGTCGTTCGCTCGCTCTCTTCCCCCCCCCCCCCCCCCCCCCCCGGTCGCTCGCTCGCTCTCTTTCTCCCCCCGGTCGCTCGCTCGCTCTCTTTCCCCCCCCCCCCCCCCCCCCCCGGTCGCTCGCTCGCTCTCTTTCCCCCCCCGGTCGCTCGCTCGCTCTCTTCCCCCCCCCCCCCCCCCCCCCCCGGTCGCTCGCTCGCTCTCTTTCCCCCCCCCCTGTCGCTCGCTCGCTCTCTTTCCCCCCCCCGGTCGCTCGCTCGCTCTCTTTCCCCCCCCCCCCCCCCCCCCCCCGGTCGCTCGCTCGCTCTCTTTCCCCCCCCGGTCGCTCGCTCGCTCTCTTTCCCCCCCCCCCCCCCCCCTGTCGCTCGCTCGCTCTCTTCCCCCCCCCCCCCCGGTCGCTCGCTCGCCCGCTCTCTTTCCCCCCCGGTCGCTCGCTCTCTCTCTTCCAACAACAACATTCCCTCAAAAATCCTCTCTGCACTGCCGGGCACTTCAGCTAGTTATAAATATTTCAATAAATTGTTCTTGCTTTGGGTAGTCCACATCACCTTTCCTTCTGATTTGGTCAAATAGAACCAGTTGGATGACCAACCAAAAACTGGTAGCTTAGTTCCTAGACTAACATTCTGAGAATATCTATTTAGAAGCTAGTCGTAAAATTATTTTCTGCAGCTGCTTTTTCCCTTGAAAGATATGGAAAGTGTTTGTTGCTGGCTGTGTGGTTAAATTGAAATAATAAGGAATTGATAATGTCATGAATTAAGTGAATAATTAAATTCATAGCTCATGTGACTAGATGAAACCAACATGGATTACAGTTGAGAAGAATTGGACTTTGTAAAATCTGGAATAGTTTTTTTTTCAAATAACAGTTGACATGAAAACAGGGTGTAACTTAAGATGGTTAGACTTCCAAGGTACTTCAGTGAAGTTGAGGTTGAAGATCAGCCATGATCCTATTGAATGGCGGAACAGGCTCGATGGGCCGTATGACCTACTCCTGTTCCTAGTTCTTATATGTTCTATAAAGCACTTTGGAACGTCCTGACACTCTAATCTGACAAGCTTAAACTTTTGGATGTGAATTGTAGATTATACTATTGCAATCACAGATGTGGTTTATACTTGCAGAGTACTTAATTTCCCAAGCAGTCCAATTTGGAGAACTGAACTGTTGAGGAATATTACTAACAAGCCAGCAGTTTCCAAATGGAGGCTTGTTGAATGGATATTGGTACTTTACATTATAGCCATTTAGAAGTGAGAAGTCCAAAGATGTATGAACAGCTCATCAAGATGCTCATTTGCCATATCTTGAATTGCTTCTGTTTTAAATGCATCTCGCCAGAAGTACGCATACTCATCCTCCGTTTACCTCCCACCTACCGATTAAAACCAAAGTTTTCTCTTTTCAGAAGGATCACTTATGTGTGCAGTTAATTTGATACTTGCTTATTGTATTTAGTTTTGTTTGTGTAGCAAATGCTTTCACTTCTCCTTTGATCAGAACTAATGTTGAGGATAATGTGTTATATGCAAATGCTGGAAGAGTAAAAGTAATGATATAAACATCCTGATTTCAAAAAAAACCTCAAAGAATTATTGGCTCCACTAATCTTCATCACTTTCCATATCTGCTCCCCTCCCTATGGTCTTATTTCTCCAAGTGAATGAGGAAGATACCAGGTAGGTAATCTCGCTTAACTGCATAAGGGTGTGTGTGTGTCCGTCCGTCCAAGGTACGTCAACACCGTAGTGCCACAGCGAGGATGACGACATTGGAGGAGGTGTGCGGGAAGCTGACAGTGGCACCTTTTATTACGTTAAATATATCGCGGTGCATTTCTACTTAAAACGACACGGCCTTTCCTGCAATTCTGTTGGTTCTCCCGACCCCCTTGAACTGCATCTCACCACTTCTGCTTCTCCTCACCCCGTGCCCTTGTACTGTTCCCCAGTTCCTGTTCTTTTTGAACCCTCCCCACTCTGTACTTGACTTCCCCACCCCCAAATTCTACCTGTATTTTTCTTCTCCCAGGAAATTCTCCGTCACAATGCTTTTTTCAGTGGCACCATACGGACGCTTTCTACATGTTCAAACCTGAGATCCTACTTCCTGTATTCCTCTCTTCAAAACTCCCACTCCCTGTCACCACCATCTCCTTGCTGCCATATTTCATTTGAACACTGCCAAACCTGCAGTTGCTTTCATACACCTCTTGCACCTCAGTTCATGCTCCCATACCCTGATACCACTCTCCTGCTCCTACTCCGATCAGACCGTGGTATCTCCTTCTCCATGCTCCCAAACACCAGGACCGCCTCTTCCAGTATTCCATCATCCTGCAACCCAGTTCCTGATTCTTTAAAACTAGCAACCTTCCCATGGACCTACATCTCCTGATGTTCACACTCGATGTAGCCAGACACTACCAACCTATAGGTCCCCCTCTCTCTCCCCAGTGCTGCCACATACTCTGGGGGGGGGCTAAATTCGATAGCCCTCGAAAACAAGTGGGGGTGGGGGGGATCGCCATGTGCTATTAACCTGCACCCGTTGTTTCCGATGCAGGCAGCGCACAAACTTTGTGCTGCCTGCTAATTTAAATGATTGCGGTGTGCAGCTATCGCTAAACATGTTGCATGCCTAAGCAGGGGGCCCAAGTTTGTGCAAAGCTAGCACCACTTAAAGGCAGCCTGCACTACTTAAAGCCAACCTGCACCTCTTAAAGGGGAGGTGCATTCTGGCTGGTGATGGAACTGTTTGTGGAAGAGAGACTGAGCAGGAAGAAGATTGAATTATGGCGCAACAGGACAGAGCGCATGCTCCAAGTTTCTCTGATGCTGCACTGCAGGCTTTGGTGGAGGAGGTGTACAGGAGGAAAGAGGTCCTCTATCCACAGGGGGCTAGGAGGCCCTGCAGACAAACACTGCGAAGGCAGTGGGAGCAGATAGCCGTGGTGGTCAATGCTAGGCGTCAAGCCCCGAGGACCTGGTTGCAGTGCCACAAGAAGTTAAATGACCTCACACAAGTGGTCCAGGTCAGTGAATTCATCTTGGAATGCCATATCCCACTAACTGCACCACTAGCCTGACACACTGCTCAATGCACCACACCCCCATCACTCACCTACCACAATCTCTAGCAATCACGACTCTCAGCTCACATTCATAGCTTCACCTCACCCTCACACATTTAGCACTGCTGTAATCCTCACACCCACATCTCACAGTTTGCACACTGCCAGCTATTCAACCATGACAGGCATGTTACCGAAACACCTTGCACCACACTCACCGACATACTTCCCTCTCTCTTGCAGGACAAGTTGGCGTATAAGGCAGCAGAGTACAGGAGTAAAGAAGTCTTACTCCAATTATATAGGGCCTTGGTGAGACTACACTTGGAGTACTGTGTACAATTTTGGTCTCCTTACCGAAGGAAGGATATACTTGCCATAGAGGGAGCGCAACAAAGGTTCACGAGATTGATTCCTGGGATGGCGGGACTGTCGTATGAGAAGAGATTGAGTAAACTAGGCCTGTATTCTCTTGAATGAGAGGGGATCTCATTGAAGCATACAAAATTATTACAGGATGGATTCTGGGAGAATGTTTCCCTTAGCTGGGGAGTCAAGAAACAGGGGCCACAGCCTCAGGATAATGGGTAAGCCATTCAGGACTGAGATGAGAAGAAAGTTCTTCAGAGGGTGGTGAATCTTTGGAATTCTCTACCCCAGAGGGCTGTGGAGGCTCAGTCATTGGGTATATTCAGAACAGAAGTCAATAGATTTCTGACTAGTAAGGGCATCAAGGGATATGGCGATAGGGCCGGTGAATGGAATTGAGGCAGAAGATCAGCCATGACCTCATTGAATGGTGGAGCAGGCTCCAAAGGGCTGAATGACCTATTCCTGCTCCTATTTCTTATGTTTTTAGCAGGAGCTAACCGGTGGGGACGTGCACGGCTGCATCACCTTACCCCGATGGAGGAGATGGTGGTCGCCATCATTCGAGCGGGCATTGTGACGCCCTGGCCAGCGGCAGGGCTGAAATGATTTAAGATGACAGTATTCTCAAAGCGAATCCTTCTCGCGTCCCACTTCCACCTCATCCCAAAATGTCTTTTGATTTAAAGTTGCAGATGATGTAAGCATGCACCTCTTCCTTTCCCCACTCCCCACACCGCAACCCTACCCTTGTGCCTTTCTCCTTTTTGAAATATTCAAGAACTGCAATCTGGCCAGGCAGTGGTGGAAGAGGAAGAAGTCTGTGATGAGCAAGAAACACCATCACTTGATCGCACACTCTCGGCCACTAGCTCAGATACTGACACTCCACATAATTTAGAGGATCGCTTGGACGTGGGATCTGCACGTGTTGAGCCACCGGGCCTGCAGCCAGGGCAGGAGGCAAGTGTAGCACAGGTGTCAGCTCCCCGGAGGGCGAGGTTGCACAGAATTTCTTCTGCAGAGGACCCGGATGAGCATTTTGATGGGGCAGGCTACAGAAAAAGACTGAAGGGTATGCACAATAAAATGCTTGGTGCAGTGGGAAGCCTGCGTTCAATGTCGAGCATAGAGGAGTCCAGCTCCAACTTAGCACAGGGCTTTGCGCAGAGCTTGGAGCCCATCCTTTCCAGCGTCGTTAGCACACTTGTGGACCCAACCATGATGCAGCGTCAGAAGGCCGATGTTTCGGCTTACTCTGCAGCACAAGCGGAAGCCTCCCAGTGGAAGCTCAGAATTTTGTCATGCAAAGTCAGCTTGCTGTCTTGTGAGCTCAGACTGCTGCTATCTTGGCTGCGGATACCAGTGTTCAATGGGGCTTGCAGGGTATCACAGCAGTTCAGCAATCTCCTTCAAAAGCTTACCAAGATTGCTGAGGCGCCGCCCCGGGGGAGTGGCAGTGATTCGTGGAGCACAAACCTGCTGTGCTTTCTCAGGATGACACCATTCGCACTCCCACCACTGCTGCTCCGGGACTGTCTTGCTGTTGCCTGACAGCCAGTCATCCTGACTGCTGCCGCCCATGCCGAGATGTTGCAGTTTGCAGCTGGGCTTTCTAGGCCCAGAGCTGCTCTAGGTTGTCCTACAAAAGCCATTTTCAATCTCCTCCACTGAAAGTCAGCAGCCTTCCACCAGCCATGTTGCAGTCACTGAGGTAGCACTGCATAGGAGCATTGGGATAGGCAAAGGCACACTGAAGACAGGCACGGAGGAAATGCACAAGGGTGCTTAGTTGACTTTTGTATGCAATATGGCATGATAGTAATACATTTGGTTTGGCATGTTTATTTTATGGTTGCTTTTATTTTCGCTTTATGGCCAAGCGAACATTGTGATGGCCAGTGACAGAGGGAAGGTAATGTGTGGGACTCTTGGTGAATTGATAATTGCATTTACTGGCATCACAGTTGGGTAGGTTGTTCACGGACATCCCGGGCAGAAAGGGGCTGTCTAGATTGTCTCCTCCCTTCCTGCTCCTGCTCCTTAACTGCTCACTGTATAGCTGGTGGCAAGAGCCATGACCTCATGATGACGAGGTTGTACAGCATGCAGCAGATTACTCCGAATCTTGACGCCTGCTCTGCTGAGTACTGCAGAGCGGCCCAGGCAGTGGTAGCGTTGCTTCAGCCACAACGAGAATAAAAGCGGACGGACCGCCTGGCATCGACCTCTGCATCGGCTTCGGACACGACAATGGCACACCCTGCAAAGTCTTCCAAGCTAACATCTGGGGACTTGTGCCAAAATTTGGAGAGCTGTTCCACAGACTAGTCAAGCAACAGCCTGACCTAATCATACTCACAGAATCAGACCTTTCAGCCCATGTCCCAGACTCCTCCCTGGTTATGTCCTACCACGTCGGTAGGAAAGACCCACCAGAGGTGGTGGCACAGTGGTATACAGTTGGGAGGGAGTGGCCCTGGGAGTCCTCAACATTGACTCTGGACCCCATGAAGTTTCATGGCTTCAGGTCAAGCATGGGCACGGAAACCTCCTGCTGATTACCACCTATCTCACTCCCTCAGCTGATGAATCAGTACTCCGTCATGTTGAACACCACTTGGAAGGAGCACGGAGATTAGCAAGGGCACAGAATGTACTCTGGGTGGGGGACTTGAATGTCCATTACCAAGAGTGGCTCGCTGGCACCACTACTGACCGAGCTGGCTAAGTCCTGAAGGACATAGCTGTCAGACATGGCTTGCAGCAGCTGGGTATGTCCTGTCCCATCAGCAGGACAGACCCACCAGAGGTGGCGGCACAGTGGTATACAGTCGGGAGGGAGTGGGAAAACCTACTTGACTTCATCCATGACAGTATTGGTGGCAGTGACCACTGCACAGTCCTTGTGGAGATGAAGTCCCGTCTTCACACTGAACACTCTCCATCGTGTTGTGCGGCACTAACACCGTGCTAAATGGGATAGATTCAGAACAGATCTAGCAGCTCAAAACTGGGCATACATGAGGCGTTATGGGCCATCAGCAGCAGCAAAATTGTATTCCACCACATGCTCATGGCCCTGCATATCCCTCACTTTACTATTAACATCAAGCCAGGGGACCAACCCTGGTTCAATGAGGAGTGTAGAAGAGCATGCCAGGAGCAGCACTAGGCGTACCTAAAAATGAGCTGCCAACCTGGGGAACCTGCAACACAGGGCTATATGCATGCTAAACAACAGAAGCAGCATGCTCTAGACCGATCTAAGCGATCCTATAACCAAAGGATCAGATCAAAGCTCTGCAGTCCTGCCACATCCAGTCGTGGACAATTGAAAAACTGACGGGAGGACTCCAAGAACATCCCCATCTTCAATGATGGCAGAGCCAAGCACGCGAGTATAGAAGACAAGGCTGAAGCGTTTGCAACCATCTTCAGCCAAAAGTGCTGAGTGAATGATCCATATTGGCCTCCTCCTGAGGTCCCCACCATCACAGAAGCCAGTCTTCAGCCAATTCGATTCACTCCACGTGATATCAAGAAACGGCTGAGCGCACTGGATACAGCAAAGGCTATGCACCCCGACAGTATCCTGGCTGTCGTGCTGAAGACTTGTGCTCCAGAATTAGCCATGTCTATAGACAAGCTGTTCCAGGACAGCTACAACACTGGCACCTACCTGACTATGTGGAAAACTGCCCAGGTATGTCCTAGCCACAAAAAGCAGGACAAATCCAATCTGACCAATGACCACCTCAGCAGTCTACTCTCAATCATCACCAAAGTGATGGAAGGTGTTGTCGACAGTGCTATCAAGCGGCACTTACTCACCAATAACCTGCTCACCGATGCTCAGTTTGGCTTCCGCCAGCACCACTCGGCTCCTGACCTCATTGCAGCCTTGGTCCAAACAAAAGAGCTGAATTCCAGAGGTGAGGTGCGAGTGACTGCCCTTGACATCAAGGCAGTATTTGACCGAGTGTGGCATCAAGGAGCCCAACTAAAATTGAAGTCAATGGGAACCGGGGAGAAACTCTCCACTGGCTGGAGTCATTCCTAGCTCAAAGGAAGATGGTTGTGGTTGTTGGAGGCCAATCATCTCCGCCCAAGGACATTGCTGCAGGAGTTCCTCAGGGCAGTGTCCTAGGCCCAACCATCTTCAGCTGCTTAATCAATGACTTTCCCCCCCATCATAAGGTCAGAAGTGGGGATGTTTGCTGATGATTGCAATGTTCAGTTCCATTCTCAACTCCCCAGATAATGCAGTCCGTGCCCATATGCAGCAAAATCTGGACATCATTCTGGCTTGGACTGATAAGTGGCAAGTAACATTCACACCACACAAGTGCAGGCAATGACTATCTTCAACAACAGAGCGTCTAACCACTGCCTCTTGACATTCAACGGCATTACCATCGCCGAATCCCCCAACATCAACATCCTGCGGGGGGGGGGGGGGGGGCAGTCGCCATTGAACAGAAACTTAACTGGACCAGCCACATAAATACTGTGGCAACAAGAGCAGGTCAGAGGCTGGGTATTCTGCGGCGGTTTCGCCTCCTTACTCCCCAAAGTCTTTCCACCATCTAAAAGGCACAAGTCAGGAGTGTGATGGAATACTTTCCATTTGCCTGGATGAGTGCAGCTCCAACAACACTCAAAAAGCTCGACACCAGCCAGGATTGGCACCCCATCTACCACCTTAAACATTCACTTCCTCCACCAACGGTGCACCGTGGCTGCAGGGTGTAGCATCCACAAGATGCACTGCAGCAACTTGCCAAGGCTTTTTCGACAGCATGTCCTAAACTCACGACATCTACCACCTAGAAGAAGTGCAACAGGTGCATGGGAACACCATCACCTCCAAATTCCTCTCCAAGTCACACACCATCCTGCCTGGGAAATGTGTCGCTGTTCCTTCATCATCTCTGGGTCAAAACCCTTGAATTCCCTCCCTAACATCATTATGGGAGTACCTTCACCACATGGACTGCAGCGGTTCAAGAGAGCGACTCACCACCACCTTCTCCAGGGCAATTGGGTATGGGCAATAATTGCTAGCCTTGCCAGCTATGTCCACATACCAGGGACAAAAAAAAAAAATGAATATACATCAATGGTCTGCTAGATGATATTTCGTGTGGCAGCATAGCCTTTGTTGCATGCATTCTGCCCGCGTATGTTGTGCACCAGAGTCATGCCAGTAGCCACCCTTTCGTTTGTCATGGTGGCTCAAATCCAGATGGCGCAGCGGGCAGCCGCAGAATGAAGGCATTATGACTGCTGCCAAGATACTGGGCGTTGACTTGCATGATTTGCTGAGCAAGGTTGCACACCAGCTGGACATTCAGGGAGTCGAATCCCTTTTGATTGAGGTACATCTCAGAGTTTACATGTGGCACCCGCAAAGCAACATGTGTGCAGTCAATGGCATCCTGCACCACGGGGAAGCCTTAATTCTCATTCCACCTGCAGCTCTCTGGCAAGAGAGAATAAAATGTGTTCAGCTGTCTTGGAATACAGAGCCTCAGTTACCTCCCTTTTGCGACAGTGGATGTAAAATTGGGAGATGTGGCAAATATCTCCTGCTCCAGGAGCCTGACGCATAAAAGTTCATGGCCATTGTCACCTTCACAGCCACTGACAATACGGTCCTTGACCTACTGAGGTTTCAGTTGTGGCTGCAGCAGATGGCATATTTCAGTGAGGACGTCCTTAGTGAAGCACTGACATCTGGCGCACTGTTACAAGCTGAGGTTCAGTTCGGAATATTGGTCCCTGAACAACTGATGAGGATATGGCCTGCTGCTGTGAGCCCTTCTCCTCATCCTCCTCCTCCTCCTTCCTCTTCCAGCAGCTTGTCCTGCTCTGTGTCTCCTCTGCTCATTCTCCCTGTCATGCTGTAGGCCAAGGGGAATGCCTACTAATGCACCCGTGTCTGGGAGCAGGTGGCCTGTGCAGAATCTGTGAAGTCAGCACAAAGTCCTTCAGCACCTGCCTCACCACTCCCTGCAACTTTAAAGAACTCTGAAAACCACCAAACAGTTCTCCAAGCGCAGCAACAGCCAGTAGAAATCACTCGGCAACTAACCTGTAAGTAGATGATCCCTTTAAATAGTGCAGGTGGGGGCTCCTTTCTGCTGCTGAACACGTGTTCAACTGTGCGAGATTAAGAGGGGGCATTAGCTGGAGCGTTGAGCTCCGAAATGGCAGCACTGGCATCAAATCAGCTTTGCACGCTGATTGACGTCATGATCTGCCTACTCTGCATACTTCATGCAGATGCTCCCTGCGCACGAGCGAATGGCCTTGCAAGGTGGCGTCTGGCATGGCCCGCACCAGAATTGTGGAACTTAAATGGCACTCGGTGCCTGAACAGCGGCGCTACAGAGCCGAATTTGTGGCCTGTATGTGCAGCATGGAGCACCTTCCTTATTGTCGTCTTCTGTTTACTTGGCTTTAAAAAAAAATTGAGTTAGAGTAAACTACATAGGTAAATGAACGTTGAATAATAACCAAGGCCACTGATTTAGTTGCCAAATATGGGCTCAATCATAGAAATTAGTCTAAAATATCAGCAATGCTTTGAAAATAAGCTGCAATTTAACTTGTTCAAATTGCTATAAATCAGTGGCCCTGATGTATTGTGTATTGCATAGCATAAAACAGCATTTGGTCTGACTTGCTGTGAGCAGTATATAATACCCTCAAACAATAAATTGGCAATGCTCTGTCGTGGAATCTTCTAATTATCCACACTTCCACAAGGCTTCAGTTTCGCATAAACCAGTTAAAATACAAATTTGTAGTTTTATTTGGACTGGGTTTATGGTCCAACAGGATAAGTATTCATCTAGATATCCCATGTTAGAATTGACACTTTATGTAGTCCTTGTATTCAGCTTTGAGGGGGTGGGTTGCAGGATTTAGTGCCTTAATTGTGGGGGATTAGTAGGATTCTACCTGCCAGCAGTTATTCATTTATAAAATGGGAAAACGTGGCTCTTATTTGCCGCAAAGTTGATTAGGTGATCACAATAGATCAATAAGAAGCTGAAAGTCAGTGTCAGACTAAGTTGTTGCAAAAGTGAAGCATTTTTGTCATAGAAACATAGAAACATAGAAGATAGGAGCAGGAGTAGGCCATTCGGCCCTTCGAGCCTGCTCCGCCATTCAACGAGATCATGGCTGATCATCCAACCCTAGCACCCGGTCCCTACACCGACAGCCATCCCATCCAAGCCCTATCCCCGTAACCCCCCTAACACTAAGGGTCAATTTTTTTTTTATCATGGCCAATCAACCTAACCCGCACATCTTTGGACTGTGGGAGGAAACCGGAGCACCAGGAGAAAACCCACGCAAACACGGTTTGGTCATGGTTTGGCTTGTTGGGGTTCTTTTAACTGAGTCACAAGACATGGTTTTAAAAAACAGTTGCAGTTAAGAGTCCTTGTTCCAGCTCAGATACATATAAATGTTGAGTACCCGATGGTCTGGCTTTCTTACTGAAAGCCTTGAGGGAGGAACGAGCCTTACTCAATCAAACACTTAATAGGGGATTTCCTCCGTTAAAATCATCATTCTCTCTAATGCCCCCAACTCTGCCCCACCCTGAGTTTCTCACTGACATATCCTCCCTCAGCTTCTGCACTGATTGGCTCTTTGTAATCAGTGACTTTAATTGCCATCTCAATTCACCTTGCCTGCCTTCCCTCTGATTTCGCTGCCCTCCTGTCCTCCCTAAACCTCTATCTCCCATATAAACTTACTTACCATATTCACGGTCACTCCATTGATCTTGCTATCCCACGTGGCCTTTCAACTGCCCTGGTCCCTGATCACAGACAAGGCCATCTCTGATCACTTGTGTCTTTCACAATCCACACTCTCATATCTGTGTCCAACCTGGGAAAATTTCTTCCCCCAAGTTATGTACAACTGCACTATCAAACTCCTAACTATCTAGTCTTTGGCCCTCCATTTGCCATTATACTAATGCAGCTATCGATTTGCTTAACCATTCCCTCTTCTCTACATTTGATACCCTTGTCCCCAGTAAAACCGTTACACTCTTCCACCCTGATGTGGCCTCCATCTTTGCTCCCTCAAGTCCAAGGGGCCCAGACTTGAACGTATCTGGTGCACAACCGGTTTAAGCTGGACCATGTCGAGTGTTATCAAGCCACACTCTCGTGTGCTAAATTTGGTCAATATTCAGGATGATCCCGGTGAGCAACGATAACCCCCTTTTCTCCAATATTGACCGTCTCCTCTGGACTGATGTCCCTTCTTCTTGCCTGTGAAGCCAAACTTCTCCGAAGGGTCCTCCGATAGCTAGCTTTGAACCCTCATTTTCCTCTAGTTTCCGCCCCCCCCCCTTCCCTCAAGTTCTCAGCTTATGTTGTCCATGAAACTCACCCCTTGCTCCCTTGTCCCCATTACCACTGATCACCTTCTGAGGTGGATGAATAGCATTTGTTAACTTTCCATTCTTGCCTTTATAAAGAAACAATTGCAGTTATAACCATCTTTCATGTCCTCTGGTCGTTTCAAAGTGCTTGTATTTTTCTCTCCACTCACTGGATTGCCGAAAGGCCGATTAAGAGAGCTGAAGATAGGGTAACTTTAAAATGGTGTCATTTGATCCTTGGCATATTGATCTACTGTCTGTCACAACAATATAAAATAAATGAATGTGCAAATGCCTCACTCATGTCAATTATCTGTGCAGTGATGCTGTTCACAGTTTGCTGTATATATTGTGCAGCTGGGAAAGTCATATTACAAAATCCTAGGTTGAACAGTACACTTGGAACACATTCCTAATCTTTGCTTTTTATCTGGTGATTCTTGTTTGTGCCCTTAGCTATGATGAATAATTTTCATAAGTCACAATATTTGAACATTTTAAGATTTGACTGTTTAGTCATTAATTTATCAAATTTTAGTTCTGTTGCAGCATTGACTAATGCCAGCTGCTCACTAATTTGAATCCATTCTGGTGCAGTGGCAGGTGCAGTAAATTAACATGCTGAGTAAATGAAGATTATGGCTGGGTTCCACAGGACTAGGCAGGAAAAAAGTTGAAAACCTGTCATATTCTTGCAATATAGACAGGTGGCTTTCTGTTACCTGAAAAGGCAATGGATCAGACTGTGAACTGTGTAAGAGAAATTCAAATGTTTGCTTTACCTTGAGCATCATCTGCTATAATTTAGTGTTAATATTATGAATTGTATTACACAGCTGCTCTGTCAGTTTTGTCAATTGGGTGGTGGTACATTAATGTAAAAATATATTGGCCCGTATATTCCGATGCCTATGGGCTGTGTACACACCCGTAGGGACATTGTAAATGCCGGTTTCAGGCATGTGAAGCACATGCGCTGAAAACCGGTATTTCCGATCTGTCAAGAATGCGCTTGACAGATCGGACACCTGCCCTAGAGAAGGGCCTCTGCGGGTGAATAGTTCTGCTTTCTAGAGAACCCACAGAAAACCCTTAGAAATCTTATGCCTGGTAAAAGCAGGTGTAAGGCCTGTTTTCACCAGCACAAGAGTTGAAAAAAAGTAAAAAAATTAAAAAAATTTTCACTCATATTTATAATTTTTAAATACTTTTTAAAAAAAGATAAGTTTATTTTTAGCCCTGTAAAATATTTAATTTATTGTAATTTTTACTCATTTTAACAATGTGAGTTTAAAAAAAAAGTATTTAATGTTTTACTGTGTTTTTGGGGTGATCTCCATTCATATATTTGACAGGTCTATCTGTCAAGTGTATGAAGGGAGATTCCCTTCTGCTGTTGGCTGGCCTGGCCCATGTGATCCCAGGGACGCTTGCGAACTGTATGTGCCTCTGGGATATGTGGGCCCTGCGCATTTCGACTGGAGAGGTCCAGGAGCGGAAGTGTCTGGACCTCGGGAGCCCTCGGGTAAGTTACTGGATTTTTTTCCGATAGGAGGCAGCGCACGCAGGAAGCCTCCTCTCGGAAATTACAGGCCACTGAATTGTGTTTGGCGTGAGGGAGGGGACTTTGCCACATAATTGGACTGTTTTTCTCGGTACATTTGTTTGTGGGTAGTTGCCGAGTTGATTCATGAGATGGTTTGTCAGCACTAAGCTGTTTCTGCTGGAATCAATGAATGAGAAAACAAAACATTTAGGAGCACTGAGTTCCGGAATGTATCAGAAAACAAATGCAGAAAAGAAATATGAAGGGAGTTATGACTTAATTGTGGTTCTAGTGTTTTCTAATTCTGGAAATTAGAACATTTTAGAACCATTATGAACTCGATGGCCAGAATTTTGTCAGCACTAAAGAGGGTGGGTTTGAAGGCAGGCCAGAGGTTAAAGTCGTTATGATTGACGGCGGGTTCCGAACCCACTGTCATCCCGCCTCCATGCAACCTTCCTGAGTGTTGGGTCTCCGATTTGCAAATGGACCTGACACCAAATGGCGGGAAAGGGATTAAAGGCCATTAACTGCCTATTAACAGGTACTTGTGAGCAATTTTCAGTTTAAAATTTTTTTTTCCAGCTGCTGGCTTGGGTTTCATGACGTTCAAACATAACACGCCAGGTAAGTGTGGCGTGAACACCAGCGAGCTGCAGACTTCAGAGCTGCAAGTGCAGTTGTAAAAGCTGCAGTCTTCAATCAAGTCACTTAGAAATCTCTAAGCTTGGTGATTGAGTCATTTGGGGAGCATATTCTGTTTATAGGCTGCTAGTCTGTGTTCGGCACTATAGATGCACTCTAATCAGCATTGCTGGATTTTAAAGGTGCACTTACCTTAAACTGTACCACCTCAAGTTGTCACCACAATGATGCCAAACCTTGGTTCAATTTAAATTTAACACAAAAATCGCTACGAACAGAAACTTTTCAAATAATATCATACCACCCAAGTGAGAACCCTTGTGATAACTAACGTGACATCTCTCTCTTACGTGTGCTTCTACATTGTGAGACCCCTGTGGCTTCATCAGATGTGGCGGCAGGCTGCTCACTTCCCTGCTACTCCTGCTTAGATGTCTTTGGTGGTTGTCCTCTAGTTTTGGGAGCCTTCAAGGGCCCCGCCAAAGTCTGCTCCTCCCGCGGCTCTGCAGGGGCAGACTCGGCCATTCCTGTTGCCTCAGGCAGATGGGGCTCTGACTGAGGGCTAGGCAGTGGCAAGGGAGTCTGAGCGCTTGGAGAGGAGCCCCCACTTTCTTGTGCTCGTACATCACCGTCCCTCTCATGGGTCGCCCGCACTTAACTGCTAGCAAATTGCTGGAGAGCACCTTGCTGCGCATAGGTGGGGCCATGTGGACCCATCACTGTACTGACATTCCTCATGACGAGGACATCCATGAATCTCTGGTTTCTCTCCTCGAGAGATGCCCATCTATCCTCCATGGATGACCATCTATTTAGAAGTGTTACCATGTTCTCCCATGTTCTCCTGAGTCTGGGGATTTATGTGCTCCATGGAGGTTGCCATCCTTTCCATATCAGCACCTACATTGCCCATAGCGTTCAACACTGCATTGCCCATGTTTAGCATGGACTCTGCATTTTCTGCACACTCGCAGTTACCATGGAAAATACACACTCAGAGCCTCCTGCACTTGTTCCGGAAGCTCCAGCACAGCTCTCCTGGATGGCCCCAGAGGCTCAGCGTCTGCATGCAGCAGAGCAGAGCTCGGAGAACCCAGCGTCCTCTGATGAGGACTCTCCACTGCTGTCCCTGTCTTCTACATCTGCTCCTGCTCACCTGTGAGCTGTGATACACCAGGTAACAGCACTATTGTATCTCTCTCAAAACCCACCGAGGTGTGCATCTCTGCGCTGGTGCGGAGTGCTGGTGACGCTGTTTCTTCAGGTTGGTGGCTCCTCTGAGGAGTGCTCCTGTCCAGTGGGGACCAGAGCTCTCGATGGTCTTGTGGGGGAGTAAATGCATGAGTTAGACAAGTGAAAAGTAGGTTGCAAATACATTCCATTATGCAAATGCTCAGTACTCATTCTCTATGAACATCATATCCCATATTAGTCACTCATGATTGCTAAATCAGAGGTTTGGAAATCAATTCTCTCACCAACTTGCTGTTTTATGCCCGTCTCTCCGTCCCCCACTGCCAACTCCTCTGCACCTCCAGTGATCTCCAAGGCTGCCTCCTCACTGCTCGTAAGGTGAGCCAGGGATGATGGTCCTCCTCCTGTCCTCCTCCTCTCCCTTTTATTGTGGGCTCTCTTCCCCTGTAGTGAGAGACACAAGTGGAGTTTGAGAGAGGTTGATGGAGTGAGTGTTAAGAATGCATGACATAGATGTTTAGAAGCAGACTGTGAAGGAGTGATGTGCACTAACCATCTTCCCTCCCTGTGCATTTTAAGTTGCAGGCACTGCATAAGGGTGTGAGTGTTGCATATCAAGATGGGGACGTGATTCTGTACAGGGAAAGAAAGGGATGGGTGAGGGTGCAAGGGATGTTAGTGAGTTGGGATGTGCAGGGGAAGGTTCCCAATGCAGATTGATGGGGATAAGAGATGGAAGGCAGATTGAAGGTAAGTGTGATGTTATACTCACTTTAGCTGATCTCAACAGATGATCAAAGCTTTTTCGACACTGAACTCATGTGCGTCTGCACAGAGACCTCAAACTCGCCTCCTTAGCAATTTGCAGAGAAGCTGTCTTGGTTTGCTGAGAAGGACTCCTCCCTCCGTTTCCAGAGAAGAGGACCTCCTGACGTCTAAGTCCCTCCACAAGAGGATGCAGGGAGCCCTCATCGAACCTGGCTGCAGCCTTAGTTTGTTGCCATTCCTGCAGCAGCCAGCACTTCTGAGAGAAAAAAGCTATTGTTTCTGCAAAGGGGACATGGCCCCTTTAAATCTTCACTGAAACAACGCATCATCAGACGTGAGCATCTGACACGCTCCAAGCAATTAACTGGAGGGACCCGCACGTCGCTGTAACTAGGCCAATCAAGGTAAAATTTCACCTGTGGGGAGATGGCAACTGGGAGCGGGTCCGGAAGACGCCGACTAGCGGGCCTACCGTCAGCCCGCCTCCGGCAAGAAAATTCAGCCCAAGATGCTCCATGTATTGTTTTTTAGCTAAAATTATAAACTGAAATAATTCAGTTCTGACTCAAACCATTACAGGAACGTGGTTGCAAGGTGACCAAGGCTGGGAACTGAATATTCAGGGGTATTTGACATTTCGTAAGGATAGGCAGGGGAGGTGGGGTAGCTCTGTTAATAAAGGATGAGATCAGTGCAGTGGTGAGAAATGATATTGGCTCAGAAGATCAAGATGTAGAATCAGTAAGGGAAAGCAGTCACTGGTGGGGGTAGTCTATAGGCCCCCTAACAGTAGCTACACTGCAGGACAGAGTATAAATAAAGAAATAATCGGGGCTTGTAAGAAAGGTACTGTGATAATCATGGGTGATTTTAATCTTAATGTAGATTGGACAAATCAAATTGGCAAGGGTAGCCTTGAGGACGAGTTCATGGAATGTATTTGGGATGGTTTCTTTGAACAATACGTTGTGGAACCAACCAAGGAGAAGGCTATTTTAGATCTGGTAATATGTAATGAGACAGGATTAATTCATGACCTCGTAGTGAAGGATCCTCTAGGGAAGAGTGATCATAGCATGATAGAATTTCAAATTCAGTTTGAGGGTGAGAAACTTGGGTCTGAAACTAGTGTCCTAAACTTAAATAAAGGCAATTACAAAGGTATGAAGACAAAGTTGGCTAAAGTAAACTGGAAAAATAGATTAAAGGTTAAGACGGTAGATAAGCAGTGGCAGACATTTAAGGAGATAGTTCATAACTCTCAGCAAAGGTTTATTCCAGTGAGAAAGAAAGACTCTATGAGAAGGATGAACCATCCGTGGCTAACTAAGGAAGTTAAGGATGGTATTAAATTGAAAGAAAAGGTATACAATGTTGTGAAGATTAGTGGTAGGCCAGAGGATTGGGAAATTTTTAGAAGCCAGCAAAGGATGACTAAAAAAAGATAGAGGGAGAAGATAGATTATGAAAGTAAACTAGCAAAAAATATAAAAACACAGTAAGAGCTTCTACAGGTATATAAAAGGGAAGAGAGTAGCTAAAGTAAACATTGGTCTCTTAGAGGATGGGACTAGGGAATTAATAGTGGGAAACAGGGAAATGGCAGAGACTTTGAACAAATATTTTGTATCGGTCTTCACGGTAAAAGACACGAAAAGCATCCCAATAATAATTGATAATCAAGGGACTATAGGAAGGGAGGAACTTAAAACAATGACTATCACTAGAGAAAAAGTACTTGGCAAACTAATGGAACTAAAGGCTGACAAGTCCCCTGGACATGATTGCCTATATCCTAGGGTCTTAAAAGAAGTTGGTTGTGATCTACCAAAATTCCCTGGATTCTGGAGAGGTCCCAGCAGATTGGAAAACCGCAAATGTAATGCCCCTATTCAAGAAAGAAGGGAGGCAAAAAGCAGGAAACAGTTAGCCTAACATCTGTCATTGGGAATATGTTGGAATCCATTATTAAGGAAGTAATAGCAGGACAGTTAGAAAATCATAATACAATCAAGCAGAGTCAACATGGTTTTATAAAAGGGAAATCGTGTTTGAGAAATTTACTAGAGTTCCTTGAGGATGTAACAAGCAGGGTGGATAAAGGGGAACCAGTAGATGTAGTATATTTGGATTTCCAGAAGGCATTCGATAAGGTGCCGCCTAAAAGGTTACTGCACAAGATAAGCACTCACGGTGTTGGGGGTAATAGATTGGATAGAGGATTGGCTAACTAGCCGAAAACCAAGAGTCGGGATAAATGGGTCATTTTCCAGTTGGCAAACTGTAATGAGTGGGGTGCCACAGGGATCAGTGCTGGGGCCTCAACTATTTACAATCAATATTAATGACTTGGATGAAGGGATCATGTGTACTGCATCTAAATTTGCTGATGATACAAAGATAGGTGGGAAAGCAAGTTGTGAGGAGGACACAAAGAATCTGCAAAGGGATATAGATAGGTTAAGTGAGTGGGCAAAAATTTGGCAGATGGAGTATAATGTGGGAAAATGTGAGGTTATCCACATTGGTAGGAAAAATAAAAAAGCAAATTATTATTTAAATGGAGAGAGACCACAATGCTGCGGTACAGAGGGATCTGGGGATCCTCATACATGAAACATAAAAAGTTACCATGCAAGTACAGGAAACTTTCTGGTATCCGGCACTGACGGGACCGAGCTGGTGCCGGTCGATCAACACTGCCAGAGAAACCAGCGCTAATGTTAAAACACACGGAGCTTCTGAGCTCCGTATCTAGCAACAAACCCTGTTGCTTAGCAACAGCTTCAAAACAGTCAGCGCAGCTTGCAGGCATCTCTGTTGCTAAGCAACAGCTTCAGCTAGACGCTTGCAGAGCCAGGAATGGAGAAAAAAAGCAACGAAAAGTAAAAAAAAAAGTTAGCTGAACCGACTCCTGAATTTTGTCGGTGGATAGAGCATTCCGGAGATTTAACCTCCGTTTAAACGAAAGTTTCCTGTAATTAGGAAGGCAAATGGAATGTTGGCCTTTATTGCAAGGGGGGTGGAATATAAAAATAGGGAACTCTTGCTACAACTGTACAGGGCGCCGGTGAGACCACACCTGGAGTATTGCGGGCAGTTTTGGTCTCCTTATTTAAGGAGGGATCTACTTGCATTGGAGACAGTTCAGAGAAGGTTCACTCGGTTAATTCCTGAGATGAAGGGGTTGTCTTATGAAGAAAGGTTGAGCAGGTTGGGCCTATACTCATTGGAGTTTAGAAGAATGAGAGGCGATCCTACTGAAACATACAAGATTCTGAGGGGGTTGGACAGGGTAGTTGAAGGGAGCATGTTTCTCCTCGTGGGGGAATCTAGAAATAGGGAGCACAGTTTCAGTATAAGGGGTCACCCGTTTAAAACAGAGAAGAAATTCCTCCTCATCTCCAAGAGGGTCGTGAATCTTTTGGAATTCTCTACCCCAGAGAGCTGTGGAGGCGAAGTCATTGAATATATTCAAGGTGGAGATAACCGTATATTTAAGCTACATGGGAGTCGAGGGTTATGGGGAGTGGGCGGGAAAGTGGCGTTGAGGCCAAGATCAGATCAGCCATGATCTTATCGTATGGCAGGGCAGGCTTGAGGGGCCAAATAGCCTACTTCTGCTCCTATTTCTTGCCTTCTTAAACCACTATCTGAACAGGAACCAAAGTGGAGATGAAGACAACCACCACTCGCAGCAGGTTATGAGCGCCAATTAAGGTCATTCATTACCCATACTGCCCAGCATATTAATTCAACTTCTCACTGACCAGATGTTTGCGGGAGGGATTGCGGGTTGTGCTGCTACATCCAGCCATTTTGGACAGTGTCTGGGAGGCTATGAGGGCTGCGACTGGTTCTAGAATCTATTTGTGCAGTGCAGCTATCCCTGTGAGTTACAAAGTGTATCTCCCTATTGTGACACAACATTCAGCTTTTTATCCCTTCCTCACAACCAACATGTTTTTCAAATAACTATGGGTTGCATATCATTTGACGTGTGATGTAGGGTCTCCTCCTTCAGTTAGAGAAGTATTATTTGATCTGAGGCCAGTTCCTGGAGGTTAACAAAACACAAGCCCTCATATTCTTCGGTATCCAAACAGTTGTCTTGGAGACAGACCTGAGCAGCATGGGAACCTTACATCCGTTCCAATTGGTGATCTTCCTAAGATTGGTTCTTCGTACAATCGAGCAATGCAGACTGCATTCCCTGTAGTCTAACAGTACCCAAGGAAGTGTTGAAACTTCCTTTGTTCTAAGTATGTTCTGCTTCTAGCACACACATAACCTAGTCAGCAAAAATCCATTGCATTTTCCTGCAAGCATTGTGCAAATTCTAAATTGTAAAATGACCTGTATATATTGACCATGTGGAATATGGATATATAGGGAGTTAGGAGGTAAATTAAAAAATAGGACCTGAATGGTAGTAATCTCAGGATTGCTACCAGTGCCACGTGCTAGTCAGAGTAGAAATAGAAGGATATTTCAGATGAATATGTGGCTAGAGGAATGGTGCGAGGGGGAGGGATTCAAATTCCTGGGACATTGGAACCGGTTCTGGGGGAGGTGGGACCAGTTCAAACCGGAAAGTTTGCACCTGGGCAGGGCCGGGACCGATGTCCTAGGGGGAGTGTTTGCTAGTGCTCTGGGGGAGGGTTTAAACTAAAATGGCAGGGGGTTGGGAACCTGAGCAGGGGGACAGAGGAAAGGGAAACAAGGATAAAAACAAAAGATAGGAAGGAGAAAAATGAATGTGGCAGTCAGAGAAATCAACACTTTAAATCAAACACGGCCACAGTAAATAATAATTCTAATAGGTCTAAGAGCGTTAAAAAAACAAGCCTGAAGGCTTTGTGTCTTAATGCGAGGAGCATTCGTAATAAGGTGGATGAATTAGCTGCGCAAATAGAGGTAAACAAATATGATTTGATTGGGATTACAGAAACATGGCTCCAGGGTGGACAAGGCTGAGAACTCAACATCCAGGGGTACTCAATATTCAGGAAAGATAGGCAAAAAGGAAAGGGCGGTGGGGTAGCATTGCTGGTTAAAGAAAGGATTAACACAATTGTAAGGAAGGATATTAGCTCTGATGATGTGGAATCTGTATGGGTAGAACTGAGTAATACCAAGGGGCAGAAAACGTTAGTGGGAATGGTATATAGACCTCCAAACAGTAATGCGAAGGTTGGGGATGGCATTAAAAGGGAAATTAAAAGGCTAATGTAATGTGTAATGTAGGGAGAGAACTACTTTTTACAGCTCCTGTATACTGCAGTACCGGCAGTGACCACACCTGTATATAAACCCTGAGTAGTGATCTGTACAGTTAGTTCTAGAGTAACCCTCATTCAGTAAACACCTGTTGAATCGTTCCCTGCAGTCTGTTGTCTGATTATTGAAGGACACAACATTAAGATACATGGACATAACAGGAGTGGTATATAGACCTCCAAACAGTAATGCGGAGGTTGGGGATGGCATTAAAAGGGAAATTAGAGAAGCGTGCAATAAGGGCACAGCAGTCATCATGGGTGACTTTAATCTACATATAGATTGGGCCAACCAAATCAGTAACAATACTGTGGAGGAGGAATTCCTGGAGTGTTTACGGGATGGTTTCCTGGACCAATATGTCGAGGAACCAACCAGAGATCAGGCCATCTCAGACTGGGTATTATGTAACAAGAAAGGATTAATTAGCAATCTTGTTGTACGAGGCCCCTTGGGTCGGCGCGATCATAATATGATCGAATTCTTCATTAAGATGGAGAATGAAGTAGTTGACTCGGAGACTAGGGTCCTAAATTTAAATAAAAAAGGAAACTACGATGGTCTGAGGCGCGAGTTGGAGGATTGATTGGGGAATGTCACTCAAAGGGTTGACGGTGGATAGGCATTGACAAACATTCAAAGACCGCATGGATGAACTACAGAATTTGTTCATCCCAGTTTGGCATAAAAATAAAATAAAGAAGGTGACTCAGCCGTGGCTTAAAGGGAAATTAGGGATAGCATGAGATCCAAGGAGAGGACATAAAAATTGGCCAGAAAAAGCAGTAAACCTGAGGATTGGGAGCAGTTTAGGATTCAACAAAGGAGGTCAAGGGGATTACAGGAAACTTTTTTTTATCTGGCACCGACGGGGCCGACGTGGTGCCGGTTCATCAAAAATTCCGGATAACCGAACGCTATAGTAAAAGATACGGAGAGCTGACAGCTCCGTATAAAGCAACAAACCCTGTTGCTTAGCAACAAATGCAGAACAATGGCCACAAGTTCCAAGCGTCTCTGTAGCTTAGCTGCAGCCAAAGCCTTGCACAGCAACAGACCGAGGAACGCAAGTACAATATGAAGTCATACTTAGCTGAACCTACTCCTGAATTTTGCTGGTTAACCGAGATTTCTGGTTATTTAGGTGCCGGTAAATCAAAAGTTTCCTGTAATTAAGAAGGGGAAAATAGAATATGAGAGTACGCTTGCAGGGAACATAAAAACTGACTAAAAGCTTTTATAGGTATTGTTAAGTCTGTGTGTCCCAGTTATGCTTATTATAAATCACTGGACACAGACCACAAGAATAACTTTTAACAGGTCTTTACTATTCGGAGGTCAGGGCTGAACTGCCCAGCAAATCCCTACACAATGTTTATATACCGGTGTGGTCACCACCGGTATTACAGTATACAGCAGCCAAGAGAAAGTAGTACATCTCTTAAGGTAGTTCTCTTAAGGTGGAGCAGGTTACATACACCACAGGTATGTGAAGAGAAAAAGATTGGTGAAGTCAAGTGTAGGTCCCTTGCAGTCAGAATCAGGGGAATTTATAATGGGGAACAAAGAAATGGCAGACCAATTAAATACATATTTTGGTTCCGCCCTCACAAAGGAGGACACAAATAACCTCCCAGAGATGCCGGGGAACATAGGGCCTGATGAAAGGGAGGAACTGAAAGAAATCAGTATTTGTAGGGAAATGGTGTTTGTGAAATTGATGGGATTGAAGGCCGATAAATCCCCAGGGCCTGATAATCTACATCCTAGGGTACTTAAGGAAGTGGCCCTATGTGGTAAACCACTGTAGTTCACTGTGTTCACTGTTGTTGTTGTTGTTGTCGTTCACTCTTGTTTCACTGTTGTGCCTGACTATGCCTCAGCTGACTCCGCCCCTGGGCGACCGAGTATAAGAGCGGCCGCATGGCAGCTCCTGGCATTCGGTCGTCCACTAGAGGCATAGTCCTGATCTGTCTGAAGTGCAATTCAGTAGTTAATAAAAGCCTGTTGTTCTGAACTCTGCCTAGCCTTTTATTAGAATTGATAGCGCATCAATTTTATTAACTACTGAAAAAAAAACGATGCTGCAGATTCTTAAGATCAAGTGCCTGGAACTCGACCCGCAAGAACCGGACTCGACTGCTAAGTTCTCGCACTGGCTGCACTGTTTTGAGTCCTTTCTGACTGCATCCGGCGAGACCGTCGCCGCCGATGCCGACAAGCTCAGGGTGCTGAACTCTAAAGTAAACCACCGAGCTTTTGCCCTTATCCGGGACGCTACGAGCTACCAGGGGGCTATCGACATCTTGAAGGAGCAATACGCACGCCCGGTCAACTATGTTTACGCAAGACATCTCCTGGGGTCTCGCAAACAACAGCCCGGGGAACCCACAGAAGCATACATACGGGCGCTGAAGGAACTCGGCCGAGCCTGCGAATGCAAGCAAGTAACAGCCACGGAACATACGGAGGAGCTCATCCGGGACGCCCTCGTGGCGGGCCTCAGGTCCACTCACACACGGCAGCGACTGCTGGAAAGTAGCGAGCTCGACCTGAAGAAGGCGATTTCACTCACCCTCTCGTTGGACGTAGCCCACCGGAACATGGAGGCCTACTCCCCGGACCGCGCGGCCGCCTCATGGATGCCGCAGCCGCCGCCACCTTGGGACGCGGCGCCGCCACGGGCCCTGGCCTCAACTGCTGCAGCGATGTCCCGCCCGAGCCAGAAATGTTATTTCTGTGGCCAAACCAAACACCCCAGGGCGCGCTGCCCGGCGAAAAATGCGGTCTGCTCTGCCTGCGGTAAGAAGGGACACTACGCTGGCGTCTGCAGAAGCCAGAAGACCCCTACCTCCAGCAGCGCCGCGTGCGATTCGTGGGAGCGGCCATCTTGCCTCCCTCCAGCCTCGTGGGGATCGGGATCGTCATGGGCGCCGCCATTTTGTCCTTCCTCTCCGACGCCGCCATCTTGTCTGCCATTCTGCCAACGGGCCCCCGACTCACCCACCGCCGCCTCACCGGGGTTCTACAGCGACGCTACCGACTCCACAGCGGCCTCCATCACGCTGGATCAATCCAGACCCCATCAGCTAGCCAGGTCCACGATAGACATCCAGGTAAATGGCCGCGCCACAACTTGCCTTTTTGATTCCGGGAGCACGGAGAGCTTCATACACCCTGATACAGTACGGCGCTATTCTCTCTCTGTCCGGTCAACGCGCCATCGGATCTCCATGGCCTCGAAATCCCACTCAGCAGACGTCGGCGGCTACTGCGTAGTGACCCTCTCGGTGAAGGGCTCCGTATATAAAAATGTAAAGCTCTTCGTCCTGCCACATCTCTGCGCTGCCGTTCTACTGGGGTTGGACTTTCATTGTCACTTTAAGAGTGTCACCTTGACATACGGTGGACCTTTTCCCCCACTCACTGTCTGCAACCAGCAGTTTTTAAATTGCCCGCCACGCCCCACCTGTAGTCTCTCCACCCTCAAAATCACCCCCCCCCCCCCCCCCCTGTTCGCCAACCTCACCCGCGACTGCAAGCCTATCGCCACAAAGAGCAGGCGATACAGCACCGGGGACAGATCCTTCATAAGATCTGAGGTGACGCGGCTCCTGAAAGAGGGGATTATTGAGGATAGTACCAGCCCCTGGCGAGCCCAGGTGGTAGTCGTTAAGACTGGCAACAAGCAGCGCCTAGTCATCGACTACAGCCAGACTATCAACAAGTACACCCAGTTGGACGCATACCCCCTCCCCCGCATAGCCGATATGGTTAATAAGATAGCGCAATACCGCGTTTTCTCGACCATTGACCTCAAGGCAGCATACCACCAAATCCCTATCCGCCCTGAGGACCGCCAGTACACAGCTTTCGAGGCAAACGGCCGCCTTTTTCACTTCCTCAGGGTTCCTTTTGGCGTCACCAACGGTGTCTCCGTCTTCCAGAGGGAGATGGACCGGATGGTCGACGAGAATGCGTTACAGGCCACGTTTCCCTACCTAGACAACGTGACCATCTGCGGCCATGACCTGCAGGACCATGACGCCAATCTTGATAAGTTCCTCCGCACGGCCCAACTCCTAAACCTCACGTACAACAAGGAAAAGTGCATATTCCGCACAGCCCGCCTCGCTATCCTTGGTTGCGTGGTGAAACACGGAGTCATCAGTCCTGACCCTGACCGGATGCGCCCGTTGATGGAACTTCCCCTGCCCCACTGTCTCAAGGCCCTCAAAAGGTGCCTGGGCTTCTTTTCCTATTACGCCCAGTGGGTCCCTCATTATGCGGACAAAGCCCGTCCACTTATCAAGTCCACTTCCTTCCCCCTGACGGCAGAGGCCCACTTAGCCTTTCACCGTATAAAAGATGACATTGCCAAGGCCACCATGCACTCGGTAGACGAGTCCATCCCCTTCCAGGTGGAGAGCGATGCATCCGACTTCGCCCTGGCCGCTACCCTTAACCAGGCGGGAAGACCCGTGGCCTTCTTTTCACGAACCCTCCAGGGCTCCGAACTCAGACACTCCTCTGTGGAAAAAGAGGCCCAGGCCATTGTGGAGGCGGTGCGCCACTGGCGGCACTACCTGGCTGGAAAACGATTTACCCTGCTTACTGACCAGCGTTCAGTTGCTTTCATGTTCAACAACAAACAGAGGGGTAAAATCAAAAATGACAAGATATTGAGGTGGAGAATCGAACTTTCCACCTACAATTACGACATCTTGTACCGGCCAGGGAAACTCAACGAACCCTCAGACGCTCTATCGCGAGGCACATGCGCCACCGCGCAGATCGATAGACTACGGGGCCTCCACAACGACCTCTGCCACCCGGGGGTCACCAGGTTCTTCCATTTCATTAAGGGCCGCAACCTGCCTTACTCCATCGAGGAGGTCAGGACCATGACCAGGAGCTGCCCAGTCTGTGCAGAGTGCAAGCCGCGCTTCTATACGCCTGACAGAGCAAACCTGATCAAGGCCACCCGCCCTTTTGAGCGCCTGAGTATCGACTTTAAAGGGCCCCTCCCCTCCTCTGACCGCAATGTGTACTTCCTCAACATAGTTGATGAGTACTCCCGTTTCCCTTTTGCCATCCCCTGCCCGGACACGACCACCGCTACGGTCATTAAATGCCTGCACAACCTCTTTGCTCTGTTTGGTTTTCCCAGCTATATTCATAGCGACTGGGGCTCGTCCTTCATGAGCGACGAACTCCGTCAGTACCTGCTCATGAGAGGTATTGCCTCAAGCCGGACCACCAGCTACAACCCCCGGGGGAACGGACAGGTTGAAAGAGAGAACGCGACGGTCTGGAAGGCGGCCCTCCTAGCCTTAAAATCTAGGGGCCTTCCGACCTCCCGTTGGCAGGATGTCCGACCCGATGCGCTCCACTCCATCCGGTCACTGCTGTGTACAGCCACCAACGCAACCCCCCATGAGCGAATGTTGGTTTTTCCCCGGAGGTCCACATCCGGTAACTCACTACCACACTGGCTGACGTCCCCAGGGCCCGTCCTGCTGAGGAAGCATGTAAGGTCCCACAAAACGGCTCCCCTGGTAGAGAAGGTTCACCTCCTCCATGCCAACCCCCAGTACGCCTACGTGGCATACCCGGACGGGCGGGAGGACACAGTCTCCATTAGAGATCTGGCACCCTCGGGGTCCACTGACCCGCCACCATTGCCCCCCACCACGACCCCCTCCGACACGGCCCAAAATTCAGTAGACCCAATTCTCACCCCTGTCCATTCCACCCCAGTAGACGGTATGCCGCGCCCCCAGGACCAGCCGGAGCCCACTCGCCCACCCAACACCAAAGGGGACGATACGCCGGTGCTGGACCCCGCTCAAGACGCGTCGTGGGAAGCTGTACCATCGCAACCGTCGCCACGAAGATCTCGACGGCAAACGAGGCCGCCCGACAGACTCGCCTCCTCGAACTTTTGATACACTTCACCCCGCCGGACTTAATTTTAAACGAGGGGTGAATGTGGTAAACCACTAGTTCACTGTGTTCACTTGTTGTTGTTGTCGTTCACTCTTGTTTCACTGTTGTGCCTGACTATGCCTCAGCTGACTCCGCCCCTGGGCTACCGAGTATAAGAGCGGCCGCATGGCAGCTCCTGGCATTCGGTCGTCCACTAGAGGCATAGTCCTGATCTGTCTGAAGTGCAATTCAGTAGTTAATAAAAGCCTGTTGTTCTGAACTCTGCCTAGCCTTTTATTAGAATTGATAGCGCATCACCCTAGAAATAGTAGATGCATTGCTGATCATTTTCCAACATTCGATGGAATCTGGAACAGTACCCATGGATTGGAAGGTAGCTAATGTTACCCCATGATTCAAAAAAGATGGTAGAGAGAAAACGGGGAATTACAGACCGGTAAGCCTGACATCAGTAGTGGGGAAAATGCTAGAGTCCATTATAAAAGATGTAATAGCAGAGCACTTGGAAAAGAGTGACAGGATCGGACAAAGTCAACATGGATTTACAAAAGGTAAATCGTGCTTGACTAATCTACTGGAATTTTTTGAGGATGTAACTGGTAAAATAGATAAGGGAGAACCAGTGGATGTGGTGTATTTGGACTTTCAGAATGCTTTCGATAAGGTCCTGTATAAGAGATTAGCGTGTAATGTTCAGGCACATGGGATTGGGGGCAAGGTATTGACTTGGATAGAGAGCTGGTTGGCAGCCAGAAAGCAAAGAGTTGGAATAAACTGATCTTTTTCCGAGTGGCAGGCAGTGACTAGTGGGGTACCGCAGGGATCGGTCCTTGGACCCCAGCTATTCACAATATATATTACTGATCTAGACAAGGGAACTAGATGTAATATCTCCAAATTTGCAGACGACACAAAGCTGGGTGGGCGTGTGTGCTGTGAGGAGGATGCCGAGAAACTCCAGTAGGATTTGGGCAGGTTGGGTGATTGGGGAGAAGCATGGCAGATGCAATATAACGCGGATAAATGTGAGGTTATCCACTTTGGTGGCAAAAACAGGAAGGCAGATTATTATCTAAACGGCAATAGATTGGGAGAAGGGGTAGTGCAACGAGACCTGGGTGTCCTTGTGCACCAGTCACTGAAGGTAAGCATGCAGGTGCAGCAGGTGGTTAAGAAGGCAAATGGTATGTTGGCCTTCGTAGCGAGAGGGTTTGAGTACAGGAACAAGGATGTCTTGCTGCAGTTGTACAGGGCCTTGGTGAGACCACATCTGGAGTATTGTGTGCAGTTTTGATCGCCTTATCTGAGGAAGGATGTTCTTGCCATGGAAGGAGTTCAGCGAAGATTCACCAGGCTGATACCTGGGATGGCAGGAATGACTTATGAGGAGAGATTGGGTCGATTTGGCTTATACTCACTGGAGTTTAGAAGAATGAGAGGGGATCTCATTGAAACTTATAAAATTCTGACAGGACTGGACAGACTAGATGCAGGAAGGATGTTCCCGATGGTCGGGGGGTCCAGAACCAGGGGTTACAGTCTAAGGATAAGGGGTAGGCCATTTAGGACAGAGATGAGGAGGAATTTCTTCACCCAGAGAGTGGTGAACCTGTGGAATTCTCTACCACAGAAGGCAGTAGAGGCCAATTCATTAAATATATTCAAGAAGGAGTTGGATATATTTCTTAAAGCTAAAGGGATCAAGGGATATGGGGAGGAGGGAGTACTGGGGCAGGAGGGAGTTGTTCCGTTGGGACGGGCTTCACTTGGCCAGTGCTGGGACTAGAGTCCTGGCGGATCATGTAACTAGGGCTGTAGAGAGGGCTTTAAACTAACTAGTCGGGGGGAGGTTCCTAGAGAGCAAATAAAAATGACAACAGAGAAGGTCATGGACTTAGGTAGCAGTGGGGAAATTAAAAACCAGAGCGTGTGAGGAAGGGGCAGAAGGTATGGAGTAAAAGGTAAAATAATAAAAAGGGCAAAAGCAGGAACTAAGTGTCACAAAACATATTTGAAAGTTCTCTATCTGAATGCACGTAGCATTCGTAACAAAATAGACGAGTTAATGGCACAAATAACTACATATGGGTATGATCTTATGGCCATTACAGAAACATGGCTGCAGGGTGACAATGCCTGGGAATTAAACATACCAGGTTATTTAATGATCAGGAAGGACAGGCAGGAAGGAAGGGGAGGTGGGGTGGCTATGTTAATAAAGGAAGGAATCACTGTAATACAGAGAAATGATATTGGGTCAAAAGATCAGGATAATGAAACAGTTTGGGTGGAGGTAAGGAATAATAAGGGGAAAAAAACACTAGTGGGCGTAGTCTATAGGCCTCCGAACAGTTGCAACTCTGTTGGACGGAGTATCAATCAGGAAATAGTTGAGGCTTGTAATAAGGGAACATCTATAATTATGGGGGATTTTAACTATCATATTATTTGGACAAATCAAATTGGGCAGGGCTGCCTTGAGGATGAGTTCATTGAGTGTATTAGGGATGGGTTTCTTGAGCAGTATGTAACTGAACCGACCAGGGGGCAAGGAACCTTAGATCTGGTCCTGTGTAACGAGACAGGATTAATTAAAAATGTCCTAGTAAAGGATCCCCTTGGAATGAGTGACCATAACATGGTTGAATTCCATATTCAATTAGAGGGTGAGAAGGTTGGATCTCAAACAAGCGTGCTAAGCTTGAATAAAGGAGACTATGAAGGTATGAGAGCAGAATTGAGCAGTGTGGATTGGGAAAATAGATTAAAGGGTAAGACGATACATGATCAGTGGTGTACATTTAAGGAGTTATTTCACAACTTCCAAAAAAAATATATTCCACTGAGAAGAAAAGGGTGTAAAAGAAAAGACAGCCATCCGTGGCTAAGTAAAGAAATTAAGGATAGTATTCGACTAAAAACAAGGGCACATAAGGTAGCCAAATCTAGTGGGAGGATAGAGGATTGGGAAAACTTTAAGACAGCAAAAAATAACAAAAAGATTGATTAAGAAAGGGAAGATAGATTATGAAAATAAATGAGCAAAAAATATAAAAACAGATAGTAAGAGTTTTTATAGGTATATAAAAAGAAAAAGGGTGG
This sequence comes from Somniosus microcephalus, assembly GCF_052327205.1. Classification (NCBI taxonomy): domain Eukaryota; kingdom Metazoa; phylum Chordata; class Chondrichthyes; order Squaliformes; family Somniosidae; genus Somniosus; species Somniosus microcephalus. The sequence continues at coordinate 104,399,525 of NC_140996.1, read as the reverse complement.
CTAAAGTAAATGTTGGTCCCTTAGAGGATGAGACTGGGAAATTAATGGTGGGAAATATGGAGATGGCAAAAACACTGAATATTTTGTATCAGTCTTTACAGTGGAAGACACTAAGAATATCCCAACACTGGACAAACAGGGGGCTATAGGAGGGGAGGAGCTAAACACGATCAAAATCACTAAGGAAGTGGTACTCGGTAATATAATGGGACTCGAGGCGGATGAATCACCTGGACCTGATGGCTTACATCCTAGGGTCTTGAGGGAAGTGGCGGTAGGGATTGTGGATGCATTGGTAATAATTTTCCAAAAATCCCTGGACTCTACAAAGGTCCTGGCAGACTGGAAAACTGCTAATGTAATGCCCTTATTTGAAAAGGGCAGTAGACAGAAGGCTGGAAACTATAGACCGGTTAGCCTAACATCTGTGGTAGGTAAAATATTGGAGTCCATTATTAAGGAGACAGTAACAGGACATTTGGATAATCATAATTTAATAGGACAAAGTCAGCATGGTTTTATGAAGGGGAAGTCATGTTTGACAAATTTGCTGGAGTTCTTTGAGGAAGTAACATATAGGGTGGATAAAGGGGAACCAGTGGATGTATTGTATTTAGACTTCCAAAAGGCATTTGACAAGGTGCCACACAAAAGATTATTGCTTAAGATAAAAAATCACGGGATTGGGGGTAATATTCTGGCATGGATAGAGGATTGGCTATCTAACAGAAGGCAGAGAGTTGGGATAAATGGTTCATTCTCAGACTGGCAATCAGTAACTAGTGGTGTTCCGCAGGGGTCAGTGCTGGGTCCCCAACTCTTTACAATCTATATTAACGATTTGGAGGAGGGGACCGAGTGTAACATATCAAAGTTTGCAGATGATACTAAGATGGGAGGGAAAGTAGTGAGTGAGGAGGACATAAAAAACCTGCAAGGGGACATAGACAGGCTAAGTAAGTGGGCAGAGATTTGGCAGATGGAATACAATACTGGAAAGCGTGAGGTTATGCACTTTGGCAGGAAAATTCGTAGAGCAAGCTATTATCTTAATGGCAAGAAACTGGAAAGTACTGAAGTACAAAGGGATCTGGGGGTCCCGGTGCACAAAACTCAAAAGGTTAGTATGCAGGTGCAACAAGTGATTAAGAAGGCCAATGGAATGTTGGCTTTCATTGCTAGGGGGATAGAATATAAAAATAGGGAGGTATTGCTTCAGTTGTACAAGGTATTGGTGAGACCGCACCTGGAATACTGCATACAGTTTTGGTGTCCATACTTAAGAAAAGACATACTTGCTCTCGAGTCAGTACAAAGAAGGTCCACTCGGTTAATCCCGGGGATGAGGGGATGGACATATGAGGAGAGGTTGAGTAGATTGGGACTCTACTCATTGGAGTTCAGAAGAATGAGAGGCGATCTTATTGAAACATATAAGATTGTGAAGGGGTCGGATCGGGTGGATGCGGGGAAGATGTTCCCGATGATGGGTGAAACTAGAAATAGGGGGCATAGTCTTAGAATAAGGGGCTGCTCTTTCAAAACTGAGATGAGGAGGAACTACTTCACTCAGAGGGTGGTAGGTCCATGGAATATGCTGCCCCAAAAAGCTGTAGAAGCTACATCATTACATAAATTTAAAACAGAAATAGACAGTTTCCTAGAAGTAAAGGGAATTAAGGGTTACGGGGAGCGGGCAGGATTTTGGACGTGAGTCTCCGTTCGGATCGGTCATGGCCCTGTGGGTAGCGGAGCGGGCCCAGGGGCCATGTAGCCTGATTCTGCTCCTATTTCGTGTGTCTAATTCTGTTAGATTCAGGAGATGGTTCTGTGATAGTAGATTGGCGGTTAGGATCAGATCAGCCATGATCTTATTGAATGGCGGAGCAGGCTCGAGGGGCCGATTGGCCTACTCCTGCTCCTATTTCTTATGTTCTTCGGAGAAAGCAGGGACTGGGTACTGAATGTAGATGATCAGCCATGATCGCATTGAGTGGCGGAGCAGGCCCGAGGGGCTGAATGGCCTACTCCTGCTCCTAGCTTCTATGTTTCTATATTAACTTAGTTTGTTTAGGAATGTAATTTTCCATTCATGTTTTTTGTAGAAACACTTTCTGACTGTTTAGCTTTTTCCATAGGATAATGTTGATTATGTCCAAAACTGGATTTGAATTCTCCAGACACTTTAGATTTTGGTGTAGAATTTTAGCACCTGCAGTATAATTTGGCTGTTTGAACTTCTGTGCAACGAGTGTACTGACATTATGTAGGATTACCTCGGATTACATATGTTCTTATGGTAAAAGGCACAGGAATATCCACAGTTATGTGTAGTCATGCCTCTGCTATCTCTTCCCAAGATTCTTTTAAAATGTGCGGATATAATCCATCTGGACCAGGGATTTTTTCCTCTGAGGTTGATTCGTTTATTATAGCTCCCCTTTTTATTTTAATATATTCAAGAAGGAGTTGGATATATTTCTTGAGGCTAAAGGGATCAAGGGATATGGGGAGAAAGCAGGAACAGGTACTGAATTTGGATGATCAGCCATGATCTCATTATATGGCGGAGCGGGCTTGAGGGGCCGAATGGCCTACTCCTGCTCCTGTCTTCTATGTTTCTATGTTTAAATGCAGTCATTTCATTACTACTCTCATAATCCAATGTCATGTCCACCTGTTCTATCTCCCTAGTAAACACTGAAGCTAAGTAATTATTTAATATTTCTGCCATCTCTCTATCACTGCCTGTGGTATTATCCTGACCATCCCTTAGTGGCCCTCTTCCCTTCCCGACCTTTTTTTTTATTGATGTGCCTGTAAAATATTTTCCTATTTTGTTTGATGTTGCTTGATAATTTAATTTCATAGTTCCTCTTTGCCTTCCTAATTTTTTTTGACATTTCCTAATCGCTTCATATTTTCCCTTATGCTCCCCCTGCTGTCCATGTACTTAATGTATGCCTCTTTCCTTCCCCTTAATTTTTCCCTTATGGCTTTATTCATCCATGTTGTCTCATATTGGTGTTTAGCTTGTTCTGTTTTCTAGCGGAATATATTTTCCGTGGACTCTAACACCATTTTAAGTGTTTCCCATTGCTGTTTTAACCCATTCATTAGCAGTAGATATATATTTGAGTACAGGAGCAAGGATGTCTTCCTACAGTTATACAGGGCCTTGGTGAGACCACACCTGGAACTGAAACTCAACCAAAACTGCTTGTCTCTCACATGACCTCTGCTGGTCAAGCATAAGTAATCAATACCTGCAAACATGCTGGTAAGGCATCATAATCAAACAGGCAAATAACATCACTATTTGCTGATATCATTACAGGGATGGCAGGACTGTCGTATGAGGAGAGATTGGGTTGACTAGGCCTGTATTCACTAGAGTGTAGAAGAATGAGAGGGGATCTCATTGAAACGTATAAAATTCTGACAGGGCTAGACAGAATGGATGCAGGGAGTATGTTTCCCCTGGCTGGGGGATCTAGAACGAGGGGTCAAGGACTCAGGATACAGGGTAGGCCATTTAGGACAGATGAGGAGAAATTTCTTTACTGAGGGTGGTGAACCTGTGAAATTCTCTACCACAGAAGGCTGTGGAGGCCAAGTCACAGATATATTTAAGAAGGAGATAGATAGATTTCTAGACACAAAAGGCATCAAGGGGTATGGGGAGAGAGTGGGAATATTGAGATAGAGCATCAGCCATGATAGTATTGAATGGCGGAACAGGGTCGAAGTGCCTCATGGCCTACTCCTGCTCCTATTTTTCTATGTTTCTAGTTCATCTGTTTTGCTGTCATCTTCTAGGTATTAAGGTAACTTCTTTGAATCTAAAATGATGGCATTTTGAGGAATAACAAGAACGTCACCATTTCACAAGGACATAGTGACCTTGTTGTTGTAAACTATTTGTTCTGCTTTTTATCTACGCAATGGATACTCATTAAATGTCTTAATCTAAATGTACACTCTCGGGAGCCGCAAGCCTGCATTTCGTTGTACTGCACTTGTGCACTAACAATGACAATAAAGTTGATTATTATTATTATTATATTATTATTTTAGCCCTTGCGAGCCTTTGTTTTGATCTTGCGATTCCTGCCCACCAGTGATTGAAGTGCTGGTCATTAAACAACCTGAGTCACTAACATTTAAGCAGCCTTACCAACATTCCAACATTTTAGTGGGAGATTATGATGGGTTTAAGATCAGTTTTGTTTTAAATCTGAAGAACCTCACTCTTTTCCTTTTACCTGCGTTTGCTCCAAGGTTAAGATGGGCAAATTTGGACAGGTTTCTTTTGCTGCTAGATGAAAGGGGTTGCTTCTGCCTTGCTGCACGCATCCTGACTGCATGTAGTTTAGACTTCAGTGGTAGTTGATTTGCCCGTTTCCTTGATTTGTCATGAGCATTTTGTCATCAGGTTTTTATTGGTTGATAAGACATTTAAGATATTTTTGGCGACTGCAAGAGCCACTTCAAAGAACTGTGATTATTTATCCCAACAGGAGGGTCCTGTCCACCAGGTGCTCAGATCTGATTTGTTTTGTTCATGAGTGAACAATTTGTGGCTGATACCTAAGCAGCCTCCTTGCTGCTTGTAGAATGTAATTCAATTGACAGGCCAATCACTAGAAGAAGCCAGTTTTAATTAATTGTTTGCGATATCTGTCAATCTTCTTTTACAACTATTTAGATTTCAAAGACCGGGCAACTATTTAACAAATCTCAGTTCCTTGAATATTTGCTTTGCTGGGTAGGTGATACATTGGGGCCAGTGAAACACTTCCTGAATATCAAATTTCACTTTGCATCATGGATGTTAGTGTGAAAAAAGTATAATACAGCAGAATTTCAAGATACTTCAATTATTTTGTATTTAGGTCTTTAAGTTAAACAGAGTTATGGTTTTAGAGTCTTTTCACACTTTTTACTCTCGATATGCTTTTGGCTTGTGTCTCTGACTACTCACGGAGTGTCCCCTTGCTGCTTACATCCTCGAGTTACTTGCCCAATATCTTTTTTCAGTTTGCTGGTGTGCTCATGATAATGAACAAAAAACCCTTTTTCAGATTTGTTTATCTACAGGTTCTATCTCAGAACTTCACATGATTCTCTTTGTGTCTTTTAAGTTACAACATAATGATGCCACACTTCAGGCTTTAATTGCACGCTTGTCAAGTTTTTGTCAGAAGTTTCTGACAGCCGTTTACCATTATAAGTTCCTATGTCCACATTTATAGTGGGTTGTGCCTTGAAAACTTGTTCTGTTTTACATAAACTTCTGAGTGTGTTAATCTGTGGGAGAGAGAATATGGATTTTGTGGGAATGAGGGAGATGGGGGGGGAGAGTCTTCATTTAATGTCCAATCCTTCAAAAAAGTACAGTAGAATTTTGAAGCCAACTTATTATCTCAACTGTGGAAAAAACAGAAAATGCTGGAAATAGTCAGCAGCTCAGGCAGCATCTGTGGAAAGGGAAACAGAGTTAACGTTTCAGGTCGATGACCCTTTGTCAGAACTGGAAAAAGCTGGAAATGGAACAGGGTTTTTTTTAGCAAGTGCAGGGGCAGGGAAAGTGGGGAGGGGAGGAAAGAACAAAAGGGAAGGTCTGTGATAGGATGGAAGGCAGGAGAGATTAAGAGACAAAAGGGATGATGGTGCAAGGTAAAAGCAGATGGTAATGGGACAAATTAAGAAACAAAAGATGACTTTAGATGAAGTGTAAATGGCAACGGCAGAATGAAAGACAGCTGCCATGTAAGAGAGAGGGGAAAAAATGGAAAAAAAGTTAGTGGCAGAGGTTATGGTCTGAAATTGTTGAACTCTATGTTGAGCCCAGAAGGCTGAAAAGTGCTTAATCAAAAGATGAGATGCTGTTCCTCGAGCTTCATTGGAACAGTGTAAGAGGCCGAGGATTTTGTGGAAATCCTCAGCCACACCACTTTCCATTTCATCCTTCGCCTCATCCGGCGCTTTAACAAAAAACTTTTTTTCTTCTTTTCAGGTGTCAAGGATCGCAAGCTTCAACAATTCTTGGACACCAACACCCCTCTGGAACCTTCTTCCCCATCACTTTCCTCTGACCCCATCCCTTCTTCCAATCTCACCCCCTGCTGTGTTTTCCACTATCCCCTCTGAGCTTCCCCTCTCTGACCCCGAACGATCAGTCCTCAGCAAAGGCCTGAGCTTCATCCCCATACGCTGTATCTCCATGAATTTCGAGCTCGGCACGATGCTGAGCTCTTTTTTCGCTGTCTTTGTCTCCGTGCCCACTTCTTTGGCCAGGAATCCTCCCCCTGCACAGCTGACCCTTTCTCCTGTTTTCGGAATTCTCGTTCTCCCTGGACCTCTTCCTCTGGCCTCTTAACCTCTCTAGATCTTTTCATTGCAAATTGCCGGCGTGACATCGGCCGTCTCAATTTCTCTGCTCCCCACACTCACTCCAGCCTACCTCACTCTGAACTTGCAGCAATCCATTCTCTCCGATCCAATCCCAACATTGTCATTAAACCTGCTGACAAGGGTGACACTGTTGTTGTTTGGCGAACTGACCTCTACCTAGCGGAGGCTGAACGTCAACTCTCCGACACCACCTCCTACCTCCGCCGGGACCATGACCCCAATACCGAACATCAAGCCACTGTTTCCAAGACCGTTGCTGACCTCATCTCCTCTGGAGATCGTCCCTCCATGGCCGCCAACCGCATAGTTCCCCAACCCCGCACAGCCCGCTTCTACCTCCTTCCCAAGATCCACAAACAGGACTGCCCTGGTAGACCTATTGTTTCAGCCTGTTCTTGCCCCACAGAACTTATCTCTTCCTATGTCGACTCTTTTTTTTCTCCCCTTGTTGAGTCTCTTCCCACCTACATCTGCGACTCTTTCGACACCCTCCGCCACTTTAACGGTTTCCAGTTTCCTGGCCCCAACCGTCTCCTTTTTACTATGGACGTCCAATCCCTCTACACCTCCATTCCCCACCAGGGTGGCCTGAGGGTGCTCCGCTTCTTCCTTGAACAGAGGCCCAACTAGTCCCCATCCACCACCACCCTCCTCTGCCTAGCTGAACTTGTTCTCACGTTGAACAACTTTTCCTTTGACTGCACTCACTTCCTCCAAATTAAACGTGTTGCTATGGGAACCTGCATGGGTCCTAGCTATGCCTGCCTTTTCGTGGGATATGTGGAACATTTTTTGTTCCAGTCTATTCAGGTCCCCTCCCTTACCTCTTTTTCCGGCACATTGATGACTGTATCGGTGCTGTTTCCTGCTCTCGCCCTGAACTGGAACATTTCATTCACCTTTGCTTCCAATTTCCACCCTTCCCTCAACTTCACATGGTCCATCTCCGACTCATCCCTTCCCTTCCTCGACTTCTCTGTCTCCATTTCTGGGGCGAGGCTCTCGACAAACATTCACTGCAAGCCCACTGACTCCCACAGCTACATGGACTACACTTAAGACCTTGCTTATAGTATAAAACATTTATTAAATAAAAGCTGAAGCAGCAAGTATTGTAATAGTGGTTATAGGCCACCATCTAAAAGCCTCTGGTTAAAATAACAGCAACTCATCTAATTTCTTAGACTTGAGTAATTCTGTATAGATCTTAAGTACATCTATTATGTTAAACCATGATAAATTCCTTTTCTTGAGGACCCCCAAGGTAACTGCCTAATTTGAGAGGTTCTTCAACTTGTCTTTTCTTGAGAGGATGCTTAATTGATCCCGCTGGAGAGAACGAGCCCAACTGTCTCTCTTCACAGGAAGTTTGCTTTTTAAAAAATATATCTTGAAGTGAATGGGCTAGAGACTTCCTGTGATTTGAATAGCTAGCCACTCGGATTCCAAACAGCTGACCTCTCTTCACACACTCCAGAACAAATTCCAAGATTATTGAGCTCCAGGTGAAGAAGTTACTCGCACCCCTCCCCCTGGACCCCAAACAACGACCAGGCCTTCCCTGAATTTTAATAACTCTCTCCAAAATTCAAAAGGAGATGTCAACCATACGCACATCTGATCGAATCACGCAGAATGTTTATGTTCAAATGTGTGACTTGGTTTCCCCCTTGAGAAACCTGCCCAGAGATGCATGAACAGCAATTGAAACCTTGTATTAATTTTGGCTGAGACATGATTTCTGTCATTGTAACTAGTTTCCTAATTTACAGTGACTGACTTAAAGGAGCCAATAGAAAGCTAAACCTGAACAGAGATGCTTCATTTTTGTCACAACTGTTGTTTAAATATCTGCTGCTGTTTGACTTGTGCTTTTGTTATTTTCATTAATAAAGCTTGGTCCTGAATTTGCGGTCGGCAACAAGCTAAGGAGTCCGCCGCCGACATCGCAAGTAAATCTGCACCTACCTTGTGCAATTCACTCCTGAGAACTTCCTTTTAAACCGCTGCAGAATTCCGCACAGCGTACTCCCCCATGGAGCCCAGGAGCGCACCGTTGTGTGTATGCGAACTTGGGATCACGTGGGGTGGTGGTTCTTTTACTTTGATTCTTAGCCTACAAGCTATTCATTTGGGTCTCGCCAACTTTAATGACGCATACGCACAACAGAGTTAATGACTGCCTCGATCATTCTATGATGTGGTTACGTTATTGTAGATAGCGAGATCGTCACTGTTCTCGGTGGCGTACATTCTACAAAATATCTTGGTCAATTACCTCAGTAATGTTCACATGATTGCCATTTTTTTTGTTTTAATTTAAATGTACAATGATTGTTCTAAATTTGCATTTGAACAGGGCTACGTACAATATATAATTGATGGTACTGTGGCGACACGCCACCACTGGACATAATCCGCTCACGGCGGCACGGACAGTTTAAGCAGACGCCCCCAGCCGGGGGCCCTTTCCTCCAGCAACTTGTTTCCCGCAGGGACAGGCTGCCGGGAGCACTTCCTGTCTGGGAAGTATTTAAGTGGATGCGCGGGCTTTTCCAGTTCCTCTTTGCCATGAGGTAGAATAAAAGCAGTTGTGTTTTACTAGCTCTGGTCTCGACTCCCACGTTTGCCGCGGTATCTCAACAGTACCTATGTAAGACGTTCTGATTGTCTGAAAGTTTATAAATTTCAGACTCGTGGAACAGACAACACAAATCCCAATGAATCTGTAAAACTTTTTAACTTAAAAATCAACAAGAGGTTACAAGTAATTACCAGAATACAAACTGTACTTAATTCATGTACTTTATTACAAGCAAGCATCTAAAATAATTTACTTAAAGCTTAGGTGATTATAAGCAAAACCACATACGTACAACATCAGATGAGAGGTCAATTCAACAATGACTAGACGCATGACTTTAACTGGCAACTGACCAGGTCACCATCGACTGCAGCCACAAATGTTAGTCCACAATATCCCTTATACCCCAAAACTTGGCAACTCGCCCACAGCATTTGTGTCCCAAGCTGTGTGATTAACATTGTTTTTCTCGTTCTCTCTCCTATCTCTTTTGACGCTTCGTTAACCAAGGCCAGACCTTCAAGGATTGTCGAGAGTCGGTGTTTTCACATTTGCATATTGTTGACTCGTGGTTCTCACAGAATTTTCAAGATCTTCTCTCGTGAAGGAAAAATACCAACACATCATGTTCTAGCCAAGCAGCCTCTTGCCCTCAAAGCTTGGCGGTACACTTGGTCACTTTTAGATTCAGTCAAGCTTACCATGGATAGTATATTCTTACCCCTCTTTATTTGTTGGGTGTTAGTTTTTTATTGGAAATGAAGTTCTTCCGGTCCCGTTGCGCTGTGCAACAGGCTTCTTGCTGCTGCTTGCACAAAACTTAAAAATTGAAAGTGTAATTACTTTGGAGTAGGTGGGCAATTAGCTCAACTTTTCACCAGCACATTGATTTCTATCAAGAGGTGAAAGACGCAACGAAGCCTCTATTAGTAACTTGACAGATCACACATTTGGAATTTAGCGTATGCGCAAGCATCAAAGGTTGCACTTGCAGCCACAACCTGATGGGATGTGGGAAATGAAATAGAAAAGGGTGGAAAAAAGACCAAGAGAAAAGTGAGGTGGCGGAGAGCATGGTAGAGAGAAATGAGGTGGGATTAAAAGAATTGTGAGGGAGACCAAAGGGGTAGGGAGGTGAAAGAGAGAGAGGACACACCGGGAGAGTGGAGGGGAAAAGGAATGGAACATGAGATATGACTGGGAGAGAGGGGGGAAAAACAGAAGGGGAAAGCATCCTAAGGTATAAGAAAAATTGGTGAGAGGGAAACGTTACAGGACAGGAGGTAAATTTTTGAGGAGGCCCTCAAAACTCTTCCACAGGTTGCTTTGACCGATTGGCGATCTAGCCCTGGAGTTTTCGCTTTGGGTGGAATCGGTGTTCCGAGCGCAAATTGCGCCCAAAATTGTGCTAGTTTTGAGAAGTGTTTGTTCCCCTCAAGTTTCCACTCAGACTCATTTGCATATCACAGACTGTAAAATCTGCCATGAACCAGCGTTTTAGAATGTAATTTATAAAAAAAAATGTGTTTTCAATATATTCTGTCATATATTTAAGAGTGGTAACTTGGTGCAGTTTGATTAATACAACTGAAAATGGGTTGATCACAAAAATAAGATTTTTAAATCAATGTCTAGCTCACTACCTGCGAGTAACCCGATTTTAAATAACTGAAAATGACTTTAAAAAATCTATACAGAACCATTTGCTAGTTACAGGAAACTGTCTGGTATCCGGCACGGACGGGACCGACGTGGTGCCGGTTCAACAATTCCGGATAACCGAACGCTATAGTAAAAGATACGGAGCTCAGAGCTCCGTATAAAGCAACAAACCAACAGCTTCAAAACAATCGGCACAAGTTGCAAGCGTCTTTGTAGCTTAGCAACAACTTCAGCTACACCCTTGCACAGCAACAAACGGAGTAAAAAAAGTAATAAAAGTTTTAAAAAAAAAGTTACCTGAACCGACTCCTGAATTTTGCCGGTGGATCGAGCGTTCCGGTTATTTAGGGGCTGGTTAATCGAAAGTTTCCTGTATACTGGTTTCTTAGTTTAAAAAAAACATAATTTTATGAGCCTCCTCAAAGGCCTGCCAATGGGTATAATTTGCGGAAATTCGCCATGGTGTTCAATTCGATCTGGGGCGTGGCCAGTTTTGTGGGCAGGGCCAGCTTCTCTTACGATGTTTTTTAAACTAGCGCAAAAGATCGCGGAAACTCGATTTGCGCTCGATGTAATTTGCGCTTGCAATTCCTCTTTTTTTGCGCTGGTTTGGTCGAATAGCGCTTGGGGGAGAACATGCGCAACCTAGCAGAAACACCAGGCCTTGTTGTTCCAAAATCATCACTGACTCCTTAGTTTTAACATTGCCTTTGGTATTTTGGCAGCAGGCCAACTGATGTCCACTTGAATTTGATGGCTTTATGAAATAGCTTGCTTTTGTGAGCCCGATGTGCATGTTTGTGCCTTGTGTCAAAGTCACTTTGAATGGTGAATGAGGTTATGTCATGTCTCAGTGGAAGCCTCAACAAATATTAGATGCAAAGTTTACCCTGGTGTTAATATTATTCGTGAGTTGCTACCACAGCTGGGATGGTTCCAGCTGTCTCTCTTTAATCTTGCGATGAATCAGTTGATGCAGAGTGCCAAGAATGATGTCATTGTTCAAAGAGTTATTCTTCTTGGGCAGTCCCTCGGAACCGAGGATGACTTGCTTCCACATTAAAAATGAGTTCTCAGGTGACTGATGAGTCCAATGTGGGACCTACAGTCTTTGTCACAGGTGGGGCAGACGGTGGTTGAAGGGGCGGGTGGGTGGGGTGCTTGAGTTGATGTGCGCTGCTTGCGCTTGACTTCTGGCGAAGAGACTCAAGGTGTTCGGCGCCTTCCCGAATGCTTCTCCTCCACTTTGTGCGGTCTTGGGCCAGGGATTCCTAGGTGTCGGTGGGGATGTTACACTTTTTCAAGGAGGCTTTGAGGGTGTCCTTGAAGCGTTTCCTCTGCCCACCTGGGGCTCTCTTGCTGTGTCGGAGCTCCGAGTAGAGCGCTTGTTTTGGGAGTCTCGTATCGGCATGCGGGCGATCTGACCCATCCATCGGAGCTGATTGAGTGTGGTCAAAGCTTCAATGCTGGGGATGTTGGCTTGAGCGAGAACACTGATGTTGGTGCGCCTATCCCGACAATGGATTTGCAGGATCTTGCGGAGGCAGATTTGGGGGTACCTCTCCAGTGCTTTGAGGTGCCTGCTGTACATGGTCCATGTCTGAGGCATACAGGAGGGCGGGTATCACTACTGCTCTAGACTATGAGCTTGGTGCCAGGTTTGAGGTCCTGGTCTTCAAACACTCTCTCTTCCTCAGGTGACCGAAGGCTGCACTGGCACACTAAAGGCGGTGTTGGACTTCGTCATCGACGTCTGCCCTTGTTGACAGTCAGCTCCTGAAAGTGGTTGTCCAAGGCCTCGTCGTGGATATTGATAATCGGGGGGCAGTACTGTGTGGCGGGGGCAGGTTGGTAGAGGACCTTTGTCTTACGGATGTTTAGTGTAAGGCCCATGCTCTCGTGCACTTTGGTGAAGGTATTGACGATGGTTTGGAGTTCGACCTCCGAGTGTGCGTAGACGCAAGCGTCGTCTGCATACTGTGAATACTGCATACATATGCATTACAAGAAACAGACAGAGCTAACAGTAAACGATGGAAAAACTCAGCATGCCAGGCAACACCCGTGGAGAGAGAAACAGAGTCAAGGTTTTGGGTCGAAACCCTTCTACAGAACTGAGGAAAAAAAGGCAGGAAATGAAACATTAAAAGGCAGTTTGGGGGCTGAGAAATGGGGGAGGGGATGAAGGAAGAGACATTGAGATATTCAAGGTGAGACGAGATAGCAATAGGACTCCCAAAACAAGCGCTCTATTCGCAGTTCCGCCACGGCAAGAGAGCCCCAGATGGGCAGAGGAAACGCTTGAAGGACACCCTCAAAGCCTCCTTGAAGAAGTGTAACATCCCAACCGACACCTGGGAATCCCTGGCCCAAGACCGCACAAAGTGGAGGAGAAGCATCCGGGAAGGCGCCAAACACCTCGAGTCTCTTCGCCAGTAGCAAGCGGAAGCCAAGCGCAAGGAGCGCACGTCAACCCAAGCACCCCACCCACCCGCCCCTTCAACCACCGTCTGCCCCACCTGTGACAGAGACTGCAGGTCCCGCATTGGACTCATCAGTCACCTGCGAACTCATTTTTAATGCGGAAGCAAGTCATCCTTAGTTCCGAGGGACTGCCGAAGAAGAAGAAGAAGAGGACATGTAAAGAAACAAACAATGGCTCTGGATGAAGTGTGAAATGCGCCGGCAGAGTGAGAGACAGCTGCCACGTGGGAGAGAGAGAAAAAAAATGAAAAGGCACAAACCAAAAGTGTGGATAAAAAATATAATAGGGGCCGAGGTTATGATCTGAAATTGTTGAATTCGATATTGAGTCCGGTAGGCTGTAAGGTGCCTAATCGGAAGATGAGGTGCTGTTCCTCGAGTTTACGCTGAGCTTCCGTGGAACAATGCAAGAGACCGCAGACGGTGAGGTCTGAGTGGGAATGGAGCGGTGAATTGAAACGACAGGCGACCGGAAGCTCGGGGTCACCCTTACGGACTGAACGGAGGTGTTCTGCAAAGCGGTCACCTAATTTGCGCTTGGTGTCCCCAATGTAGAGGAGACCACATAGTGAGCAGTGAATACAGTATACTAGATTGCAAGAAGGACAAGTAAATCACTGTTTCACCTGGAAGGGGTGTTTGGGGCCCTGGGCAGTGGGAAGAGGGGAGGTATATGGGCAGGTGTTGCATCTCCTGCGCTTGCACGGGAAGGTGCCGGGCGAAGGGGAAGGGGTGCTGGGGGTGATAGAGGAGTGGACTAGGGTGTCTCGGAGGGAGCGGTCCCTACGGAATGCTGAAAGGGGAGGGGAAGATGTGCTTGGTGGTGGGATCACGTTGGAGGTGGTGGAAATGGCGGAGGATGATCCGTTGAATGTGGAGGCTGGTGGGGTGAAAGGTGAGGACAAGTGGAACCCTATCGTGGTTCCGGGAGGGAGGGGCAGGGGTGAGGGCAGAAGTGTGGGCGATAGAACGAACCCGGTCGAGGGCCATGTCAACCACGGTAGAGGGGAATCCTCGGTTGAGGGAAAAGGAAGACATGTCGGAAGCACTGGTGTGGAAGGTGGCATCGTCGGAGCAGATGCGGCGGAGACGGAGAAACTGGGAGAATGGAATAGAGTCCTTACAGGAGGCAGGGTGGGAGGAAGTGTAGTCCAGGTAGCTGTGGGAGTCAGTGGGCTTGTAGTGAATGTTGGTCAATAACCTATCCCCAGAGATGGAGATGGAGAAGTCGAGGAAGGGAAGGGAAGAGTCGGAGATGGACCATGTGAGGGAAGGGTGGAAATTGGAGGCGAAGTGAATGAAATTGTCTAGTTCAGGGCAAGAGCAGGAAACGGCACCGATGCAGTCATCAATGTATCGGAAAAAGAGATGAGGGAGAGGACCTGAGTAGGACTGGAACAAAGAGTGTTCCACATATCCCACGAAAAGGTAGGTATAGCTAGGACTCATGCGGGTAGACAGACAGAGCTAATTGTTTGTCCTACCAGGGGTTTCTGCAAGCAAGACGCTCCTTGCTTGGCTTTGTCCTGAAATGGGGTGTATTACTTGAAGACCGGTTTCTGGGATACCACCCTGCTATGGTTGACCGCTTGAATTATGATATTCTGGTGTTGCTGTTCTAAATTCCAAGTATAGAGTCTGTACAACTTGCTTCTGTGACTCTGATGGGATAATTAAAGTTGTTGAGAGATTATACACAAGTGAATAGTTACAATCTTACTTCAAGCAAGCAATGCCTTGGTGCGTCAACCTGTGTTGTTCTGTTTTCTGGGGACAATCAGTATGGTAACTATGTCAGTGCACTTTTTTTTTGCTCCATACCTAACTAGGAATGAAAGACTTGCATCTGCTGTAGTATTAAGAATATAGTCCTCACAATAGTGCCTAACTTTGGTACAGGTCCCCTTTCTTAAAAATTGCACAGCTTTCGTCTCATGCTGAAAATCATGGTCCAGAGATGCACATGCATTGAAGCAGTGGCCTCCGTACAGCACACAACGTGGTTGATGATATAACAGGCCTGAATTTCCGGTCGGAGTCTTCCCCCGGGCAAATGCCTCCGAACAGCAAGAGAAGTCCGAACCTACCCGATGGTTCTGGAGGTTTGAACACTTGCGCTCCTGGGCCTCTACTCAACGCATGAGTAAAGGCTCGCGTATCCCAGGGGCGCACACGGTTTGCAAGCGCCCCTGGGACCACATGGGCTATGCCAACCAATCAAAAAGGGGGATCCCCATTATGCTTATGGGGATTCTATTTACGTACGGAATCCCCATAAGCATGAATAGGAATCCTTAAAAAATCACAATTACACAACAGTTAAATAAAAGTAAATCATTACATGTTCAAAATTAATTAAATTACAATTAAGTGAAACATTTAAAACAAAAATTATTTTTGAAAAATAAATTTAAATGTTTTAAAGGGACTGAAAATAACCTAAACTAATTTTAAAGGTTTTTTATGTTTAAATAATTTTTTTTTAAAGTATTTATTTAAGCTCTTACGCTGGTAAAAGAAGGCCTTATGCCTGCTTTTACCAGGCGTAAGAGATTCACGGGCATTCGCTGAGCAGTAGTTGGGCAAATAGCTCATCTCTCCGCCAGCGAATATCCATTTCCCGAGGATGCGGTGGATCTGACGAGCTGAAACTTGACATCACAAGTTCCGGGTTTTCGCGCATGTGCATCACACACAAAAACCTAGAGCTTGCGGGGCACTTACGGCCGCGTACACGGTCACAGGCCCCGGAAAATCCGGGCCAACAGATTTGATTTGTTAGCTTTGACTCTGTGGTAGCATTCTTGCCTGAGTCAGAATGTTGAGGCGGTAAGTCCCACTCTAGAGACTTGAGCACTTTATCTAGGCTGACACTTCAGTGCCGTATTGAGAGACTGCTGCATTGTTCCCAGTGCCGTCTTTTACATCAGATTTTAAACTACAGACCGGTCTGCTTGGGTTGATATAAAATATCAATATGTGGTGATAGTGACCATAATATGGTAAGATTTAAGGTGGTCATGGAAAAGGACAGGGATGGGCCGGAAATAAAGGTTCTAAATTGGGGGAAGGCCGATTTTAATAGGATAAAGCAGGATCTGGCCAAAATGGACTGGGATCAGCTACTTGTAGGAAAATCCGCATCGGAGCAATGGGAGGCTTTCAGAAGGGAGATTGAGATCATACAATGGCAACATGTTCCCGTAAAGGTCAAGGGTGGTTCCAAAAACCACAGGGAACCTTGGATGTCAGGGGATATACGAGAATGGATTAGGAAAAAAAGGAGGGCTTTTGGCAGATACAAAAGGCTAAAGACGGAGGAAGCCCTAGAGGAGTACAAAAAGTGCAGGGGGATACTTAAAAAAGAAATTAGGAGATCAAGGAGGGGCCATGAAATAACACTGGCGAGCAAAATAAAGGAAAATCCTAAGATGTTTTATTATAAGTATATTAAGGGTAAGAGGATAACTAGGGAAAAAATAGGGCCCATTAGGGACAAAAGTGGCAATCTGTGTGTGGAGCCGGAAGATGTAGGAGGGGTTCTAAATGAATTTTTTGCATCTGTTTTCACTATGGAGAAGGACGATGTAGACATAGAAATAGGGCGGGGGGACTGTGATATGCTCGAACATATTAACATCGAGAGGGAGGAGGTATTGGCGGTTTTAGCTGGCCTAAAAATGGATAAATCCCCAGGCCCGGATGAAATGTATCCCAGGCTGCTGTGTGAGGCAAAGGAAGAGATTGCGGGGGCTCTAACACATATATTCAGGACCTCTCTGGCCACAGGGGATGTGCCAGAGGACTGGAGGACCGCTAATGTAGTACCATTATTCAAGAAGGGAAGTAGGGAAAAACCGGGGAACTACAGGCCAGCGAGCCTAACATCAGTGGTAGGAAAATTATTGGAAAAGATTCTGAGGGACAAAATTTGTCTCCACTTGGAGAGGCAAGGATTAATCAGGGATAGTCAACATGGCTTTGTCAAGGGAAGATCATGTCTGACTAATTTGATAGAATTTTTTGAGGGGGTGACTAGGTGTGTGGATGAGGGTAAAGCAGTGGATGTGGTATACATGGATTTCAGTAAGGCCTTCGATAAAGTCCCGCACAGGAGACTGGTCAAGAAGGTAAGAGCCCATGGAATCCAGGGTGCCTTGGCACATTGGATACAAAACTGGCTTAGTGGCAGAAGGCAGAGGGTGATGGTCGAAGGTTGTTTTTGTGACTGGAAGCCTGTGGCCAGTGGGGTACCACAGGGATCGGTGCTGGGTCCCTTGCTGTTTGTGGTCTACATTAATGACTTGGATATGAATGTAAAGGGTATGATCAGTAAGTTCGCGGATGATACAAAAATTGGTAGGGTGGTAAATGGCGAGGAGGGTAGCCTCAGTCTGCAGGACGATATAGATGGGTTGGTCAGATGGGCGGAACAGTGGCAAATGGAATTTAACCCGGAAAAGTGCGAGGTGATGCACTTTGGGGGGACTAACAAGGCAAAGGAATACACAATGAATGGAAAGACCCTAGGCAAGACGGAGGGTCAGAGGGATCTGGGTGTGCAAGTACACAGATCCCTGAAGGCGGCGGAACAGGTGGATAAGGTGGTAAAAAAAGGCATATGGGATACTTGCCTTCATTAGCCGAGGCATTGAATATAAGAGCAAGGAGGTTATGATGGAGCTGTATAAAACACTGGTTAGGCCACAGCTGGAATACTGTGTGCAGTTCTGGTCGCCACACTACAGGAAGGATGTGATCGCGTTAGAGAGGGTGCAGAGGAGGTTCACCAGGATGTTACCAGGGCTGGAGCGCTTCAGCTATGAAGAAAGACTGGGCAGATTGGGTTTGTTTTCCTTGGAGCAGAGGAGGCTGAGGGGGGACATGATTGAGGTGTACAAAATTATGAGGGGCATAGATAGGATGGATGCTGAGGAGCTTTTTCCCTTAGTAGAGGGGTCAATAACTAGGGGGCATAGATTCAAGGTAAAGGGCGGGAGGTTTAGAGGGGATTTGAGAAAGAACTTTTTCACCCAGAGGGTGGTTGGAGTCTGGAACTCACTGCCTGAAAGGGTTGTGGAGGCAGAAACCCTCACAACATTTAAGAAGCATTTGGATGTGCACTTGAAATGCCATTGCATACAAGGCTACGGGCCAAATGCTGGAATATGGGATTAGATTAGACAGGGCTTGATGGCCGGCGCGGACATGATGGGCCGAAGGGCCTCTATCCGTGCTGTATTACTCTATGACTCTATCCCATTGCACTATTGAAAAAAGAGCTGGGGAGTTCTGCTTCTGTCCTGGCTTATATTTATCTTTCAGCCAACACCATTAAAACAGATTATTTGGTTCTTGCTGTTTGTGGAACAAATTGGCTGCTGTATTTGTCCACATAACAATAGTGAATACACTTCCATTAAATAAAAAATGTACTTAATTGGCTGTGATGCACTTGGAACATTCTGAGAATCAGAAAAGCACCATACAAATGCGAGCTCTTTGGCTCTTCACACCTCCA
The DNA here is from genome assembly GCF_052327205.1 of Somniosus microcephalus. Lineage (NCBI taxonomy): Eukaryota > Metazoa > Chordata > Chondrichthyes > Squaliformes > Somniosidae > Somniosus > Somniosus microcephalus. Next base: position 104,380,857 of record NC_140996.1, on the reverse strand, counting down.
AATCTGATTTTTGGTAAGAATGTAGTGGAAAATTTCACGGTGTTTTGTCGCTCAAATTTAGAAGTTAAGCGTTTCAGCACCCCTGAAGAATTTGGGAATTTATTAGTGGAAATTGGTTTAAAAACTGATTCTACAGATATCTGGCGACACAAATCAATATAGGGTTTAGGATAGGGTTTGCATGATTGTCATAACTAATAACTTTTATAGAGCAATATACAGCGTTTCAGCAAGTTAACTTGACCTAATTATTCTCTTCACAGGAAGATATGAACTTAAATGAAGAGCGAAAGGCTCCTCTTCGCGAGAAGGACTTGAGTACTAAAAGGGAAATGGTTGTGCAGTACATTGGTGCAGCTTCCAATACCGTAAGTGAAACATGAAGCTTTTTGAAAGATGTTTTTAGCTGCATGGCATGAAAATCAATACGTTCAATTATTTTTTTTTAAATGAACATAGTTGAATGATTAAGACCTTCTGTACACATTATGGGTCTTTCCAGATGTCAGCCAGCTGAGTAATCTTGTTATGATTCACTTAATGCAACTTTTGCTTTCTTTAAGTGAAGTCAAGTCCGCTTCTTCTTTTGGAAGTAATCTAATTGATCTCTCATGCTACTGCTCATGGGCAAACATTTCAGAACTATATATATATAATTTTTTAAAATATATATATTGTACTCTATTATATTTCCTGCTATTCTGTTGCTCACATTCCTGTACTACATATCTCTTGTAATTTTATAACAAATGTATGGGAAGGAAATATTAACTGTCTCCCCTGAATTTCAGATGTGTTCTGTTTGAGTTAAGTAATGAATTTTTGAAAAGGCATTTTAAGTAACCTCAGAAAAATTAGTGAAGTTTGGTCATTCTAATATTTGTTATGATACGAGGGACCAATGACCAGTGGCGATCATGCATAATAGCTTTGTGTAACATAAGAATTCTGATATTTTGGTTGAGAAAAATGTATGAATTAAGCAGTGTTACTGTTGATCTTGCTGCCTTACTTCTACTTTGGTGTACATTTTATTCCCTGCAATAAATCTGACTATCTACTTTCAATCTAAACTATATTCTCTGACAGCACATTATTTTTCATCCTATCTAAGTGATTAGGAATCTATACTGGATATTTCACCTGACCTCTGTTGGATAACTCAGTGGCGCAAAGGTATATTTATTGTTAGTCCTGACGCATGCTACTCTTGTCCTTTGCATACTTAAAATATTTTGGTTCAGAAGGAATGTGGATTTGCCTTTGGAAACTGCAGTTTACCGTGAACATAAATAAAAAGAGGGTCCAGATTTTAATAATTGGGAGTTACACAAAATGGATAATTATTTATACAATTCCCTAGGACCTTACTGAAGAACGAAAGAATCTCTTGACATCTGTAACTGTGCCTTTGCTTCTTTCCCAGTTTCTAATTTTATTTGCATGCATTTCTCTCCCATGTCTGCCAGATTTTCTCTTTTTTTTGCTGTTTTTCATCTTCCTTTCTCTCGCTCTCGGGCTCTTGCTCGCTCTCGTCACGCTCTGGCCCGCTCGCGCACCCGCGCGCTCTCTTTCCCTCCCGCCCGCCCTCTTTCCCTCCCTCGCTCGTTTTTTTTCGCTCAAAGGTCAAAGTCTAAGCCCTGTACAGAAAAAAAAAAAAATAGTAATTTCAGAACTGGAAGATTGTTTTGAAGCAGCAGACATCAGGTACCACCATTATAGAGAAGACTCCACAGAAGGATAACGGGTAATTTGGAAGAAAATTCAGAATTCCCACATTTTGGGCTTGCACTTGAGACCTCAATAAGCATGACAATGAAGTTAGGTCTAATGCAATATAGCAAATAAGAAACATTAAGCAGTTTTATTTACCAAGAAATTGAAATGCAAATAACAAAGAAAAGATGCAGTTCTGATATTTCACACAAGGTGAATGTTGTGGCAGATAATTAATATCTACTGGATTACACTCTTCTTCTTAAGCAGTCCCTTGGGACCGAGGATGACTTGCTTCCGCACTAAAAATGAGTTCTCAGGTGACTGATGAGTCCAATGCGGGACCTACAGTCTCTGTCTCTGCTGGGCTTGTCCATGAGGGTCCTGACGTTCCAGGTCCCGAACTTTATTTTAAAGGGTGGAAGATGCCTGTGCGTGAATTCTTTTAACGTGGGGTGGCCGTTGCACACCAGCTACCACACGGGCTTGACAGAGCAAGGTCTTGGTCCAATGGCAAGGGGATCCAAGGCGATTGGAGACCAGGCTCTGCTACATCGGCCTAGCACGCTCACACTCATGCTCACACTCACACTCTCCTCCTCGCCGCAGGTCCTCTCTGCCTGGGTAGGAGAGAGGGAAACGGGGAGGGAGAGGCACTTTTACCCCCAGAATGAGCAGAGGCAGTAAATGGCAAGTTTCTGCAGAGCTATTGGAGATGTTAAAAGGGGAGCACATAAGTTTTCATTGTGTAGTTGAAACAACATTCAGTACAAAACACAAGGAGGAGGATTTTTTAAAAACCTGCTTAGAGTTACATAGGAAAGTAGTGGATCAAGAAAGATTCTGCAATCCATTTGGCCTGATAATTTTCAGTTGTCCATTCCCTCAAATAGCTATCAAATTCTCCTCTGAGTTTTCCCACACCATTTCCGTCCCTGGGCAGTCCAACTCCACATGTTCTCATCTTTTGCATTAAATAGTAACATCTAAACTGCCTATGCACCTTCCCTCTTCTAAGTTTAAAGTTTAATCACATTTTTGTGACTTCAAGACTCTACACTCTCCTCGCTAATCTCCCACTGATATAAACTCGGCTGCTCACATTCTATTCCGCATTTTGTACAAAAGAACATTTTGTATTGCACTATAGTCAGTTTGCTACCTTAACTGCATTAAATTGATATTCTAAAGGTTATATTTTATAAGCAAGTGCGTTACAAGTGAAGAGCATGCATTTTTACTTTATGGTTGTATTTTGGTAAATTTCTTCAGAGCTAGAATCAAATTTAGCCGAGTAGATGTTTGTTTTATTGTAGATCATGAAAACAGCACTTTGTGGATAGCAGCATTTGTTTTATTAGTTATGACTTCTGCAACAATAAATCAGATTTTTAGTTTTCTGATTTTTTTTTCCACTATTGGCCTGAGGCCGAAGATTGTCAGAATGAACAGTAGAAAAACTGATCCAGTTGGATTAGAATCTGAAAATAAAATATTATGAAAATTTTAGGAGGTGGATGTGCTAAGGCAGCCTTTTATGTTTTGAGATACTTTACCTATTGCCTTTATCTTGAGGTCTGTTGGGAAGGTGGCATAAATTATTGATTTTTCTCTTCACACTGTACTTGTTCCTTGTTCAATACTCATCAGAAGGTGCTGAATAAAATTTTGGCGATTCACATAGTGGAATAGCTGGTGTTGAAATTGAGAATAGAGGACCTGTTAGCATTTTTGCAGCTTTTTTTATGGAACATTTATTGAAGGGGTAATATAAGTGGGCAAACAACTACTCCTTAACTGCTGCGAAAGCATTTCCTTTGTTGGCCACCTGAGAAAAGTGACATGACTGTTGGCAACTCTGGTGATACACTAATAGTTGTGTGGTTAAGATTGGGAACTTTGCGTAGCTGGGCACTGAAACTGCAACTCCATTATGCTACACGATTTGGATTATGTACAGAAACTACAACATGGAAACAGGCTGTTTGACCCAGTGTTGGTGTTTGTTCTCCATATGAAAAGTCACCCCAATCCCATGTGCCTGTCCTGTCTTCAGTCTGAAGGGCCCATAAAGAGATGATCAAGACACAAGGAAAGGTAGAGGAGATGGAGGAAAAGCAGAGTTGGTTTTAAGTAGTGTTTTATCACATCTCTCCGATAAGGATTTAATGGTGTTTCACGGACAATAACAGTTTTGTAGCCAAATGTGGCACCCATTTTTCTCACAGCAAGATTCCACAAACAACAATGAGTTGACTAACCAGTTAATATGTTTTGTGATGTTGGTTGAGGCAGGAATGTTGGCCAGATCACCACAAAATCTCTTGCTGTTCTTAGTGTTGTGCGATGTGATCTTCAATGTTAACCTGAACTACTGGAACAGGGAGAACCACCACAGTTTAACACATCATGCAAAGGATGACACTTCAGAGAATTCCGCATTGTTCAGTACTGCACTGGAATGGCAATTTTTACAAGAAACACCAGAATGGTAGGTGTGATTGAATCAAAATGCAGTGCTAGCTCTGATTGGCTTGGTAAGTTTCATACCTCACTTTTTCAGTTCAGTCAGATTACTTACTTTGGATAGAAGGATCAGAAGAGGTAAGATAGCAACTGAACTAGGAAAATACAAAGAGTTGTCAGACTGTCTCAGTTTGCTGATTTATGGCACCAAACAGGACTGCTGCTGTTTACCAAATGTGATTTATTTCAAAGCATTCAGGAAGAGGCAGTTCGGAGACTTTGTTTAGAACTGTCCAGCATAGATACCTTTAAGGGGAAGATAGATAAGTACGTGAGGGAGAAAGGAATAGACTGATATGCTGATAGGGTTTGATGAAGTAGGGTGGGAGGAGGCTTGTGTGGAGCATAAACACTGGTGTGGACCAGTTGGGCCGAATGGCCTGTTTCTTTGTTGTAAATTAATGTAAGTTAGGACGAGTAGCAAAGTAACACTATAGACCATCATAGCTAACAGTACATCATAGCTAACAGTACAAGTTTTTATGAGTGGGGACGTGGGCCCATTAAAGACATTCAGGTAATACTATAATGGATTATAAGGAAATGGCAGACTTGTTAAATTAATACTTTTATATCTGTTTTCACAGTGGAGGAAGAGGACAGCATGCCAGTGGTATAAGGGAACCTAAAAATAAGTCAAGTGGAGGAACTTAATGGATCTAATATAAGTTTTTAAAAAAAATAATGGAGAAAATAATGAGACTTAAGAGATGAATTTCTTGGACATGATGGTTTCCACCCTTGGTTATTAAAAGAACCAGGTGGGGAAATTGGAGATGCGTTCGTCTAAATTTTCCAAACCGCTCTAGATTTGAAAATAATGCCTTTTGGATTGGAAAACTGCAAATGTTACACCATTATTTAAGACAAGGGAGGGAGTAACATATTCAAGACCTTGATTACTCCTCAACTGTCTAAAATCAAGGGAATATAAGACTATTTTATGCAACCTATCCTTAAAATTTAACCCTTTTAAGCCTGTTCAATTCTGGTGAATTTGCGTTGCACCCGCCTCTTCCAGGTCACTATCTGTTTACTGAGGTTTGGTGCCGAAAACTGAATGGAGTTTTCCAAATGGGGTCCTTCCAAGGCTCTGTAAAACTGAAGCCTCACTTCCTCATTATAGTATTTCAATTTCTTGCCTCTCAAGTGTTATATGTAGCCCAATGACCATCCTGTAATGTCAGATATAGTCGTTATTTAGTTTAATGCATCACAGCAAAATATCTTGAGGGTAAAATTTAACACCGGTGTTATATCTGAATTAATATTTTTTTTGTGACTACTGGCCACCTTTGGAAATAATCAACATTTATTCAGCTGAGTAGGTAATTTAACATGTTGGCTACATTTGAAATCTTATCTGTGCACTCTGGAATTTTTTTTTGGATCTGTAACCAAGAAGCACACTAAATGTGAAGCAGTACAGAAGAGAAATCCCAAACACACTAAATGATGCATATGTTTCTGTTTAATTTGTTGAGCCAGCATAAATATTTAAAATGGCCTGATTTTTGGCATTTTTGTTTACTGTGAAACCAGAATATGAAACATGATTGAGTACATAGCATTACATTACAGTACATATTAGTTACAGCACAGAAACAGGCGATTTGGCTCAACATGTCCATGCTGTTGTTCATGCTCCATATGAGCCTCCTCCCACCTGTCTTCGTCTAACCCCAACAGCATATCCTTTTATTCCTTTCTCCCTTGTGTTTATCTAGCTTCCCCTAAAATGCATCAATGCTAGTCACCTCAACTACTCCTTGTGATTGTGCGTTCCACATTCTAACCACTCTGGGTAGAGAAGTTTCTCCTGAATTTCCTATTTGATTTATTAGTGACTGTCTTGTATTTATGGCCCCTAGTTCTGGTCTTCCCCACAAGTGGAAATATCTTCTCTACGTCTACCCTATCAAACCCTTCATAATCTTAAATTAAAGAGTCCCAGCCTGTTAAATCTTTCTCATTGGTGTAGCCTTTCGGGTCTGGTGTCATCCAAGTAAATCTATTTTGCTCCTATTCCAGTGCCTCAATATCCTTTTTATAATATGGAGACCAAAAATGTTCACAGTACTCTGTGGTCTAACTGAGGTTCTATACAAGTTTTGCACAACTTATCTGCTTTTTAATTCTATCTCTCTTGAAATAAACCCCAGTGCTTAGTTTGCTTTTTTTAAAGGCCTTATTAAACTTCATCACTTATGGTGAATCAAATTGCTTAATGGTTTTTCAAAATGTAGTCTTTTTTCCCCCCTCAAAGTGAAATTTCTAGTATTCAAAGTAAGGTTTTGAATTAAAAAAATCCAAACATTACTTAAGTCACAATAACAAATTTATCAGTTGAAGTTCTTTTATAACTTTTGATACCTTCATTTAAAGTTTTTGCTTAAAGGCTATAGCTTCCCCCTTAGAGCCTGGGCTGTGACTTCATATATTTGTCCACAGCAGTAACTCTGGTTCTGAAAGAAGGTCCTGTAGTCTGAGCATGTGCAATGTGGACAATTTCCCAAGATTCATCAGTAGCATTTAAGATAGTCAAATAATAGAATTCTTACCTCCTTGGCCTGTAATAAAATCTATTTGGTTGTTTTTCAAAGTTATTTGAAGAAAAGTTAGACAGATTTCATAGTTTTATCCAGGTAGTTAAAAAAAAAAAAAAAAAATGTGTGTAGATCTTTCTTCATCCTAATTGGAGTTTTTCTTTTCAGAAAGAAATTAGTTGAATTTTGAAAGCAAGCAGGAAACCTGTCACTGGTTTATCATTTTTGTTATGTTGATAGTTAAAAAAATGTAAACATTCAAATTTTTAACATCTGTGATACCTAAGAGCGTGACGCACACACAAACATTTAGTTTCTCCTCATAATATGAATTCAAAAATGAATTATATTTTGAAAGCCAAGAGAAAGCTTCTAATTATTCCTAGCTTTAAACTGTTTAATTAATGGTTATAAAATGTATACATGGTAATTACTGACACCTGTGAAACAGAAATCCACAAAGGAAAAGACGTGAAGAGGCACACATTGTAAACATCAAATTGATAGAATTGTGAAACTTGGCTGATTGCCCTCTTCCTTGCTCAAGGGTGTAAACACCTATTATGGTGCCCAAACACCACTACAGTTAATGTTGTGAGCTCAGTATAAAGTGGAAATTGAACCTGGGGCATTCTAGTTTGTATGGCCAGTCAGAGTGCATGTGTTCTAATAATTATTGGGTGAATGTATAGCTTTTTTGTAACTTAGACTGGCTCTAGAAAGTAAGTTATAAGACATACAATACCTGAATAATACTGAGGAAAAACAATTACACAGTTTAATTTTAGATTTAGTGTTTCCATCATTAACTTATCTTACTGCATTAATTTGTACTATTATGTGCACACACAAAATAGATGATTTTTTTTGTTTTCATATTTAATATTGAAACTTAATGTGTTTAGGTAACAAAAAATAAACCAAATTTAATATCCGAGTAAATTTGCCTTAAATTTAATTAACATAATTAAAACACAGACGATTATATAATTTACAAGCATACTTCCAACATGTGGTAATTAGAAGTTGAACATTGAAAATTGAATTTGACTTTTGGTAGCATAGAAGATTTTCACAACAAACCATTGCTTTCAGTTTCTGTGACAAATGAGTGCATTCCTGATGTGAATGCTACATTAACTTTCTTTGAGAAGCAAGCACATCTTGCCATAGCCATAGCCCTCAAGAAAGAAAGAAGTAGCAGCAAGTTGTTGCAAGGAAGAAGAATATACAGGAAACTTTGTGCTATCCGGCACCCAAGGGACTGAGCTACTGCCGTTTTTTAAAAAGCTCCGGATAGACCAGCGTCAATGTTATCAGATAGGAGCTTTTCATCGCAGTATCTGACCACAAACACTGTTGCTCAGCAACAGCTTGTAAACACTCGGCCCGTGGCTTGGAAGCGTCTCTGAAGCTGTTGCTAAGATACAGAGACGCTTTCTAGAGCCTGCCGTGTCTGACCACAAACACTGTTGCTCAGCAACAGCTTGTAAACACTCGGCCCAGTAGCTTGGAAGCGTCTCTGAAGCTGTTGCTAAGCGACAAAGACGCTTTCCAGAGCCTGCCTGTGAAAAGAATGCTAGGAGAAAAAAAAACACCTAACCAAAACGGCTGCTGATTTCTGCCGTTAGATCAAAGTTGCCGGACATTCAACTTCCGGATAGCTCAAAGTTTCCTGTACTACCAACAAGAATGTGATGCATTGTTCTAGTCTGTTGAAAATTCACATTGGCTTGGGGCAACAAAATCCTGTCCTGGAGGTGAATCGTCTCAAATTTGGGAGGGATGGAATTATTTTCTGCACTATTTTCTCTCCTTTCACTTACATTACCTAGAGGTGAAGTTGTTTATTTGCAATCTAAAAAATATTATTGTCATTTGATTTTTAATCCTGCTGATTTGCTATAATGGAGAATTGTGAGCCTTCTTACTATGTATATTGATGGATCATTCCAAAATAAATTTGAGAAATATTGTTACAAAGCTGACTAGACAGAAGGCCCAGGAAGAGCTTTCTAAATCTCTGATCAAGGTCTGCCTCTTTACCAATTTCATCCCCATATACTATAGAAGAAATAAGGTCCTCAAGGCATAAGCAGAAAAAGCATTTACCCCAAATTCCTCATGAATTTTGCGCCAAAGGGACAAGTATGATCTCTTGCATTTGACGGGGAAGATTCCGAAAAGCTGGCTTGATGTGATGGTCATAGCCCTTCTCAAACATGGGAAACCACCAAATGATACCACCAGCTATTGCCCAATATCACTGCTCTCCACACCGCGCAAGTTAATGGAGAGGATTTTACTGGCGCACCTGAACCATATCGTTAAGGCTATTGTGACAAAAGGAGCAGGTCAGTTTCAGACGGAGTCAAAGTTGCTGCAACCGGGTTCTAGCCATTACGTGTCACATTTTCAGCACAATCTCACAACTAGAACAGTAGCGTTAGATTTATCTGCTGCCTACCCCACGGCATAGAGATATGGGCTATTGTTCATGACGTCATGGCCACAATGTTTAGCAACTGTAGATGATGTGTCCCTTTTGAATGAGCAGATCAATAGAGCACAACAGCCTCATTGATAGTCTACCTCGAGGATCTGTGCTGGCTCCTCCACTATTCAACATCTACATTAGTGACTTCCCTGATGCAATTGTGGTGATGACATTGCCCTTGTGACACAATGTAGAGACCTCACCACCATAGTCAAGACTGTCTCTATCGACCTGAAGTTAATGATGGAATACTTTGAATATTGGCAACTCTACTCTATCGCCTCCAAAACTGTGGTAATAGTTTTTCACTGGTTCTCAAGCAGCTTTGTTGTTTAACTTAATGTCGCCTTTTGCAGCCAACAGGTCTGAAATGAACCCAATTCAAAATATTTGGGTCTAACCAGGAACAAAAGCTTGACTTTTAAAACTCATTGGAAAAGACTTACGAAATGGTAAAAGCAAGTATTAGCCTTGTTTAAAAACAAAATTGTGGGCAAAATGTGGAGTGCCAATTTGCGCACATTTCGAAGAGTGACTCTAACACTGGTAGACTCGGCTGCTGAATATTTCTCACTAGTCTGAGCGGGCAGTTCACATACCAAATCCTTGGATGCACAGCTTAATGCCACGATGAGAATCGTAGTGAACAGTAAAATCAACAACCATTCAATGGCTGCCCACTGTGGCGCATACAGCAACATCTAAAATCTGGAAGGAGAGAGATATACAGCTTGTGAGTACAATTGAACCATGACCATCTAAACTTACCAATTCATGAAGACCTCCAGATGGCCAACCTAAAACGTACCAATTCATGAGGACCTGCAGAATCTTCCGAAGACGCACTTGAAATTTGCAAGCTTTTTTGCGAGTGGGCTAATAGTATCAGTGTCCCCATTTCATGTTTTGGCACACTGGAGAGAATTCTGGGACAATGGCAATATCCCAACAAGCACCTGATTGTTGGCCCGGCAAAAGAACTCCCAGGCTGCGATCTACTGGGAAACAATGGTCTGTACTAAACTGTCTCAAAACATCAGGTGTGATCATATTGTCACATCTCTGGAAGATGAGAGGCTAGGCACAATCTGACTGTGGACACTATGGGGTCGATTTTCATAAAGCTGTCGGGAAGGAGGCGGGATTACAACTTTCGGGTTTTAGTCCCGCCTACATCGACGTTCGGCCAATCCACGCAATTTTCCCTTGATTGACCTTGTTAAGCCCGCCCAGCGGGCTCAGCAGGCCAATTAAGAGCCACCCGGCAACAGGTGACGTCACAGAGGTCTTGACAGATGAAATATCAGTGTTTCACAGCTGTTTGAAGCTGTCAAACACTGACAGTCTGACTTCTAACCTGAGTCCTTCTACACAGACAGTTAGAAGTCTCACCGGCAATGAAAGCTGAAGGCTGTCACTTTTGACAGCTCGCAGCCATTTTGCTTTCAGTGCCGGCTGAGTGATGGATTCCCGAAACCTAGAGGAAGAAAGGCTGTTAAGGTAGTACAGGTAATTTAAACTTCGTTACACACTTTAGACACACCAAACACACTTACCTTTGCACTCATGCACCCATCACTCACCTGAACACCGACATCGCGACCCCTCTGATAGAAGGGATTCTTTTACCCTCAGTCTGGTTCAGTAATCACTGAGTCGAATGCAACTGGAGAATTCAAACGATTTATTTGCCGCGGGGTCTTACTCTGAAATGTCGGCGCCGACTCCTGCAAGAGTCTGATGAACCCAACAAAGCAAGCAATTTGTCATAGTGTGCTACATTATTATACTTGCATTTGAGAAGACATTAACACCTCGTACATTCCTGCACCAATCCTGAGCTGTGCACGTATACATTTAATTTGATTTCCTGGCCTGGCAGTTTGAAATAAAGAAGTCACATTTAACTGAATGGGTTACAGCTAAGTAAACATCCTGGTAATGTGTTCATGATCACCTAAACATTATGGTAATGCGTTTGCAATCATGGTAATGTGTTTTCTGATCGCCTATTGTCTGTATAACTTCTGCACGCTGCCTTACATTGTTCCTATCAGCAAGCTGTGACATTGTGGGCGCCAGCCATATTAGCAGCCAAAGATCAGTTTAGCCTTTTTATTTTACTTCTTGCTGCCTTCACAGTTTCTTGTTTCTATTTGCTTGACCTTGGTATTCTCACCTCCAAGTCCTTTAACCCGGCGGCCCGCCTGCTCTAACCTGGCGTGGTTTGGAGCCGTCGGGAATCCCACACGACACCCCTCAATAGGGATTAGGCTAAAAACTGCCTGTTAACTACCTGTTAACAGGCAGTTAATTGGCACTAATCCCTTCCCGCCTCGGGTCGGCGGGTCCCAGTGTCGGGGTGGGGGGGGGGGGGGGGTTCCCACCTCTCCTGAAACTTACGTGGAGGCGGATTTTGGGCGGGATGGTGTCGGGACCCTCAAAATCGGGATTTCCCCCCCCCCCCCCCCCCCCCGACACGCCTGAAACCCCGCCTGACGGCTCCAGGAAAATAGACCCCTATGGATCATATTGTAAATCATTGCCCACTTTTTTTGCTGGCAGCATGCGAGACATATACCAAGTCATTTCCGAAGCTACCCATTGGCTCACCAATCTGAATTTGGATATTTGAATGCCTAGAAAGACATGAATTAATTAAGGATATGGAACATGGATTTGTAAAAGGCAAGTTGTCTTTGAGAAATTTAATATTAAAATTTGCAGACAACAGTAAAACAGTAATTTAAAAAAAAAAAAAAGGTTTGCATGAGATATCCCATTCACCAGTCTTTCCTGTAAGCAGATCTTGCGTCTATTTTATGGTTAGAAGCCTCCCTTCACTTTTCATACAGTAGAGTGACCTGGGTAATAACAAAAGCATTATGTGAACTGGATATGAAACCGCACATTATGTGAACTAGATGTTTGTTATATATGTTAACATGCTGATTTATAGATGATGTATGCACTGAGTGACATTTACAGTGAATGTTAACCTGTTTGTAATGCTGCTTGTAACATAGAAAGTAAGAAAGCATGTTACACTATCCCTGTTACTAGGCTAAATACACTTATCTGACTTGTGCTTTCTCTGGAATCAGTTGATACTAAGCTTAAGCAGGGAGATATCACCCTGTGCATGACTTCTTCCTCAGACCTCTGCAGGTCAATATTTTCTTCATCAGTTGGACAGAAAACTGAAGGCTTGATTTCTGACCCTTCCCCCAGCGGACACTTCCCCAGATCTCCATGCCTGAGAATTGGCCAGTCGAGTTGCCATTTAACGTGCTTACTGCCTTCTTGCAAGTGGGTTATTGGCAACTAAACCCCGCTGAGCTCACTTGAATAAAACCTCTCTAACACATGATGTGTGAATGTTCACTGGAATGTCTTAAATTAACCTCCATTGTCTCAAGCTGTGTGGTATCTGGGAATCACCATTCTGGATAGATCTTTCAACTGAATTGTAATCTGCAATCTCATAAACTATGCTGTGGATATCCTTTACAAACCAAATTTAGTAGTCATATCTAAATGTAAATTATCTCAAATTCCTTTTAGGTTAAATAGACAAAAAAATCTTAACATGACAGTTAACTGTCGAGTGGACTGTAAGCAACTTCTTTAGAAGATATTCAGATTAATGGATTGGACAGTAAATGTCAGGTGGAATTTAATGCAGAGAAATGTAAGGTGGTAAGTTTTGGGAGCGTGTATAAGGAGAGGTCATGTACACTAAACGACAATTGTAAAACTAGTAGCGGAGCAGCGACACTTCTGGGTTCAGAGACGCAAATCTTTGAAAGCGACAAGACAAGTTGATAAAGCTGTTTTAAAATAAAAACGCATCCTAGTTTTTGTAAATGGGGCGCATAAGAGTACAGAAGCAAAGAGATAATGCTAAACCTATATAAATCATTGGTTAGACCACAGTTTGAAGATTGTGTCCAAGTTTGGGTGCTTTACTTCAGGGAAGATGTCAAGGCAATGGAAGGGTGTAGAAGGTAATACTGTACTAGGCGTGAAGACCCCGTGAATTTCTTTGTCTCTAAGATTGAGACCATCCATACAGTTCTCTTTGGCGCTGTCTTGCTGTCTTCTCTCCCTCTAGTTTGTAATCTGCCACCAGTCTAGCTCCAGTTCCTTGTCGCTCGACAGTTTATCTCATATCTCCTCCTTCCCATCTCTTGGCTCATCTCTTTCATGAGCCATATCCTGATCTGCTAATTCCTTGCCACCAAATGCTTGACCACTTAAATACCTCTTCTGGCTTGCATACTAGTTGACCTTATAAATTGGCTTCTTTCCCAAGGTGACTGTCCCTCTCCCTTTCAAAGTCACTGTCATCACCCCGTCAAATAATCATGACCTATGCATTCTTTCCAACTATCAACCATCTCTAATCTCCTTTTCTTCAAGTTGTTGAATGTGCCCTTGCCTCCCAGCTCCATACCTATCTGTGATAAAACTTTCTGTTCAAATCCCTCCAATCTGACTTCTGCCCATTTCACATCACTGAGGCATGAATGACATTTTCTGTGACTGCAATTGTCATGCCACGATTAATCCCACCATGTCCTCCTTGACACCTCTGCAGCGTTTGATATGGTTGATCTCCACCCTTGTCAGTCCACCATTTATATACTTCCGTGGGACTGTTCTTGCATGGTTCCAATCCTAAATCTGTTTCGACACCCAGCAATGATTTCTCTCCCCACATGCTCACCTTCACCTCTGGACACACTCCAACAAAAAGCAGCAGATACTAGCTCAATTAATAATTTTTGAATCGGAGATTTATAGATTTTTGCTAGCCAAGGGTATTAAGGGATATGGAGTTAGGATATAGATCAGCTATGATCTCATTGCATGGTGGAACAGGCTTGAGGGGTGAATGGCCTACTCCTATTCCTATTGATCTGTCCTTGGCTCCTTATTCCCTGTCTGCATGCTGGCCCTTGATTACATCATCAGGTACAGAGTCAGCTTTTCAAATGTCTACTGATGATACCCAGCTCGATCTCTCCACCACGTCTCTCAACTGCAAGGACACGTCCATGTCAGACTGCCCATCTAACATTAAGTCGTGGATGAGTCACTACTTCCTCTAACTGAGAGAAGATCCAAACCATTATTTTCGGCCCTATCACGAACTCTGCTGTTTTGTCACTGACTCCACCATCTCCCCACCACACACTCTGGTTGAACCAAACTGTGCAAAAACTTGATGTTGTTTAACCCAGAGTTGAGCTTAAAACCCCACATCCATTTCTGCATCAAAACCACATGGTTTCACCTCCACAATATTGCCCACTTTGTCCGATCTCAACTTCTCTGCTGCTGAAGCTCTTAACCATCTTTTTGTCATCTATCAACTCGACCTCTCTCTCTTTCTCTTCCTCATTCTTTTTCTCCCTCATTCTTTCTCCCTCATTCTTTCTCCCCTCGCCCTCCGTTGTCCATAAACTCAGATCTAAAAGTCAATGGCTCATACCCTACCCTGTTCTAAGTCCTGCTCACCTATCTTGCCCACCCTCACTGACTTATATTGGCTTCCATTGTCCTTGCACTTAAAATTTAAAATCCAATTCTGAAAGGTAATTGACCTGAAACGTTAACTCTGTTTCTCTCTCCTAGATGCTACCTAACCTGATGAGTATTTCTAACATTTTCTGTTTTTATTTCAGATTTCAAGCATCTGCAGTATTTTGCTTTTGTGTTAAAATCCATGTTCCTGTCATCAAATCCTTCTATAGTCTAGTCTCCCTGTTTCTGCAACCTCTCCAGACTTCTATCCTCTATTGCATTCTTTGGTTCTCTGATTTTGACTTCTAATGCATCCTCCCTTCATGCGTCCTAATAATTGCTGGCTGAGCTATCGGCTGTCGCGACCCTACTCTTTGGAATGACTTTGTCAAACCCTTCTGCCTGTTGTTGTTTAACTCCATTCTGCGCACGTGGGGCATTATCATTTTCTACACTAGTTATTCCTGAGCGTTCTAAACACGATCTCCAAATTAGGAACAGTTTTGCACTGTGTGTCTGTCTGCTTGCTAGATGCTGTCCTGAGACTATCTCAAATCAACTTGTGAAGAATCCTTAATCTATGAGATATTTTCATACCAGCAGACTGGACTGAATTTACACACAAAAGTACGGTTTGCTCATCACTCTGGTTTTCAGGCCTCAACGTTGTACAATTTCTCATTACTTTTTTTTAGAATTCTTATCATGAACACTAGTCCAATTTGTTAATAGTCTCCACTCTCTGTGACTTTCTGGCAAAGACTATATATGTTCCTGATTTTTGTGTCCTTGCTGTGGTATCAATTTCTGCTGTCTTAGTTTCAGCTTGTCTATTGCAGGATATATTTTATATTTTCTTTCTTCAGTTTTTTGTCTACTCCTGTTTCTTGTTGCTCACAGTCAGGGTTGCTGTCCTGTACACTGTACTGTTAATCTACAAGTCATTGTAATACTTCAAGAACTACTGGAATCTTTGCAGAGCAGTGAATTGTGTATTCTGTTCAGTTGCCATAAAATTCACCTCATTTTAACAATGTATGTGCTTAATTCAGCCAAGTTTTTATTATAATATACAATGGGTTGACTGTTTATTTAAAAACCATATTGCACATGAGAGTTGAATCTACCATTGAACAAATATTCCTGCAATGTAGTTAAATTCTGAAATTTGATGTTGTGGTTCAAGCTCTTTCATTTAAAGGAATGTAATTAGAATTTCTTTTTGGGGAAGACTTACTGTGCAGGCAGAAGGTTACTGCAAATCATTTCTGAAAGCTTCAACTTTCTAAATCCGTGGCTCTAGGTTAGGTTATTAAGAAAACCAATTCAGCACTAGCCTTGACTTTTCAGAACATTCATCTATGAAAAGCCTGAAATGACAGATGATGACTGATTAAAGAAGACTGTTACTATTTCTAACAGTGATCTGGATAATTTTCCTTGTGTCCCATTTGTAGCATCTTTTGCAGTTTGAATTTTGCACATTCACTGATTAATGTGATGACCTATACTACAGTACTTAATTTTGTTAATGAGCATCTACCAGTCTCAACACTTCAGTTCAAAACCTGCAGGCATAAAGTATTTTATGGTCAACAGCAATTATAATTAATTACTGTATCTTTACAATCCTTGACCAACCAAGCCGATATATTTATCTTTACACTATTATCCATGGTTGATGAAACTTAATACTTAAAGTAAAAGCTGTTATTGTTGACTTTTGCCACAGTGACCATAGTTAAACCATCATTTAAAAATGCAGGTACACATTTGATATAAAATTAATTTTAGCGATTTTGAGTGGCAGTATTGGTTTGCATACCGTCCTTCCAGGCTACACATTGGGGCTGAATTTGCGGTCGGAGGCTTCCCACGGACGGATGTCACCGACCAGCAAACAATCTACGAACTTACCTGATGGTCCCGGAGGTTCGGACATTTGCGCTCCTGGGCCTCTATGCATAGGCTGCCCCAAACAATCAAAAAAGGGGGAATCCCCATTCGTACTTATGGAGGTTGCGTTTGTACGGAACCTCCTTAAGCATGAATGGGGATGACATTAAAAATAGATTTAACAGAACAAATAAATAAAATTTAAAAATTACATATTAAAATGCAATATAATTAAACATTTAAAACATTTTTTGAAAAATAAATGTACATATTAAATGGTCTAAAAATAAATGTATCTTATTCATATGTTTTAATGTTTAAATGCACGAAAAAAATTTTTTAAATGTTTTTTTAAAACTCTTGCGCTGGCAAAAGCAGGCCTTACGCCTGCTTTTACCAGGCATAAGAATTTCACGGGCATTCGTTGGGCAAATAGCACAACTCTCTGCCCGCGGAGGCCCTTCTCCTGGGGATGCGTGCGATCTGTCAAGAAGATTCTTGACAGATCGCAAGTTCCGGTTATAGCGCACGCGCTTCGCATGCCTAAACCCGGAACTTGCGCGGCCCCTACGGGCGCTTGCGCATCTTGTACGCACCCAAATTACGGCCCAGTGTGTTTTCATCAAGTGCAGAAAGAATGTTGCATGAGACCAAGTCAGAAGAGTGCAGAGTGGAGTGTGGAAAAGTCCAGGCATATACCTGGTACAAATAGCAGTGTAGCCATTGTTCAGTTTTTAAATAGATGGCAAAACCACCAGTGATCTAACCGAAATGAATAAAGAATTTTCCTGCAATTATGTTTTTCTCTGTACCTTGAGATAGGAGCCACAGACCAGGAAATAAAACAAATTCCATTTTATCTCCTTCTCCCCTGTTTCTTGGAGAACAAGTCACAGGCAGTTAAGGAACCAATTTTAGTTAGCAAAATCCAAAATTCCAATCGGGATCTATATTCTTGCAAAGGAGCTGATCCAAACTGATTTCCTGCTGAATTCTATAAAACCTGACTCTCTGACACAGACCCAGAAGAGTTGGGAAGGTCAGAAATATGTGGACATTTGGACCCGGCAAAATTGAGCAAGACAGAAGGCTGTGGCATAAGCACATTGGGTGGTTGGGAGCCAAATTCTACATCCAGGCTCGGGGATCCTGTTTATCTCCTGTGGGCGCACTGGGCGTTTGAGTGGTATGTTTCGAATCCCATCTGTAAGATCCGCATCACAGGCCACACACACATTACCCAAAAGGGTTTTAGAAGTTGTAAGGCTTTTATTAAAGAGCTACAGTTTTAAAACATAATCAGATATTACATATGGTTTACGCTGAGTATAATCGACATACAACCCGTTACAGTAGAAAGCGATCTACGACTCCCGAAGGGAAACGCCACGACCAGACGGACGGTTGGTTGGATGTCTGATGAGGCAACGTGGAGGTCTTGGGTCAGCAAGTCTCTGCAGTCAGCAACAGCAGTCGTCTCTCTTGATTCGTCCCCCTGGTTGTTGGAGGTGTTAGCATTGATCCACCTCAGAGGCTGAACCTAGTCAAGGTGTTGGGCCTAAGCTAGCATTGATTTCCACCTCAAAGAAGCCTTCGCCGCTCACTGTCTGACTTCTGCTCTCAGCCCACTATATTTATAGTTATTTCGGTGGGCTGTGATTTATCTAATGTCAATCACCTATACTCTATATCCCAAGTGTGATGTGGGAAAACATCCCGCACTGTTTCTTTCTGCATGGCTGCCAAGGCCGTTTCTTTTTTTGAGGAATGTTTTGTCATGTTTCTTCAAGGACATTTTATGGCTTTGTGGCTCCTTATTGTCTAGCTAGTACTATCCTCCCGTGTTTCCTTGCATTTTATGACCTTCTTATCATTTTGGTGTTTGTTAATTGACCTTGCTGACACTTCCCCCATTTGTTCCTGACTGCAGTTTAATTTCTGTTCTAAGAGTCAAACTTCATCTATGAATCTAATAGCTGTTTCTTACACTTATAATCAAGATATGTGAATTGTAATACTTTGCTTATTTCCTGTGCTGTTGTTCATACTGATCTGTGTCTCATTGTTTGTTTTAACGGTCACAGCATTGCATTCAAGCAACTGTCCGGGTCTGTCACGGGACCCAAAAGTAACTGAGAAAACTCTTTGCAGTTGGAGACCTCAAGCGTATGGTGACTTTGAACTGATCCCCTTACTGATTGGGCTCTTCCATCCCATGCTAGAGTTTCGATAACCATCCCAATTTCCTCATCTCTGCCACAATCACTGTAATCCATAACAAAGACCCAAGCATTTGTGTGTCCAACAGGTCAACTGTGATTACAAATTACGAGTCAACATCAATGCATCTGTACTGAACTCTGTGATCCCAAGGCCTGTCCACGCAGACCAAACTAGTTTTATTGGGGGAGAGCTCTTGGTGGATGTGGGGAAGAATGGATATGTGATGACGGTTGAAGGTAGGTGGTACGCATTAGTGTAACACAAGCGCACCTGCTGCATTCTTCTCTTTGAATGCTGAAGAAGTTTTCAGCTAGGCGGAGCAGGCTCGAGGGGCCGAATGGCCTACTCCTGCTCCTATTTTCTATGTTTCCTATCTTCTACGTAATGTAGAATTGTCTACTCCTAATGATCAATTGCACAGCATTCAGAATCCAATTCAAAATCCTATATTCTCAACTCCCCTCCTTGGTGAGTGCCAATTGCTACACCTCCCTTGCATTCACCATCCATAAAGGAATGCAGTAAGGATTGTTGTTTTCCCTTTCTCTTGTATTTACCTTATCTCTGGAACCTGTTGATGTGGTCATAACAATCCACTAATCCATTTAGAGCATGCTTAGAAGCTAACAATCTGTTATGTGCCACTAACCTCAGCTCTTTAATTTTAAACCATCTAAGAATTTGGCTGCATTTCAGGCTTAGTTGAGCTACTCCAAAATGGAGAGAATGGCAATTACCCAGACCATGGGCAGAAACTGGTTTTGAATACCGAGACGTAATGCCAACATTCACTCTTGGACTTGTATGCCAAACCACTTCCTCTCACTGTCAGTGTATAAAAGGATTGGAGAGGTGAGACGTTCTCCCCATCTTGCTGATTATTAGAACATTGAAGGAAATACTTGTATTTATCACATTTAAATGTCTCGGAGCACTTTGCACAATTAAAATAAACAAGAAAAACTGCAAATGCTGGAGATGGATATTGGACAGTCTGTATCTGCAAAAAGAGAAGACAGGTTGTCACATTTCAGGTATGTATCATCAGAACAGAGTACTATTCCCACATTATTCCTATCCCCTCCATCCTCCTCTCAAACACTGTATGAGGAGTGCATGGACTTCTTTGTCTCAAAGGATAAGTAAGGCTTTGGAAAGGACTTTAAACCAGTAAAGGAGGGAAGAGTTTGGCTAGAAATAATAGTAAAACTGATTACTGAAAGATAAGAACAAGAAGGCATGAACAAAGGTCAAGTGCAAAAAGAGATATAAATAATCCAAGTTTGGATAATAGTATTGGAATTAATAATATCTGATATAAATA
This sequence comes from Somniosus microcephalus, assembly GCF_052327205.1. Lineage (NCBI taxonomy): Eukaryota > Metazoa > Chordata > Chondrichthyes > Squaliformes > Somniosidae > Somniosus > Somniosus microcephalus. The sequence continues at coordinate 104,360,600 of NC_140996.1, read as the reverse complement.
AAACAAGAATGTTGAAAAATAAGAAAAAGTGTGATAACTTTAAAAACTCTAGAAAAACTCCATCAGTGCATATGGGCCAGGTGTGAACTGTTAACCAAATCCGAGTACTCTACACAAATGCACCTGGTGCAAGGAATAAAACAAGCAAATTAGAAGCACCAATTCAACTCAAAGGGTACAATGTAATAGTCATTAGAGACTTGGCTACAAGCTGGGTATGAATGGGAGTGCAATATTCCAGATTATAAGGTCTTTCGAACGGATAGGGAAAGGAGGAGGAACAGCAAAAAAGTTAAAAGACAATATTACAGCAGTTGAAAGAAAGATTATCAGTAAGGGTGAGCAGGTAGTGCAAACTGTCTGGGTAGAATTAAGAAACAACAAAGGATGCAAGACTGGTGGGAGGTGTCGACAGACCTCCTAACAGATGTGATACAGTTACGGGATGCATAAATATGGAGGTCAGAGAAGTATGTAGCAAGGGCAAAGCAGTTATAATGGGAGATTTTAATTTTCACATAGACTAGGAGATACAAAATAGCTCAAGTCATGAAGGCAGTGAATTGTTAGAGCGTATCCAGGATAGTTTTCTGAAACAATGGTCTCAATTTTTATTTTGAAGAGTGTGCGAGTTTGAGTGGGTGGCCAGTTAAAAGCGCTGGAATTGCCCGCTTCGGGAAGCTGGCTTCAACCCCGCCGGCTTCTGCCTTTTAACTCGGGCACGTTGGTCAGCGCGCAAGAGACCCCCTCGGTAGAGGCAGGTGACCTAATTAAAGCAATTTATAGATCGTTGAGAAGCTATTTACATCCTTTTTTTACTTTATGCTGCAGCTTTTCCTGGTTGTCCATGGGATTTTTGGACTTGCTGAACCTCGCCTGTGAAAGTAATGCGAGAGCACAGTGGCAATTGTGGGAGCTGAACAAATGAAAGTTTAAAAAAAAAATCTCACATACTCACACCTGCTTGCTTGTCGAAGGGAAAGGTTCTTCCTGATACCACTTGTGCTGAGAGTTTGCTTTCAGGAGTTTGCAGGTTATTTCTACTACTTTGAAAGTCACTCTCACTGCATTGGAGAATTGTGCCTCTGATCTCCACTTTACCTCTGTCCTATATCTGATCAGCAGAGGTGCCACTTATGCTGTTTCACCTTGGACCTCGGATGAGGATGAAGAGCGGCAGCAGCCTTCTCCTCACTGACCTGCCGCTCCACTGGAGAGAGGGGGTGAGCGCAGGGGTACACCTCACCAGAAGCTATACTCCCAACACAAGGTATATAGGCAGAGGATTCGCTTCCTGGACATGACTGAACACCAATGTCTCGGGAGGCTCAGGGTATTGCGTCAAGTCGTGGCACACATTTGTAGCCTGGTAGCAGAAGACCTGCTGCCAAGTGGACCTGGTGGACATGTGTTACCAGTGTCAAAGTCACCACCCCCCTCAACCTCTTCACCTCGTGCTCCTTCCAGGGATCTACAGGAGACATTTGCAGGACCTCTCAGTTGACCGCCCACAAATGCATCACCCAGGCGACCGATGCCATGTTTGACAAGTCAGACACTTTGCCACTGGTGAAGCCAGTCAGACTGAGCGGGTGATCTGCTTTGTGGCTCTGGCTGACTTCCCACAGGTGCAGGGTGTCATCGACTGCACACCTGTGACCATCAAGGCACCCCCACATCACCCAGGAGTGTTAGTGAACCGTAAGGGCTTCCACTCCCTCAGTGTGCAAATCGTTTGCAACCACAAAAATCATCATGCATGTGTGTGCCAGATTCCCAGGGAGCTGTCATGATTGATTTGTATGACACCAGTCCACCCTCCCTCAGCTCTTCGCACCTCCGACCAGATTTACCGTCTGGCTGCTTGGAGACCAATTGTATCCACTGAAGGCGTGGCTGCTGACACCCTTGAGGAGGCCAAGCAATGAGGCTGAAGAGTGCTACAATCAAAGCCAAATGATGACGAGATGTGTAATAGACAAGCAATCGGGATGCTGAAGATGCGCTTCAGATGCCTGGACAGACCTGAAGGAGCTCTTCAATATGCACCAGCCAGGGTCTCCAGAATGATCGTGGTATGCTGCGCTTCGCACAACATACCGCAGCACTGAGGATTGCAGCAGCAGGAGGAGCAAGGTGCAGCGCCTCTTCGTAGGAGCAGGTACACGAGGAGGAGGAGGAAAACCTGAAGTGGACATGGCACCAGCAGCGGCACACAGTGCCTGGGAGGGCCTCATAATGGCATTTTTAGTTAGGTTGCACCAGTGTGCCCATATGGCACCCAGATGCTGAACCAACGCCCCCCACCACCACCACCCCCACAAAGCAGTTTTAAAATGACCAAACCATGTGTGTCACACACACAGGTTAATTCATGTCTTACCATTCACTCCAACTGACGAGGCCACTTGCTAGGCGGCAGGCAAAAATGGACAAGGTGGGAAAGTGGTGCAAAGAATTTTACGTGGTTCAAAAAGTAAATTGAAACTCTACCATCTAACATTTTATAACACCTATGAGCATACCCTTGTGCATCTACAATTGTTTCATCTTTCTCTTCCTACAACCCCTACACTGTGCAACCCCTGTGGCATCTCGGAGGGTTGTAGGGCTGGAGGAGGTTATGTTCCGGAAAGAGTAAGGGTCAAAAACAGAGCGAGGCCGGCCTGTGAGTGCCGTGACAGTGGGGCCACTGATCCAGCTGCTCCTGCTCCTAATTTTTATGTTCTTATGCCAGTAATCGGTTAGTGATGGCCGAATGTGCTTTCTGCCCGGAGCAACGGTCAGCAAAGGGTCAGGTTGGGAAAAAATAATGACGCATGAATTCTATATCAAATCTCATGATTTTTCAGAGTTTGTCTCCTGATTTATGAGGCGGTGAGGATGGCAATAATGCTGTTGAAAAAATATGCAAATTATTGACGTCCGCATCAGACAGATAATTTGTAAGGATTTCTTCTGAGGTGAACAAATTGAACAGATAACTTGCATACCTGTTGAGTTATGATATTGAGCTATACGCCCTTTGTTCCCTTTTTGTTTTTTTCACTGAGACTATAGGAATTGATGGTTGCTTTGCAAAACAGTTTGTTAGTTGAGGGAACAGAAACCTATAATGTTGTAACATTATGTCCAGCTGTCAATCGAGATGAAAGTGGGAAGGTGTTTTGGACTAAATTCTGAAAAGTTTATGTACACCTAGACAGATTTGTAGTTCAAGTCCTTTATTGAGTATCGCCTTGTTAATGTCAGCACTAAAAATGTTTACAGCTGCAGAATGTAGAGATTTCAATCTAGACTCTCATTTGTGGTGTAAAGTAGTTCCTGCGGTGAGTACAGATGAGGAAGGCATTCAGTGCAGCTTGGCTCATCTGTCCAGAAAAACGTAGTCCTCCCATTCTACTAATTGTCTCTTGAATGACTCCAATATGGAGTCGATATGGCAATCAATTGAAAATGTTGATTATTCTGAAAAACTTCCTAGCCTATGCCATAAATATGTATTTTGCAAGTGTGAATCTGTGTCCTTTGTCTTACTGTCCAGATTTGCTTAGAAGTAAATTTATCTCTTCATTGTTTAGTCATAAATAACTCTATAGCATTCCCTCTGACATGGGTAGTGCCATTGGGTAATTAATGACCACTTGAACAGGCAGATGGGACCTTTTGCATCTGGTCTTGAAGTGCAGTGCCTCAAAGTGCAAGCAATCAGGAAGGAAAATGGTATGTTAGCTTTAATTGGAAGGGGTTGGAGTATAAGAGTAAGGATGATCTCATTGAATGGCGGAGTGGACTTGAGGGGCTGTTTGGCCTGCTCCTGCTCCTATTTCTTATGTTATGCTCCTCAGGGTAGCACTGGGTTTTAAGAACATAAGAAATAAGAGCAGGAGTAGGCCATACGGCCCTTCGAGCCTGCTCCGCCATTCAGTAAGATCATGGCTGATCATTGACCTCAACTCCACTTTCCCGCCCAATCTCCATATCTCTTGATTCCCCTAGAGTCCAAAAATCTATCTATCCCAGCCTTGAATATACTCAAAGACTCAGCATTCACAATCCTCTGGGGCAGAGAATTCCAAAGATTCACAACCCTCTGAGTGAAGAAATTCCTCCTCATCTCGGTGTTAAATGGCGTACTTTATCCTGAGACTATGCCCCCTAGTCCTAGACACTCCAGTCAGGTGAAACAGTCTCTCAGCATCTACCCTGTCAATCCCCTTCAGAATCTTGTATGTTTCAATGAGATCACCTCCCATTCTTCTAAACTCCAGAGAGTATCGGCCCATTCTACACAATCTCTCATCACAGGACAACCCTCTCATCCCAGGAATCAGTATAGCGAACCTTCGTTGCACCGCCTCCAAGGCAAATATATCCTTCCTCAGATAAGGAGACCAAAACTGTGCACAGTACTCCAGGTGTGGTCTCGCCAAGGCCCTGTATAATTGTAGTAAGACTTCCTTTGAGCCTGGAATACGTGCTCAAGTTTTGATAAGTGTACGAATGGGATACTAAGAGATACAAAGAAAGAATGAAAAAATAAACAAATGAGACAGGAAGACGAGGAATAAGAGCATGTCAGACATGTGAGCAGACAATTACACAGAGAATTTTTTTTTTAATATGTAGCTACTGCGGTCTGAATCGGGATGAAAAGGGGAAGGTGTTTATAAAAAAAAAAAAAACATTTAAGAACATTTTTGCCCAAAAACAATACATGGGAAATCAATTTGTTTTAAATAATAAAAGTTACCGCATCTCGAGTCATTAGGAATCGTGGAGTGAAAATATAATTGAATCTGGAGAAATGCAGGTGTAAATTTATGTAACAGAACTCTGGTGTTTATTTAGTGATTTAAAAAAAAAATTGTGCTCCTCACTGAGACCTGCACTGTGCATTCTATACACTTGAATGCTTTTTTATGGCAACAAAATCTGTAATTTTTTTTTTTTTAAAAAGCAAAGCTTTCACAATTGCATTTCCTTAAACATACTCAGCTTAACGTGCATGAATGATGGTACGATGGCATCAAACGTTGATTTTCCTAATATCAATGAAATAAAGAGGTACTGAAACAAGATAGATGGTGTATATTTGCGCTTTACCTGGGCCCCGATTGTTTTTGCTTGTTTTATGCTGGATTTTACGTTTGGGCAGATGCTAATGAGATTCTCAGAAAATTTCGGTGTAAATTTCTATTGGCAAGATTGGTGTAGAAACCGGTGTAATTTCCATCTTGATTCCAGCGCAAGTTGGATCGAGACAATCCTGTCCTATATTCCTGGTTACGCGTGGGAATTGGTTTGAAGTTCTTCAAATCACTTACAACGCTTGCTCAGATAGTAAAAGCAGTGACAACAACTTGTATTTATATAGCGCCTTTAACGTAACAAAACGTCCCAAGGTGCTTCACAGGAATATTAAAAGGCAAAAAGCATTCTAAAGAACTTATATTCAGATCCCTAGTCATGGCTCCAAATGCGTTTATAGCATATTTCTCTGGCTCTCAAAACTCATGCCATCTTAGCTGTGGCTCAGTGAGTAGCACACTCGCCTCTGAGTCAGAAGTTTGTGGGTTCAAGTCCCACTCCAGGGACTTGAGCACATAAATCTCGGCTGACACTCCAGTGCAGTGTTGAGGGAGTGCTGCACTGTCAGAGGTGCTGCCTTTTGGATGAGAATTTAAACTGAGGCCCCGTCTGCACTCTCAGGTGAACATAAAAGATTCCATGGTACTATTTCAAGATTCAAGATTCTTTATTTGCCATATGTAACTAGTACAATGGAATGCTTACTCCCCAATCACTCCCACAATAAAGCTGTGGGAGCTCACAGAGACACGTCAGCTATTTTTACAGCGCCATGTTCAGAATGTCAATTCTTTGGCATCCAGTGGCAGTGGGAGCACGATGTCCCTCAGCCGCTCCGTCCTCCCCACTGTTGCCGGCTCGGCTCCACGTGCGGTGGCCTGCTTCTCCCGCTCACCCTCTGGCCACCATTCCCGGCTCCCCTCCTCCCAGTCGGACTGCGAGTCTGCTGCTGCGTCCCGATGCGCTGCGCTCCTCCGCCCGACTCGCCGAACACATCCTTCGGTCGCCGCGGCCTCCACCTCACCGTCGCCGGCTCCACGGTCCGACGGCCCAGGCCTGCTTCTCCCGCTTCTGGTCCAGCCTCTGGCCGCCATGCTCAGCTCCCCTCCTCCCGGTCGGAATCCCTTCCCGCTGAGGAGCGGCCGGCCGACGTGCCCTAGCGGGTCGACATGGCTGCTGCTGCTTGCCGCGCTGTGCTGCCTTCGCCCGACTCGCCGAACACCTTGCTCCGGTTGTGGGAGCGAGCGGCGAGTGCGGGCCGCCCAAAGCAGGGAGAGCACGCTAGCACCGGACCGTCTCGGGCGCCATCTTGGAATGTAAAAGAAGAGCAGGCGAGTTATCCCTGGTGTCCTGGACAATATCTATCCCTCAATCAACATAACAAAAACAGACTATCTGGTCATTATCACATTGCTGTTTCTGGGAACTTGCTGTGTGCAAAATTGGCTGCCGCGTATCCCACATTACTACAGTAACTCCACTCCAAAGGTACTTGATTGGCTGTAAAGCGCTTTGAGACATCCGGTGGTTATGAAAGGCGCTAGAAAATGCAAGTCTTTTTTTCTTTTCACATTTTTAAAATATATTTAATTATAAGCTATATACTCCAAATCTGACACAAATTGGACTTGATATCAATTTTTTCAATAATGAACTTAAGCAATTTTGTTGAAGCTCTTTTGCATAATCCTATACGAGTACTCAGGAAGTATAACTATATTAAAATGTTTGATAGTGAAATAACTGCTTAAGTAAAATGTTTCTTCTGAGACATGTATTATAAAAACTAAAGTGAATATTTATATTCAGGTTTGTTTGGGCTGTTGGCTGCATAAAAACTTGCCTTACATGAATGTTCAAAGTTTTAATGCTGTCATTGTGTTATAGAAAATACAGCACTAAATATCTATTTTCAGCCTTTTTCACTTCTGAACATACAAGATGTTAATGAAACTGCAGTATGAGCTCACTAATGAAACAAAATAATTTATAATGTTTCTTTGCCAACTACGAACAGTCCAATTACAGATATCACCAATGAATTGATTGGGTGATGTCAAAATGTTTGAGCTCAAGGTTGAACGGATTTTATTTCAGCCTGAGAGAGGGGCCAGAGAGGCGGATGGCAACACTGAGTTTATGGCAGTTACCTAACATTATGACTTTGGTCTTCGCTATGTTCAGCTTTAGGAAATGTAGTTCATCCTAGACTTGATTTCAGATAAACAGCATGGAGGTTACTGTTGGGTTGAGAAGTGATGGAGAGGTAAAGTTGGATGGCATCGGCACACATATACTGTAGTTGACTCCATACCTGTGGATGATGTCAGCAAGGAGCAGTGTACTGATTTTACAAAAAAGAGGAGGGGGACTCTAGAGGTATTTCTGCTGGAGAAATGCAGGCTTTATCTGGAGATATGATGGCTTTATCACAGTGTCAGCAGTGGCTCAGTTGATGGCACTCTTGCCTCTGAGTCAGACGGTAGTGGGTTCAAGTCCTACTCCAGAGACTTGTGCACAAAAATCTAGGTTGGGGCTGTAGTGTATGTACCTTGAAGAAGGAACTATATTCTGCAGCCCCTGTATACTGCAGTACCAGTAGTGACCACCCCTGTAAATAAGCCTGTGTAGTAACTTTGTATAGTAGTTCCAGTTTTGTCTCCATTCAGTAAACACCTGTTATAACCAACTTCTGCAGTCAGTGTCTCAATTAGACACGGACGTTACATTGGCGACGAACAGATCCGAACTTACCTACAGTTCTGCACCACCTCACGGGGATCCATCCCTGAAGCGAAGTTGTCAGAGGTCGAGGCCAGAAGGAAGAAATCCCAAAAGAAAAAAAAAACAAACAGAAGAAACGGGCGTCGACCGTGGGCAACCGCCCTCTGATTCATTGAATTCGAAGATTTGCAGGAGAGGCTGTCGAGAGTTGGGCTTGATTCTCCAGTCTATGGTGTTCCAGCTAATCGGGCTGGTGGCAGGTAGTACACTGATCCTTCCTGGGCTACGGCGCGCTAGAGCTCGATCGGGTGGCTTTTCAACGGGGCCGAGCAGCGTTGTCGGGAAGAGGAGAGAGAGAGAGAGGGTGGAGCACACAGGGCGCGGCCGGTGCTACGAAGCCGGGCAGCGTACAGACCCGAGAAGAGGGAGGAAAGTGTCCCATAGGGTCTGCTCTGACGACGGGAACAGTAATTAAAATAAAAGAAATTAGAAGTGCAGAAAGCCGCGAGGAGCTGCAGTTTGCCACGGGGACCGTGGAGAGCGGCGTTGGCAGCAGCGCGGGAGGGGAAGTGCGCGAAGACCATAGGGCGTCGCCATCAAAGCATAAAAACGCTGGCAGCAGCGGAAAAGACAGCGCGGGAGGTGCCATCTTAATCCAGCGCGGAAGAAGGCAAAGCGCGGGAGGCGCCATCTTAGATCTCCAAGATGCCGAGGACTGGCAATATCACTGCCTTCGATAATGCAATAGAAGACTGGACCACGTATGTGGAAAGAGTCGAAGTATATTGCAAGGCAAACGAAGTAGCCGATGCGAGAAAGGCATCGGTACTACTAAACTTAATGGGCGCAAGAACGTACGGCCTATTGCGGAACCTGATCACTCCAATCAAACCGATGGAGAAGAGTTTTAACGAAATTGTTGATATCCTACAGGAACACCTAAATCCTACACCGCTGCTGATAGCAGAAAGATTTAAATTCCACAAGAGAAATCAGCATAAAGAGGAGAGCAATGCTGATTACCTTACGGAACTACGCAAGCTATCAAAGCGCTGCCAGTTCGGAGCAGGACTGGCAGATACCTTACGGGACAAATTTGTCTGTGGACTCCTGAGTGAAGGAACCCAGAAGAGGTTACTCTCCGAGAAAGAGCTGACGCTAGATAAGGCTTTCAGCGTGGCAGTATCGTACGAAGCAGCAGCAAGGGGAGCTGCGGAAATACAGCAAAAGCCACAGGAATACGGCACCCATGAAATGACACGGGGATTTGAAAAATGTTATCGTTGCGGCAGAACAACTCATGACCAGAAGGACTGCTGGTCCAAGGACAAAACATGCAGGCAATGCGGAAAGATGGGACAGATTGCACGAGTTTGCAGGTCCGGGAAGAAGACTAACGACAACAAAAAGACTACTAAGGAAAAGTACAGGAAAATACAAAAGATGACGGACAGTAGTTCCGAAGACCAGAAGAGCGATAGTGAATCCGGGAACAAGAGACTAAGCTGTCTCAAACTACACAACGTAATCACAAAAGAGGATCACTGAACCATTTGGGTCACCCTCACGATAGCAGGGTCCCAAGTCAAAATGGAATTGGATACAGGATCAGCCCTGACCGTCATGAATCGACGAGACTACGAGTGGCTATTCTCCCACATACCCTTGAAAGACACATCCATTGTCTTGAAGACATATACGGGGCAGAAAATATACCCCAGAGGGAAAATAAGGGTGCCTGTCGAATACAACGGCAAGGAAATACTGAAATTGTATCTGTACATACTGCAAGATGGTGGACCACCGTTATTGGGACGTGAATGGATCAGAAAGATAAGTTTAGACTGGCACTCCATTCAGGCACTGACTGTGGCTGGTAAAAAGGATGACGACGTCACACCTAGACGATTGTCAAAAATCTTGGCTAACGCTAAAGAGGTATTTCAACAAGAACTGGGAACTCTTAAAGGCATAACCGCCTCGATAAAAATAGAAGAGAATGCAATTCCCAAGTTTTTCAAAGCAAGACCGGTACCGTATGCAATTCGCCCAGCCGTCGAGGCAGAGCTGGAGAATCTGGAGAATGCAGGCGTGTTAACTAAGGTAGACTGGAGCGAGTGGGCGACACCCATCGTTCCTGTCATGAAGAAAACGTTAAACAATAAGTCTGAGGAGCCAAGGAAGGTTCGCATCTGTGGGGACTTCCAAGGTGACAGTGAACCCAGTCCTTCACACAGTACAATATCCTCTTCCGAGGATAGAAGATATTTTCGCCTCACTGTGGAGGGAAACGTTTTACAAAAATTGACCTAGCGCAAGCATATTTGCAGATGGAGGTTGAAGAATCCTCTAGGAAATATCTCACGATAAACACTCACAAAGGTCTTTACCAGTATAATCGACTGGTATTCGGAGTAGCATCAGCTCCGGCTATGTGGCAAAGAGCGATGGAACAAGTCCTGCAAGGGATTCCGGGGACTCAGTCTTACTTGGACGGCATCCTAGTGACAGGTGAAAATGACAGTGAACAACTTGCCAACCTAGAGCAGATGCTCATTAGACTAAGAGAACATGGGCTACGAGCCAATCGCCCCAAGTGCGTATTTTTTAAGAAACAAATATCGTATTGTGGCCACGTGATTGATGAAGAGGGGTTACATAAGTCCCCTGACAAAATTGAAGCGGTAGTTAAGGCTCCAGTGCCTGAAAATGTGTCGCAACTGAGGTCATTCCTCGGATTGGTGAATTACTACCATAAGTTTTTGCCGAATTTGTCCACAATTCTGCACCCACTGAACGCCCTGCTACAAACTGGAGTAGCATGGAAATGGAGCGATGAATGTAAGCGTGCCTTTCAGAAGTGCAAAGGCCTGATCACTTCAAGAGAAGTATTGGCTCACTACAACCCATCACTACCGATAAGACTGGCGTGTGACGCGTCTCCCTACGGCGTTGGAGCGGTACTGTCACATAAATCCCTTGATGGTTCAGAGAGGCCGATAGCTTTTGCGTCACGCTCGTTAACTGCAGCCGAGCGTAACTACGCCCAGCTTGACAGAGAGGCCCTCAGCCTGGTGTGGGGGGTGAAGAAGTTCAATCACTACCTGCACGGACAGAAATTTACTCTACTAACTGATCATCAACCTCTTGTCTCCATTTTCAACCCTAAGAAGGGTGTCCCGATAATGACAGCACAACGGCTACAGAGGTGGCCCCTTTTCCTAGGGGCACACCAATATGACATCGAGTACAAAGGAACTAAACAGCATGGGAATGCTGATGGATTGTCGCGCCTACCGTTGCCGACGGTGGAAGAAGCACCTGCAGTGGATCCTGTGGAGATAGTCCACTCGACCATAGTCGAATGTCTACCTGTGACGAATGCAAACATAGAAAAGGAAACACAAAATGACCCGACACTCTCCAGGGTCTATGATTTAACGGTGAAGGGATGGCCAGCACATGGCGAACCACTGTTGCCAGCATTCTCGCCGAGAAGAGAACAGCTGTCGGTGTGCCGAGGAACCTTGATGTGTGGATCCAGTGTAGTAATTCCACCCAAATTGAAGGATAGAGTGCTCAATGAGCTTCATGAGGGTCATCTGGGAGGGGTAAAAATGAAGAACTTAGCCAGAGCGTTTGTGTGGTGGCCGGGAATCGATAGAGAAATCGAAGAGATGACCAAGAGCTGTACAGGATGCCAGAAGGTCCAAGACGCCCCTCTACATCCATGGGAGTGGCCCTCATCTCCATGGCGAAGGGTACACATTGATTTTGCTGGTCCATTTATGGACTCGATGTTTTTAATTGCGGTGGATGCACATTCAAAGTGGCCAGAGGTAATAAAAATGTCCTCAACCGCCACAGAAAAAACTATCACAGTCTTACGAACCATATTCGCCAGAAATGGGCTGCCTGAACAGATTTGCTCCGACAATGGACCACAGTTTGTGTCTGAAGAGTTCCGGAGGTTCTTAAAGAACAATGGTGTTAAGCATTACACATCCGCCCCATATCATCCAGCCACCAATGGATTGGCTGAGAGGTTCGTTCAAACATTCAAGAAGGCTATCAAGGCAATGTGTAATGAAGACATACCCCTACAACACAAGGTGGATAACTTCTTGTTTGCCTACCAGAATGCGACACATGCGGTTACCAACCAAACTCCAGCCATGATGTTCTTCAATCGAAGACAAAGATGCCGCTTGGATTTGGTTAAGCCAAACATCAGAAGAGATGTGGAGAACAGGCAGTTTCAGAATATGAATGAAAGGCCAACCAGGAGTTTCAGGATAGGTCCACCAGTTTTGGCCGGGTCTACCGCACAGAGAAATGGCAGCCAGGAACGATCTGCACACGGCAAGGACCTCTAATGTATACCGTGGACGTTGGAGAGAGCATTGTAAGACGCCATGCTGACCAGATTCTAGAGTCACTGGAAAACGTCAAATCTACACCACGATCCTATACACCTGGTGATGAAACCGAAGTACCAATTGCATCTACCTCAGAATCGGTGATATTGGAAGCAGACAAACCAAACAACGATGTTGATCCAGAATCAACTTTGCCAGAAGAACCTGATACCCCAAAGAGGCGTTATCCGGACAGAATCAGGAAGCCTCCTCAAAGACTGAATTTATAATTGATTAACTTCAGCTAATGTATATAGCAACTGTAATTGTAAATATGTTATTTAATTATTAATCGAATGTTATGTACTGTTTAGCTAAAAGGGGAGGAATTGTAGTGTATGTACCTTGAAGAAGGAACTATATTTTGCAGCCCCTGTATACTGCAGTACCAGTAGTGACCACCCCTGTATATAAGCCTGTGAAGTAACTTTGTATAGTAGTTCCAGTTTTGTCTCCATTCAGTAAACACCTGTTATAACCAACTTCTGCAGTCCGTGTCTCAATTACACACGGACATTACAGGGGCCATGAGAGATGGTGAAGTCGATGGGTGACTGGGGAGTTTATACAAAGTTGAGTTACTGTAGGAGGCTGCTTAAGTCAGAGAAGAGGGGAGTTTGCCATTTACTTTTTAACAGATTAAAAGCATTTTTCATATGCAGCTTTTCTGTGCCGCATAAGCAAGATGCCAATTATTCCACTGTACAATGCTGAAAGTAACGATCAGTTAGTTGTGATGATCTTTGAAATACCTGATGGGAATATACTAGGTTGTAACACTTATTTATTCTCGTGTTTAGAAGCTTACTAAAATTATTATTCTGACAGTAAATTACCTTCCTTGTAGAACAAATTGTTGGAAATTATTCTTTATTTTTGCAAAGTGTAATTATGAATTTATTCTTTTAGTGATACAAAAAGTGCTCTTATAGAATGTGTAGCAAAAAAGTTGAATAATTTCTGTCTCTTACTATGAACGACAATGCTTATAGCAGAGGGATATTTAGGGATAAGTGCCTTAAAAGATAAGTACTTATCCCAAATAACAACAGAAAACGCTGGAAAAACTCAGCAGGCCAAGGCAGCATCCCTGGAGAGAGAAACGGAGTTAACGTTTCAGGTCGAAGACCCTTCGTCAGAACTAGAAAAAAAGCAGGAAGAGGGATAGATTTTAAAGCAAGTGAGGGCTGGGAAAGAGGAGGGGATGAAAGAACAAAAGGGACGGTCAGTGATAGGATAGAAAGCAGGAGAGATTAAGAGACATTGAGAGACAATAAGAGATATTCAAGGAACAAAGGATGGCTCTAGATGAAGTGTGAATGGCCCTGGCCGAATGAAGGACAGCTGCCATGTGGGAGGGAAGAAAAAAGCCCGTGTGTGTGTGGGTGTGGGTGTGTTGGTGTGTGTTGTTGAACTCTATGTTGGGTCCGGAACAGTCAGGTTCTGGAAAACGTCTCTGTAGCGTATGATAGATCGGCAGCAGCTCGTTCCCGTCGCTGTTGGATATCGCGAAGTTTCCTCTACTTACTAAAATATAGTTGAGATTTTAAGGTTATCTCCCCTTGTTGTGGGCTCCCCAACCAGAAGAAATAGTTTATCTCCAGCGACCGTATCATATCCTTTCATCATCTTAAACACCTCCTAAGATCACCTCTTAATCTTCTATACTCGAGGGAATACAAGCCTAGTCTATGCAACCTGATTAGTAAGAGGTCAGAGTTAGTTGTTGGTAGAATGCTGTCCTATGAAATCAAAAAAAGGCCTCTGTTGGAATACAGAAGAATTTCTCAGTCTGCTTTGCCAGTACCAATGGAAAACATCCTAATCACATGAAAGACCACAATGTTTCTATTTGCATGGAAAATAAGTTGTGCTTATTTTGCTTTTTGTTTACCAACTTTGCTTTATATTATTTGATGTCACCTGAATTAAATTCTTCATGTCTTGACTTTGGTGACCCTCCTGTTATTAAGGCTTTTTACTGATGTATACCCTACAATGGATTAACCTGGCAGTAAATGTTATGGATTAATTAGATTTGAATTTTCCTTATATGCACGAAAGTAGCCTTGCTATATTTATTAATGTCTGTCAACATGCTGATAACTCGAATGAAACAAGAAATTTACCATCAGGTTACCAGAATTTTAGGATTTTTGAGTTGAGATTTTTGTTTCAGTTTTAATCTTTATTAATTAAAAATAGTCTACACATTTTTGGCTTTTTGACAATGATTGAAAATCTCAATCAATACGTGGGACTAAGCTTTAGCTTTTGTAGTATGTGTGTGTTAAACTTAAGTAGCATTCTTGCAGTCAAGTTTAGCTTGATTTGTTTCTGGAGAAACGAGAGGAACAGAGGAATTCAGCCCCTCAAGCCTGTGCTGCCATTCAATAATACCTGCCTTTGGCCCATATCCCTTAATAACCTTGGTTGACAAAAAGCTATCAATCTCCAATTTAAAATTAACAATTGATCTAGCACCAATTGCCATTTGCAGAAGAGAGTTCCAAACATCTACCACCCATTGTGTGTAGAAGTGTTTCCTAATTTCACTCCTGAAAGGTCTGGCTCTAATTTTTAGGCTATGCCCCCAATCCTAGAATCCCCAACCAGCAGAAATAGTTTCTCTCTAGCTACCCTATCTGTTCCCCTTAATATCCTGAAAACTTCGATCAGATCACCCCTTAACCTTCTAAATTCTAGGGAATACAACCTTTATTTTGTGTAATCTCTCCTTGTAACTTAACCCTTGAAGTCCGGGTATCATTCTGGTAAACCTACGCTGCACTCCCTCCAAGGCCAATATATCCTTCCTACGGTGTGGTGCCCAGAACTGCTCACAGCACTCCAGGTGTGGTCTAACCAGGGTTTTGTACAGCTGCAGCATAACTTCTACCCCCTTGTATTCCAGTCCTCTAGATATAAAGGCCAGCAGTCCATTAGCCTTTTCGATTATTTTCTGTACCTGTTCATGACAGTTTAATGATCTATGTACCTGGACCCCCAAGTCTCTTTGAACATCCACTGTTTTTAGCTTTCAGAAAGTACCTTGTTCAATCCTTTTTAGATCCACAGTGGATGACCTCACACCACTAGTCACATTCTGCCAATTTGATTACCTACCCATTATCCCTACTCTCTGTCTCCTGCCGCTCAGCCAATTTCCTAACCAAGTTAATAATTTGCCCACAATTCTGTGGGCTTCTACCTTGGATAACAGTCTCTTTATGTGGGACTCTGTTTTGTTATCCTTGGCTGTTCTTTGTATCTTTCCCATTCGCCAGGATCTGTGCTATTATTTGCATTTTTGTATGCCCTTTCCTTTAGTTTTATGCTATCCCTTACCTCTTTAGTTGTCCATGGCTGTCTTTTTTAGCAAGTAGAGCTCTTGCCCCTCAGGGGTATAAACTGGTTCTATGTCACATTAAATTCTTTTTTTTAAAGCTCTCCCACTGATCATCTGTCGTTTTCCCATGAACGGATTTGCCCAGTTTACTGTGGACAGTCTCTGCCTCATCCCGTTGAAGTCTGCCTTACCATAATCTAGAATCTTAGTAGCTGTTTCGCGTTTCTCCCTTTCAAACGTTACGCTGAACTCGATCATGTTATCGCTATTGGATAAATGTTCATGTGCAGTTATATGCATATTACACAAATCAATATTGCAAAGTTGTACAGGCAACTCTTTTGTTTTGGGCACCGACGGGACCGGGATGGTGCTGGTTGATGATAAATTCCAGGTGACAGAGAGGTCCATCTATCGAGGCTATTTTTAACAAACAAAAATAAAAAAAATCAAGAAATGTACAGAATGTGTTAATTGGATGGTGGAAGATGCTTGATTTAAGTACTGCCAGTTGAGGGTAATCCATAACACTAATTACTTAACAGTAAAACAAAACTTATAAACGACTGTATACTGTAGTTGACTGTACACTTATTCCAAGTCAGCTGGTTCATCAGGAATATCCATGCCAGCTGGGTGATCAGGATCATGCACTTCAACAGATTCTTCAGGCACTTCCACTGCTTCAACTCTTTTGGAAGCTTTCTTAAACATGCCCCGGATGTCTGCTTGCTTCGTGGACTCTTGCCTTTTTTGTAGAAAGGTGGAATGCAAAATATGGAGTTGCATAACTTCTTGGGCAGAGTAGCAAGACCGCCTTTCAGCAAATTGGAGGATTAAAGCAAATCCTTCTGCAGCTTTAGCCCAAGAAATCTTCTTCTCTTCAGAAATCTCATCCTCTTCACTTTCCATTTCACTTTCTTTTTCTTTCTTTGGATTAAAAACAGTCTCAATTATTTCATCATCACTTGGAGAAGTTGCTGTTGTGCATATGCTATCTGCATCAACCCACTGCTCAATATCACTTTCACTGAGGTGCCGTCGAGGGTTTGCCGGGAGGTGCCGTCGAGGGTTTGCCGGGAGGTGCCGTAGAGGGTTTGCCGGGAGGTGCCGTAGAGGGTTTGCTGGGCCTACAGTTTTCACTGCCAGCCATTTCCATTATTGTACTCTTCTTGGAACGAACATTGAACCCACGAAATTCCTCCTCTGAAGAAGAACCTTCGGCAAACATTACAGAAGGCCACAACTTGCGCCAGGCTTGCCTCAAAGTGTGACCTTTCACCAAGTTCCAGGAACATGCAACATTAAAGATGGCATCTTTACGACTGTATTCCTTCTAAAATGTGTGAATATTGTCATCTTGGTTTATCAGTTTACGTAGGAAGTCTTTCTTGTAATGACACTTGAGATTTTGGATAACGCCCTGGTCCATGGGTTGTATGAGAGAAGTTGCATTTGGTGGCAAATAAATGGTAAAAATATTTCCCGAAACCAACTCTGATTTATGCGGACGGGCTCTACAATTATCAAGCAATAAAGTGCATTTGCTATCTTCAGGTTTCCCTATTTTACGGAAATGTTCCCTCACAGATGGAACAAAAATATGATGGAACCAATACAAAAAGAATTCCTTATCCATCCAAGCATTTCTTTTGAGCTTTGTACTCAAGAGGTAAGTGTCTCATTTTTAAATGCACGAGGATTTTTATACTTCCCAATAACAAGAAGTTTAACCCGGTGTGATCCCGCAGCGTTCGCACATGTTAGCACGGTTACACGATCTTTATTTTTCTTGTAACCTGAAGCATTAGCCTCACTAGCCCCAGCAAGCGTTGATTCTGGCAAAAACCTCCAAAATAAGCCAGTTCCATCGGCATTGTATATCTGTGCTGGCGACAAATCATGTTGGTGCATCATCTGATTGGAAATAATTGCAGTATTCTTCCGCGGCGTCGTGATCAGCTGATTTCTTATCCCCGGAAATATCGAGTCGTCGTATCCCGTGCCGTAACTTGAAGCACGTTAGCCATCCCTCGGAAAAAGCACACTTGTCAGTGAGCTCCATCTTTAAGAAATCCTTCGCTTTCTCGATTAGCATGGGTCCGGAAAGTGGAACACCCCCTGAACGCTTAAGAGAAAACCACTCATAAAGCACGGTATCCAGCTCTTCAAGCTTAGGCTTATGAAGCATACACCGTTTCTCTACACGCTTGGATGTCTCAGAGCTTGAATAAAACTTGAGCAGCTTATTCTTCTGCGATTTGATGTCGTAGATTGTTGACGAACCGATTTTGAAATCATTCATAATGTTGATACGCTTCTCTCCCCTTTCTAATCTTTGGCATATCTTGATTTTCTGTTTTAAAGTTAACACCACTCTCTTCCTTTTGCTTTGACCAACTTCTGGGAATTCCATAATGCACGATGGGGGAAATAATTCACGATAAAGATGGAGAGACACACAGAAAAATGGTGGATCGGAAGAGACTACCGGCAGCGCGGGAGAGTCAGACTCCTGTTATTGAGGTGTTGGGACTTCCGACAGCGCCAAGAAGCCGAGTAGTGGCAGTTTGGAGAACTACCCCCACTGACCAACTCGACCCCCACTGACCAACTCGGCCACCACGGGAGACTTGGACTCAGCAACATTTCCGGTTATTGAGGTGTTGTTTTCGGAGTATGAATTTTGCCGGTTATTAGAGAATTCCGGATATTTAGGTGCCGTTTAAACGAGAGTTTCCTGTAGGTAGCTGGTGCCAGGGATGTCACTCAATTTACATGGTGGACCTGATCTGAGATCCTGGCACTTGGCTTGGGCCACATTCAGAAAAAAGTTTACACAAGGAATAATAAAAATTAAATCAACTGCACGACGAGGCAATCACCACAACTAGGTAGCTACTGAGAGAGAGCATTAAAAGGCAAAATAAATTAGCATAAATGAAGACTTCTTTAAGAAAAGTGATGGTGAATTGAAAATCATGGCCATACAGTTACTCAAATTGTAGGGAAAGTACATTAACTGTTTGAGTACTCTTGTATTCTCCACATCTACATTGATTTAAAAAATGTAACTTTTCCAAAACCACCTCTGAGCTTTCCAGGACGTGTTTTGAACATGTTTGAGCCTCACAACAACTTCCTAAAACCTAATTTAGTTGATTGATTTTCAACTTTAAGCTGCAGTAGTCTGGCCAAGCAGAATAAACAAATGAATTTGTTAATCATTTTAAAAGTGCAATTCACTACACAGGCCTATCTTAGAAATTGAAACTTACCAAGGTTAACTTTTTCTCTGCAAAGC
Organism: Somniosus microcephalus; assembly: GCF_052327205.1. Lineage (NCBI taxonomy): Eukaryota > Metazoa > Chordata > Chondrichthyes > Squaliformes > Somniosidae > Somniosus > Somniosus microcephalus. Next base: position 104,341,714 of record NC_140996.1, on the reverse strand, counting down.
CTAGTACCTGTGCTTCTAATGCTTTTGAATCTGGTGATCTGGTTTGCTCTACTGATGAGGTCTTGTCAACACCACATGGTGTAGACCATGATACCAGAGAAAATAAATTCCTCTTTGTCTTAATTCTGCTGCCTGATCATCACTCTTGCCAGTAGAACTTCAGCACTGGCAGGATTCTTTATCCTCTGTGACAAAATTTCCATTGTTTGGTTGAAACCATCTGCAAACTCTTCAGGGTTTATTACTCAACTTGAAGATTGATATTGTGCAAGAAATGAAACTTGTAGGAGTCAAATGTGTGTGATGTGTAATTGAATTGCAAATGAGTTTGAATTATACATTGTTAACAAAGCGCATCTCCTCCATGTTGGATTGACCAGTTTCCCTACAAACTCCCCTTTTACACTGGAGTTCAATATATGTCTCCATTCCAACAATATTTTATCTTAATTAAGAATATAGATTAGTTTACCCATTTAGGATTAATTTCAAATGATCCGTTTAGCATTAGTCATATCATACAACATAACCAATGCTCATAATATATACCAACATAATAGCAAAACTAATCATTTAATTTACTATGTAACTACAGGTAGACTATCCTTTATCCGAAAACCTCGGGACCAGCCGTGTTTCGGTTTTAGGAAAATTTCAGATTTCGGAAGGTGCGCGAAAACACTTCGGTTTTCAGAGGTAATTCGGTTTTCGGGAGTGCGGATAAAGGATACACTATCCCTTATCCGAAAGGGTGGGATAAATAATGACTATAAATACTGTAGTTACAGGGATAAATACTGTAGTACAGTTTATTTGTAAGGAAAACATTCAGTACACTTACGCTGAGCGATTTCAGTTTTCAGAAGTGCGGAAAAATGCTACACTATCCCTTATCCGGCTAGGCCTGTAAGTCGTGCGCCACTCTGGTCATGTCGTGCGCACGACTTACGCTGACCGAAAAAACCGTCGGTTTTTAGAGGGTTTCGGTTTTCGGAAGTCTGGATAAAGGGTAGTCTACCTGTATTGGAATTGCAATCGAAGATGCAGTGGCATAGGAGTATAAGAATAAATTTATAAGGTGTACAAACGAGCAACTTAATGGTTACATAAGGAACCAACTAATTGAAATCCTAAAAGTACACAACAGATATAAAGAATTAGAAGTACAAATTTAAAATGAGTGCAATAATAAAAATGTCTCATATCAGTATATTAACCCGTTACTTGTAACAATAAAGCAACACGTTATGTAATTACCATTTCATTAACTCCATATCGAGTACCAGTCCCTATCGAGTACAAGTATGAGTGAGATAATTGTTCTAACTTTATGCATTGAGGTCGCTCCTAACACATTTTTCCAATGTTTAAGTGAAGGTCTGCTGTACTTAACAGAATAATCATCTGTCCAATGTCCCACTTAAGGCCAGGGAAGTTGGTAAACTTTGGTTCACCTCCCTTTCTGAATAAACTTCACGACGAATTATGCCTGCAGGACTGCTTCACTACCCTGAACACTATTTAATGTTGAATCTAATAGTTAGATAATACGTCAATAATCAGTGCCAGCATTGGCTCAGTGGGAGCATTCTTGCCTCTGGGTTAGAAAGTCATGAGCCCATAATCTAGGCTGACAGTTCACTGCTGCACTGAGGAAGTGCTGAACTGTCAGAATTGCTGTCTTTCCAATGAGACATTAAACCCTTCTATGTGGATACAAAGGATCCCATAGCCCTATTCAAAGAAGTGCGAGATATTGCTTCCGTTATCCTGGCCAACATTTATTCAGCAATCAACACTACTTAAAAAAAAAAAAAAAAAAAAATTGTAGTTATTTTTCTCAGTGCTGTTTGTGACACCTTGCTGTGTGCAAATTGGCTGTCACTTTTGCCTACATTACAACAGTGACTTCATTTCTAAAGTATTTTATTGGCTATAAAGTGCTTTGGCATGTCATGAGGACGGGAAAGGTGCTATATAAATACAAGTTTGTTCTTTTAGTGCGGAATAGAATGTGAGCAGCTGAGTTTATATTGGCGAGGAGAGTGTAGAGTCTTGAAGTCACAAAAATGTGAATAAACTTAGAAGAGTGAAGGTGCATAGGCAGTTTAGATGTTACTATTTAATGCAGAAGATGTGAACATGTGGAGTTGGACTGCCCAGAGACGGAAATGGTGTGGGAAAACTCAGGAGAATTTGATAATTTTCAATTGTCCACTCCCTCAAATAACTATCAGGCCAAATGGATTGCAGAATCTTTCTTGATCCACTACTTTCCTATGTAACTCTAAGTAGGTTTAAAAAAAATCCTCCTTGTGTTTTGTATTGAATGTTGTTTCAACTACACAATGAAAACTTATGTGCTCCCTTTTTAGCATCTCCAATAGCTCTGCAGAAACTTGCCATTTACTGCCTCTGCTCATATTGTGGGGGTTATAGTGCCTCTCCTACCCAGGCAGAGAGGACCTGCGGGAAGGAGGGAGGAGGACAGTCGGTGTGTGTGTGTGTGCTAGGCCAATGTAGCAGAGCCTGGTCTCCAATCGCCTTGGATCCCCTTGCCATTGGACCAAGACCTTGCTCTGTCAAGCCCGTGTAGTAGCTGGTGTGCAACGGCCACCCCACGTTAAAAGAATTCACGCACAGACATCTTCCACCCTTTAAAATGAAGCTCGGGACCTGGAACGTCAGGACCCTCATGGACAAGCCCAGCAGAGACTGTAGGTCCCGCATTGGACTCATCAATCACCTGAGAACTCATTTTTAGTGTGGAAGCAAGTCATCCTTGGTCCTGAGGGACTGCCTAAGAAGAAGATAGTGAAAGCACACATGGTGTAAATGTGAATTAGCAATCAAAAGTGCTCAGATGCTCGGATCTTATTGATCAAATTTGCCCACAAGGTGAATGCTTTCAGAATGGATTTTATTGAATCTTTCTAGGGAAACAGATTTTATTTTTCTGAGAAATACTGTTACTTTGACCAATTTACCCATGATGCTAGGTAGACCTCAAACATTTGTATTGTGGACTGTGAAAGCTGGTCACTGAGCCATGGGCAGAAATGGACAGTTCATTAAATATATTGAAGAAGGAGTTGGATATATTTCTTGAGGCTAAAGGGATCAAGGGATATGGGGAGAAGGCAGGGACAGGGTACTGAATTTGGATGATCAGCCATGATCTCATTGAATGGCGGAGCAGGCTCGAAGGTCCGAATAGCCTACTCCTGCTGCTATCTTCTATGTTTCTATGCTGCTGTGTGCGCGGGATTGGTGGCGGGTCAGGAGTAAAAGTGGAAATAAATCGGAGTGCATCGGTAACTGGCTGTCATCCTGCCTCCTCACGCCTTCAACTCGGGTGCGTTGCCAGCGCGGCAGCGACCCGAATGGCAGAGGACCTAATTAGATCATTATTAACTTGTCAGATCCTTAACCGTGTTTTTAACCAGACCTTTTTGAATTTCATTGCATGAGCACGGGAATCAAGCAGCCCGGGAACCACATCTGTCAAGCTGAGGCAGAAGTTCAATGGCCATTGATCGAGGTCAACAATGCAGAGCACTTTAAATACTAACACCTGACAGCTGCTTACTTTCCCAAGAGAGATGCTGTTGCTGAATGCATTTTCAGCACAGATTTAGGTGTCTAGAGTTTGCAAGTCTTTTCAGCAAATTCGGAAACCACTCTCACCTCATTGCTACTACGTATCAAACCATTGACAGGTTGTTCCTCCGATCTATTACATCAGCATAGGTGCCGTTTATACCGTCTCACTTTGTTCTTCAGAATGATGAGCCCCAACACCAGTAGTGGTAGGCGCAACACCAGCAGCAGCTGCAACAACAACACCAGCAACTACCTCCTCAATGACCTGTTGCTGTACAGAACAGAGAGCATCAGTGCAGGGCTGCACCGTGCAGTAGGCAATACATCCAACACAGGGTATACAGGCAGAAGATGAGCTTCTTCAATATGACTGAGCAGTAGTGCCAAAGGAGGCTCCTGCTATCGCGCCAGGTCATCGCAGACATTTGCAGCTTGCTGAACCAAGACGTGCAGCCCAAATGACTGGTGGACACGCCTTACCAGTGGCTGTCATCGTCAACGGCACCCTCAACTTCTTCACCTCAGGCTCCTTCCAGGGATCTGCAGCAGACATTTGCGGCATCTTGCAGTCAGCAGCCCACAGATGCATTGCACAGGTCACCGATGCCCTGTTTGACAAGTCAACCAATTATATCAACTTTGCCACTGATGATGCCAGTGTTACTGAGTGGGCATTGAGTGCAGGGTGTCAGTGACTGCACACAAGTGGCCATCGGGCACCCCATCACCCAGCAGTGTTTTGTCAATAGCAAGGGCTTCCACTCCCTCAATGTGCTGCTCAACTGCAACCACAGGAAGATCATCCTGCTTGTGTGAGCCAAATTCCCTGGCAGCTGTCATGACTCTTTCGTGCTGCGCTAGTCCACCCTCCCTCAGCTCTTCACACCGCCAAACAGACTTACCAGCTGGCTGTTTGGAGACGAGGGCTATCCACTGAAGACGTGGCTCATGACACCCTTGAGGAGGCCACATGCCGAGGAGCATTATAATGAGAGCCACATCTTCATCAGATGTGTCATAATGTAAACAGTAGGCATGCTGAAAATGCACTTCAGATGCCTTGACAGATCCGGAGGAGACCTACAGTATGCACCAGCCATGGTATCCAGAATCATGGTCTTCTGCTGCACGCTGCACAACATAGCGCAGCAACAAGGGATAGCACTGCATGAGGAGCAAGGCGCCGAGCGCACCGCCTCTTCGGAGGAGGAGGAGGAGCATCAGCTGGAAGAATGGGGAGGGGGCAAGCATTGGGGGGGAGAAGTGTGTGCGCTTTGAAAGGAGCCCCCACTTCCATGTCCCCTCTCCCCATCATCCCTCTCGTGGGCCACCCACACTTCCCTGCTAGCAAGGAGCTGGAGAGCACCTTGCTGCAAGCAGTTTGTCCATGAGGACCTAAGTCTTTGTTGACATCCTTCCAAGAGAGGAGGTCTATGAGCCTCTGCCACCTGTTCTCCATAGATAGCATGTTCTCAGGTGAGTGGCACATTAGCTGCTCCGTGCAGGTGGCCATTCTTTCCATGGACGAGCCTATAGTCTCCATCGACTGCGAAATGGTGGTGCTCATGTTGGAGATAGACCTCCATTCTCTGCTCATTTGCTGCCATCGGTCGCAAAACCTGTCAGAGCCTCCTGCACTACTTACTGCACCTCAAGAACGCGCTCTTTCTGGATGGCCCCTGAGTCTGAGCGTCTGCATGCAGCTGAGCAGAGCTGGGAGCATCCTGTGCCCTCTGACAAGGAGTCTTCACTGCTGTCCTTAACTCCACCATTGTCTCTTGTGACTTGTGAGACACTGGGTGACAACACTACTCTATCTTATGCAGGACCCACCGAGGTGTGCATGTCTGCGCTGGTGCTGGGTGTGCTTGGGTCTGCTGACGGTGCACTCTGAGGCTGGAGGCTAGACAGTGGTGCGGGGGGGGGGGGGGCGGTGTGAGGTGCCACTGATGGACTTCTGGGAGAGTGAAGAGATGATTTTGAAATGTTATATCAAGAATGGGTAACTACACCATTATGCACATGAACAATCACTGCCTGCTGACATCAGTCCCCATAGATAGGGTGCGGAGAAGATTTACAAGAATGGTTCCAGGAATGAGGGAACTTCAGTTATGTGGATAGAATATAGGAGCTGAGGTTGTTCTCCTTAGAGCAGAGAAGGTTGAGAGGAGATTTGATAGAGGTGTTCAAAATCATGAGGGGTCTCGACAGAGTAGGTAGAGGGAAACTGTTCACATTGGCTTAAGGGTCGAGAACCAGAGGACGCCACTTTAAATATGCGCAATTAGCGGAAACTCTCCATGGTGATTAATTAGGTCTCGGGGTGTGGCCAGTTTTATGGGTGGGCAAGCTTTTAGTGCGATGTTTTTTAAAACTAGCACAAAAAATCGCGGAAACTTGATTTTACGCTTGAAATTCCACAATCTTGTGCACTGGTTTGGCCGAATTGCGCTGAAAAAAATAAACTTTACAAGATCAGTCCTTGATTTCTCAGCATGAGTTTAATTCTGCTGACAGTTGCATTGTGCAAAGTTCTCCTGCTGAATGCATTTCGTTAGCTGACAACAATAAAAACAACTTGTATAGCATCTTTAACAGAAAAATATCCCGAGGCACTTCACAGGGGTGTAATCAAAAAATGGATGCTGAGTCAAAGAAGCAGATATTGAGACTGGTGAACAAAAACTTGGCCCATGCAGCGGGTTTTAAGGAGGGTCTTAAAGGAGGAAAGTGAGTTTATAATCTATTGTACAATGACATCATAAAACAAATGCCTCTGAGAAGTACTTATCCCACCTTAACAATACCCCAGTCACAGACATCATTGTGCGTGATTTGTACCATTCGATGACTAAATTTGGAATTTTAACAGCACGGGGTGTTTTTTTCCCTCCCGAAACAACTTTGTTCATGTGTTGTTGAGGCCAAATTTAATTCTAGGATTTTTAAGGGGGCGGGCGGAACTGTCTTAAGTGAAGAAAAACAATGAGGTGACTAAACTTCTGCGGATGTATCGAACCTTTGAGTTCCAGAACCAGAAAATAAATTGTATTTTGACAGAGTCGTCTGTTTTAAACATAATAAGTAATATGATGCACACTTATTCTCATTGTAACTGCAATCCATTCAAGTATACAATGTGAAAAGTTTTGAACCCTGGCATAGCAGTGCTTTAGCAACAACTTTTTGAAATCCTGATTGAACTCGTTCCTCTCATCATTTGCTTATTTTGCTCTCCCAATCTCATTCTTCCTATCTGCTCTCCCGATCTAATTTCTTCCCTTTTTCATCTTGCTCCTCTCCTCTCCCCTCCCCTCCAGTCCATTATTTAACTTTTTGCCTTCTGCAGAGACTGCAGGCTTGTGCTACTCCCTAATTACTCTGTCAGTTGTGCTTGCAGACCCTGTTGCCTGGTATAATGGTGTGTCTGATATAATAGTGCACTTGGCTAACATTAATTAGTTGACATTGTGATTAATTTAAAATATATTATTTAACTAGGTCACATTGACAAGAATGCTGTGTTTTACTGTCGTTCACTGCGGCGAACAGATGCACAAAGCCATATTTTAGTCACAGAAGAATGGCATGCAGATCAACAGACAATAGTAGACTACCCTCATTCCAGTGAATCCTGCCAGTTCATCCTTTGCGCTGTTGCAGACACTGGGCATTTCCGAATGTTAAGTCGACTCTCTTGAAGATTATTTTTGACTCGAAGATGAAATCAAGATTACTGAAAGCTTAGTTGCAAAGTACGATGGAATTTCTCAATCCTTCATGTATTATAAAGGGGATCATAGCTAAGAACGAACAGTTCTTCAACAAGCCATTTGAGGGGATCTGTCACCTTTATAATCAAAGGCTATCACATGGTAGGACACCAGGAGGACTTGGTGCTTTTTTTTCAACAATGCTATGGGATATTTTACTTCCACCTGAAGAGGCAGTTTAACGTCAGCACCTATGACCATGTAGTACTTCCTCAGTATTGCACTGAAATGTCAGCCTAGATTATGTGCTTACATCCTGGAGTGGAGCTTAAATCCATGACCTTCTTACTCAGAGGCAGGCTGTAGTACTCAAAAGGTCATGTAAAGAATATTCAGCAGTTTGAGATGGCTCCAGGTTAACCTCTTTTTTTATTAAGGAAGGTTTTTGAAGCTCTACGTTTTGTTGGATGCTTTTGAAGTGAATATCTGATGAGCAGTCCATAAATCAGAAATGTAAATTCAATTTTATGTTTGACTTGAATTTAATTTTGAATGATCATGTTTTTATTTTGGTGCAGCTCGCACCCTGCCAAGTCAATCATGCTGTCAATTGCATTGTTCATTAGGGAATCATAGAATCATTAAAAAAAATAAGAGTATATAAGTTGTGCATCATATGTTCTTTGACCTCAGTGTGGATGATACTTAACAGTAATTGGCAAAAATGCAATTTCAAAATAAATAAAGTAGTGCGGTAGGTCTTAAAAGAAAATCTTGTTTTGTGCTAATTTGAGCTCAAAGCAACGTTAAGCTCGTAGTTCTAAGATTTGAGCACATACCTCTTGTAATTTAATTTCTAGATTTCTTTTTATTTAAGAGAACATTTGAATATTTACCACTGGAGCCACTCTACAATTTTAACACTTGCTTGTTCTCCTTTCAAATTAAATTATGTGGCCAAGTCTGGACACCACACTTTAGGAACGATGTCAATGCCTTGGAGAGGGTGCAGAGGAGATTTACTAGAATCATACTAGGATGAAAGATTTCATTTATGTGGCGAGACTAGAGAAACTGGGGTTCTCCTTCGAGCAGAGAAGGTTAAGGGGAGATTTGATAGAGGTGTTCAAAATCATGAAGGGTCTTTAAAGAGAAACTGTTTCCAGTGGCAGAAGGGTGGGAAACCAGAGGACACGGATTTACGCTGATTGGCTGAAGAACCAAAGGCGACATGAGGAAAACTTTTTTTTTACACAGCAAATTATGATCTGGAATGCACTGCCTCAGTGTGGTGGAAGCAGATTCAATAATAATTTTCAAAAGCGAATTAGATAAATACTTGAAAAGGAAAAATTTGCTGGGCTATGGGGAACGAGCAGGGGAGTGGAACTAATTGGATCGATCATTCAGAGAGCCGGCGCAGGCAGGATGGGCCGAATGGCCTCCTGTGTTGTATCATTCTGTGATTCTATGGCTCAAGTTTCTTCTGAAGTTTAACAAATGCAGGTGGATACATTTTATTTTCCAATTGCAGCAGCAGCCATAACTTAGTTGTGACTTTGGTGTTAGGAAAATTGATGGGACTGAAGGCCGATAAATCCCCAGTGCCTGATAATCTACATCCCAGGGTACTTAAGGAAGTGGCCCTAGAAATAGTAGATGCATTGCTGGTCATCTTCCAGAACTCGATAGACTCTGGAACAGTACCCATGGATTGGAGGGTAGCTAATGTTACCCCACTATTCAAAAAAGGTGGTAGAGAAAAAGCAGGGAATTATAGACCGGTAAGCCTGACATCGGTAGTGGGGAAAATGCTATAATCTATTATAAAAGATGTAATAGCAGAGCACTTGGTAAGCAGTGACAGGATCGGACAAAGTCAACATGGATTTACAAAAGGTAAATCGTGCTTGACTAATCTACTGGAATTTTTTGAGGATGCAACTGGTAAAATAGATAAGGGCGAACCAGTGGATGCGGTGTATTTGGACTTTCAGAAGGCTTTCGATAAGGTCCCGCATAAGAGATTAGCGTGCAAAATTAAGGCACGTGGGATTGGGGGCAAGGTATTGACTTGGATAGAGAACTGGTTGGCGGACAGAAAGCAAAGAGTTGGAAACGGGTCATTTTCCGAGTGGCAGGCAGTGACTAGTGGGGTACCGCAAGGATCGGTCCTACGACCCCAGCTGTTCACAATATATATTAATGATCTGGACGAGGGAATTGGATGTAATATCTCCAAATTTGCAGACGACACAAAGCTGGGTGGGAGGGTAAGCTGTGAGGAGGATGTCGTGAAACTCCAGTACGATTTGGACAGATTGGGCAGAAACATGGCAAATGCACTATAATGTGGATAAATGTGAGGTTATCCACTTTGGTGGCAAAAACAGGAAGGCAGATTATTATTTGAATGGCAATAGAGTGGGAGAAGGGGAAGCGCAAAGAGACCTGGGTGTTCTTGTGCACCAGTCGCTGAAGGTAAGCATGCAGGTGCAGCAGGCGGTTAAGAAGGCAAATGGTATGTTGGCCTTCATAGTGAGAGAATTCGAGTACAGGAGCAAGGATGTTTTGCTGCAGTTGTACAGGGCCTTGGTGAAACCGCACCATGAGTATTGTGTGCAGTTTTGGTCGCCTTACCTGAGGAAGGACGTTCTTGCCATGGAAGGAGTGCAGCGGAGATTCACCAGGCTGATACCTGGGATGGCAGGAATGACGTATGAGGAGAGATTGTGTCGATTGGGCTTATACTCACTGGAGTTTAGAAGATTGAGAGGGGACCTCATCGAAACCTATAAAATTCTGTCAGGCCTGGACAGACTAGATGCAGGAAGGATGTTTCTGATGGCCGGGGAATCCAGAACCAGGGGTCATAGTCTAAGGATAAGGGGTAAGCCATTTAGGACTGAAATGAGGAGGAATTTCTTCACCCAGAGAGTGGTGAACCTGTGGAATTCTCCACCACAGAAGGCAGTAGAGGCCAATTCATTAAATATATTCAAGAAGGAGTTGGATATATTTCTTAAGGCTAAAGGGATCAAGGGATATGGGGAGAAGGCAGGGACAGGGTACTGAATTTGGATGATCAGCCATGATCTCATTGAATGGCGGAGCAGGCTCGAAGGGCCGAATGGCCTACTCCTGCTGCTATCTTCTATGTTTCTATGTTTCATGCAATGTTTGTCCAGCCAACTGATGCCCTGCTCCCTCAAAGCTCATGTTGTCCATGAGACACACATGCTCCTCTCTTGATCCCCACCTCAGTCAACTCCCGATGACTGGATTCTTCTTCCAGACCCTCTGCCATGTTGGTTGACACTGTCAATAGCTTCCTTGCACTAATGTATCTCTCCTTTTGAAAACCACTGCATCACCCTCTTTTTCATTTAAATAATCATTGACTCTTCATCCCCACCAACGACTGCCCAATTTCCAATCTCCATTTGTATTCTAAGGTGCTCAAATATGTCGTTCCCTCCCAGCTGCTTGCCCATTGCTCCCAAAACTCCCTGTTGGAATCCCTCAATTACAGCTTCTCAAAGAAAGAAAGACTTTCATTTATATAGCGTCTTTCATGACCTCAAGACATTTCAAAGCACTTTGCAGCCAATGAAGTACTTTTGAAGTGCAATCACTATTGTAATGTAGGAAATGCAGCAACCAATTAGCACACAGCAAGCTTCCACAAACAGCAGTGTGATAATGACCAGATAATCTGTTTGTGATGTTGATTTGAGGGATAAATATTGGCCAGGACACTGGGGATAACTTGTCTGCTCTTATTTGAAATAGTGCTATGGGATCTTTTACGTTCACCTGAATGAGCAGACTGTGGTAAACCACTGTTATCGCATCCGGGACCTTGATACATACGAGGAGGCCCTCGACCTGCTAAAAGAGCAGTACCGGAGCCCAGTAAATTCAATGTATGCCAGACATCTCCTAAGATCCCGCTCGCAACAGCCAGGAGAGTCTGTAGATGAATTTTTACGGGCGCTACAAACACTCGGCAGGGACTGTGACTTTCAAGCTGTATCGGCTGCACAACATGCTGAAGGAAATATCCGTGATGCCTTCGTGAAAGGCCTTCGGTCCGACTACTCACGGCAAAGACTGCTTGAATCAAAGGACCTCGACTTGAAAGCAGCTACAGCCCTCGCTCGCTCCCTGGAAGTGGCCCATCGGGACCTCGAGGCGTACTCCGGGTACAGTGCTGCGCGACCGTGGGACTCGGGCCCGACTCCGGCCGCAATACCCCTCGCACCGCCGCCCCGGGACCTACTACGGCGTCGGTGTCCCGGAATCGATCGGGACCACCACCCCCGGGACCTGCTGCGGCAGCGGAGCCCCGCGATCGGGCCGCCAGCTGCTATTTCTGTGGCCAGGTGAGACATCAAAGGGCGCGCTGCCCTGCAAGGAACGCGACCTGCTCCGGCTGCAGAAAAAAAGGCCACTTCGCGAATGCCTGCAGAGGGAAAGCCACAGACGCCAGCAGTGCCTCATGTGAGTTGTGGGGGTGGCCATCTTTGATCAAGGCCACAGATGCCAGCAGTGCCTCATGTGAGTCGTGGGGGCGGCCATCTTCTCCGCCATTTTGTTCGCCGCACTCGGCCGCCATGTTGTCTCCAGACCCGACCACCGCCTCACCTGCCGACGACAGCAGCTCACTCAGCCATACACTGGCCTCTGTCACGCTTGACCAAGCTCTCCCGCATCATCTGTCCAGGTCCATGATGGACATCGAGGTAAACGGCCACGCCATGACCTGCCTGTTCGACAGCGGGAGCACGGAGAGTTTTATTCACCCAGACGCGGTGCACTGCTACTCCCTCACTGTCCGGCCAACGCGCCATCGGATCTCGATGGCGTCGAAGTCCCATTCAACAGACGTCAGCGGATACTGTGTGGTGACCCTGTCGGTTAGGGGCACGGAATATAAAAACTTTAAACTTCTCGTCCTGCCCCAGCTCTGCGCTGCCGTCCTACTAGGGCTGGATTTCCAATGCCACTTCCAAAGTGTCACTTTGGCATACGGTGGACCCCTCCCCCCACTCACAGTCTACAACCAGCAGTTTTTAAACCGCCCGCCGCATACCACCTGCGGCCTCTCCACTCTCAAAGTCCCGCCCCCCTCGTTCGCTAACTTCACCCGCGACTGTAACCCCGTCGCTACCAAGAGCAGGCGGTACAGCGCCGGGGACAGAGCTTTTATTAGCTCTGAGGTGCAGTGTCTCCTGAAGGAGGGCATCAGCGAGGGGAGCACCAGCCCCTGGCGTGCCCAGGTCGTAGTCGTTAAGACCGGCAATAAAAACCGCCTGGTCATCGACTACAGCCAAACCATAAACCGGTACACCCAGCTGGATGCATACCCCCTCCCCCGCATATCTGACATGGTCAACCAGATTGCACAGTACCGGGTATTCTCCACCATCGACCTTAAGTCGGCCTATCACCAACTCCCTATCCGCCCTGAGGACCGCCAGTATACCGCCTTCGAGGCGAATGGCCGCCTCTACCACTTCCTTAGGGTTCCCTTCGGCGTCACCAACGGGGTTTCGGTCTTCCAAAGGGAGATGGACCGGATGGTTGACCAGAACGCGCTGCAGGCCACGTTTCCTTATCTAGATAACGTCACCATCTGCGGCCACGACCAGCAGGGCCACGATGTTAATCTGGAGAAATTCCTCCGTACGGCCCAACGGCTGAACCTCACTTACAATAAGGAGAAATGTGTGTTTAACACCTCGCGCCTTGCCATCCTCGGCTGCGTAGTAGAGAACGGAGTCATTGGCCCCGACCCCGAAAGAATGCGCCCCCTCATGGAGCTTCCCCTTCCCCACTGTCAAAAGGCACTGAAGAGAACCCTGGGGCTCTTCGCCTACTATGCCCAATGGGTGCCCAATTATGCGGACAAAGCCAGACCCCTCATGAAGTCCTCCACCTTCCCCCTGACAGCAGAGGCCTGTGCAGCCTTCACTCTCATAAAAGGAGACATTGCGAAGGCCACAATGCACGCAGTGGATGAGTCCATCCCTTTCCAAGTGGAGAGCGATGCATCCGACTTCGCCCTAGCTGCAATCCTTAACCAGGCGGGGAGACCTGTGGCCTTCTTCTCGAGGACCCTCCAGGGCCCTGAGATCCGACACTCTTCTGTCGAGAAGGAGGCCCAGGCGATTGTGGAAGCGGTACGACGCTGGAGGCATTACCTGGCAGGCAAACGATTTACCCTCCTCACCGACCAGCGTTCGGTTGCTTTTATGTTAAATAACAAGCTGAGGGGCAAAATCAAGAACGACAAGATCTTGAGGTGGAGAATTGAACTCTCCACCTACGAGTACGATATCTTGTACCGGCCTGGTAAACTCAACGAGCCCCCAGATGCTCTATCACGAGGTACATGCGCCAACGCGCAAGGTGATAGACTGCGGACCCTCCACAACGACCTCTGCCACCCCGGGGTCACTAGACTTTACCACTTCATTAAGGCCCGCAACCTGCCCTACTCCATCGAGGAGGTCAGGACCATGACCAGGAACTGCCACGTCTGTGCCGAATGCAAACCGCATTTCTATAGGCCGGACAGAGCAAGCCTGATCAAGGCCACCCGCCCCTTCGAGCGCTTGAGCATCGATTTTAAGGGGCCCCTCCCGTCCTCTGACCGTAATGTGTACTTCCTCAACATTATTGACGAGTACTCCCGTTTCCCCTTCGCCATCCCCTGCCCAGACATGACCAGTACCACGGTCATCAAATGCCTGAACGACCTCTTCGCCTTGTTCGGGTTCCCGAACTATATACATCGCGACCGGGGCTCATCCTTCATGAGCGAGGAACTTCGCCAGTTCCTGCTCGCGAGAGGTATTGCTGCGAGCAGGACCACCAGCTACAACCCCCGGGGGAATGGCCAGGTGGAAAGAGAGAACGCGACAGTTTGGAAGGCCGTCCTCTTAGCCCTAAAGTCTAAGGGCCTCCCAACCTCTCGCTGGCAGGAAGTCCTCCCGGCAGCGCTCCATTCCACCCGGTCACTGCTTTGTACCGCCATTAACGCCACCCCTCATGAGCAAATGTTCGTTTTCCCCAGGAAGTCGACTACGGGAACCTCGCTACCAACATGGCTGACTTCTCCGGGGCCCGTCCTGCTGCGGAAGCACGTGAGGACCCATAAAACGGACCCCCTGGTCGAGAGGGTGAACCTCCTGCACGCCAACCCCCAGTATGCCTATGTGGAATACCCAGACGGGCGGGAGGACACAGTCTCCTTGCGAGACCTCGCACCCTCGGGCACCCCTGAGACACCACCGTTAACCCCCACCACTCCCCCAAATCCAGCTCCTGTAGGCGGCATGCCGGAACCCCAGGGGCCTTCGTCGACCACGCAGACACCAGCATTAACGTCGGATACTGCACCACCGCCGCCGCTGCTGCGCTGGTCAGAAAGGCTTACGAGGCCTCCTGATAGACTGACATACACGAACTGGCAGTACACTTCACCCCGCCGGACTCAATTTTAAACAAGGGGTGAATGTGGTAAACCACTGTTATCGTTCACAACCGTTCACTACAGTTACACTGTTGTTATCACTGTTTACACTGTTGTTATCACGACACAAGGTTACCTCTTGCCATGCACGCTGTTATACCTAGGCATACCTCAGCTGACTCCGCCCATGGCTCCGCCTGCTTGCTCAGGTATAAAGGTGACCGCTTGGCTAGTATTCTTCCTCGTTGGAACCGATCACCCACGAGGGTGGGCTGTGTTATTTAGCCAATAAAAACCTATAGTTACTATCTTAACTCGTCGCTTTTCATGGAATGAATTGATAGGTATATCACAGTCGGCGCTTCAGATTAATGTCTCATCTGAAAGACAGCATCTCTGTTAGCCTAGATCTTGTGCTCAAGTCTCCGGAGTTGGACTTGAACTCACAACATTCTGACTCGAGGGCGAGTGCGCTACACAGTGCGATACAGCTGACCCTCAAAATGGTTCTATCCAAAATCTTTGACATCTTCTGACTTTGACCATGGTGCATTATTCCTGCTCAATCTTTCTGCGGTATTTGATAAGGTTAACAACATCATCCTTCTCCAAAAATGCTATTATGTCATCCAGCTCAATGTGACTGCCCTTGCATAATTCCTTTCTTAGCTATCTGCATTCCCGGTAATGGCTTTCCTTCACCCCACCATATGATCACCCCTAGGTTGATCCTTTGCCCCTCATCTTCCTTATTTCCACGCTGCCCCTTGATTAGATCATCTGCAGGCCTGGGCTTTCACATACATGTTGATATTACCCAGCTGTATTTCTCAACCACTTCTCTTGATTCCTCAAATTGCCTCTGTGCTATCATACTGATTCCAGCTCAAAAATCAGGAAGACCACCCCCCACCACAAATTCTCTGGTCATTCATTCCAACTGTATCTCTGGCCACACCCAGAGACCGAACCAGAACATTAGTAATTTTGGCATCCTGTTGAACTTGGAGTTGAGTTTTTAAACTCACATCCTGTCCATTACTAATAATATGCACTTCCGCCTCTGCAACATTGCTCGCCTTTGCCCCACCTCAGCCTCTCTGCTGCTGAAACCCTTATGTATGCTTCCGTCACTTATTGACGTAACCAATATAAATGCTCCTCTTGCTGCCTTTCATCCTTCACCCTCGATAAACCCCAACTCCTTCTGCACGCATTCTGTCCAACATTAAGTCTCACTCATCCATCATTCCTATCTTTTTGTGTTCTTGACATTGGTAATCTGTGCCATTTTCATTTCATTTGCATTTTCCACTAACAACTGAGTCCACACCAGTAAACTTTATTTTCTGTTTTTAAAGAATGGGCACTATCTTATTAGACGTATGTATCTGTGTTTCTGTTAACTGCATGGCAGTAATTTGACAAGTTTTATGATTGTAGGCACTACTTATTTCAACACTCGAAGGAATATTAGTGTGAAACAAACAAATATGTTCAGTATAAAATACTGCCTTGCAATGCATAGTGGCAGGTGGGGAGAAAAAACTCACTTCTATGTAATGGGAGCTATTATATTTTAAGCTTCTTCCCAAAAGCTCCCTTGCCTCACCCTGTTAAGACACTTCATTTTAGGCATCAATGCATAGGTGAGTTTCTCCACTAATTGTGAATTGAAGGTAGTGATTGTTGTCCTGGGAAATCCCTTGTTTTAGTATCTAGACTAAGTGAGAAATGCAGATTGTTTTCAATTCTGACCCAGCAGACAGTGGAGTAGAGACTCCCCAACTGTATGTCAAGATCCAAAATAGATTATTATTATTCCTTCTGACACTTCTGAGTGGTGTTGGCATGGGCAACATGAAACGTAATAACATTCCTAGTGCAACTAGAAAACAGAATTGAGTAGCATCGAACTTTGCATTATTACCAGCAATATTTTAAAACAAAATTTCAGAATATGTCTTGGACTATTCCTTCAGTGTCCTGGCCAATATTTACCCCTCAACCAACATGACGAAAACAGATTATCTGGTCATCATCACATTGCTGTTTGTTAGACATACTGTGCGCAAATTGGCTGCTGCGTTTCCTACATTACAACTGTGACTACGCTTCAAAAATATTTCATTCGGAGTAAAGCACTTTGGAACGTCCTGAGGTTGTGAAAAGCACGTACAAATGCAAATCTTTCTTTCTGTCCGTAATGACCAAATTTGAAACAATACACAGCAGATTGACGTTGGCTTAGTTTTTAATTTCCAGATTGAAAGTCTCTAGAAAACCTTTTAGAAGAAAATTAATGACAGTCCAGAAGTCCTCCAACACTATCTTTTTCCAGCAAAATAACTTCCAGCAGCAATAACCACACACAAATAATGGGCCAGAAATTTGGGTCGGAGGTTTCCTGCGGGCGCAAGTCCCCGACCTGCACTTACATAGCGCGCCTGCCGTTGTGTTGTGGGGCCGCGTGGGATTCCGATCCTGGGCCTCCTCCAGTGCCGGTGTGCAGTGCTTGCGTATCCCAGCGGCGAAGTTAGTTTGCAGTGTCCCCTGGGATCACGTGGGCCATTTGGAGCCAATCGGAGCAGGGAATCTCCATTCATAGATTTGACAGGAAGACCTGTCAAATCTATGAATAGAGATTGGCCCCAAAACCTAAGTAAAACTTCAAACAAATTAAAAAATAATCACATTTTTAAAATAACTATAAATATTAACTATTACACAAAAATTTAAATTCTTGAAAAAATTAATTAAAATTTTTAACGGGGCTAAAAATAAACTTGCGTTTCTTTAATTTATTTTAAAATGATAAACCTGTAGTGTCCGTGTGTAGATAAAGACACTGAAGACAGGAGTTGGTTCATAGGTATTTACTAAGCAAGTCTGGGGGGGGTTTCTAAAGGATATACACAATACACAGGCTTATATAGCCCAAGTGGCAATTACCGGCATTACGCACACCTGGGGCTCTTAAAGGCACATACACCACAATTGCTCTTAAAGGCACATACACCAGAAAACCTGTGGAAAAAATGTTTTAATTTTACTTAATTAACCTCTTACCTTGTTAAAAGCAGGCCTTGCGACTACGTTTTTCACGCGCAGCTGCTAGGGACTTAGCCGCACGGAGAAACCTGTGGTTTTTAAAAAAAAATCCAAAAAAAAAAATCGGAAGTTCCAGGCGTATGCGCGCTGTCTCTCTGGCGCACGCGTTTGACCTGTGAACCCCTTCCTTCAAGGGAACGGAAGTTCCGGTTTCCAGTGCATGCGCAGTGCATGCACGAAACCGGCACTTTCGTTGGGCCTACGCGGGAGTACGCAGCGCGTACTCACCCGTGGGGACCCGAATTTCTGGCCCAATATAATTCACAAACTACATTACAGACAGACACTTAAGATATGAAGTATAGATCACCCTTAAACACTTCCATCAGTAAATATATTTCACATAATGTCACATATATGAAACTTTACACCGTTGCGACAAGCACAAGTTAACTTGTTCTTCATGTCTGGGGGAAAAAAACACCCAGATCGGTGCATACAGAAATTAAAGGCAGGATGAATGTTTTTTAAAAATGCGCAGAAGGACAACAAGGTGATGTAGTGTAGCTACTTTATTTTCATTGCACAGTTGCTAATTCTGCATTTAGGTTGCACTGCAAATGAGGAACAAACACTTAATACTTTCTAACACAGCAGGTGACGGTTGTGAATCTGACTAGCCAGCACCAGCTGGAAGATTACGAAGTGGTGACCAACATTAAAAATTACAGGCTGTCAATGTTGAGGGTTTTAACTCTCAAAAAAAGTGCAGGATCTTTCAAAAACACTACTGAAAAAGAAGATATTGTTCCCTACATTACAACAGTAACTACACTCCAAAAGTACTTCATTAGCTGTAAAGTGTTTTGGGACATCCGGTGGTAGTGAAAGGCGCTGTGTAAATGCAAGTCTTTTTTTCTTCATTTATTTCTTTCTCCATACACCCTGTTGTTATTGTAGAAAACTGATCTAACTAGACAAATGGACTTTGGAACAGTTATCTTTTATGGCTCATCATTATGCAGAGATATCCAACAAAAATATGACACATACTTGTAATATTGAATTCAGCATCTAATCTGAAGAACCCTAGAGATAAAATAAAATTGAAGGCATTGCTTACTGAAGATGATACTAGAAGCTATGGTATATTATAATACTGAATGAAAATAAGATTTGCTTGCTAATGTCAGGACCTTACTAATGTTGAGAATTTTGCTGCAAATTAAAATGCTATGAGACCATGCACACGACTAGAGTTCAGGTAGTTGCGCTCTCTACTTTTTGCCTTCGACAGGAGCAGCATTTGGGGAATATTTCATGGTATCCAGGTTCACAGAAGGTGCCAGGAAAGTAAAATATTTAATTCTGTGGATAACACCCAGTCGAGATTTGAATGTAGTTATTAGCAAGTTCATGTCAGTTGTTTGAGCCATGGGTTGTGTGTTTTATGTTTCTTACACATATGCTACAGTTCCTTAACTGATGTGAAGTAAAATGTTGCATTAGTCTGGGAACTGCAGTATAACTGGTTTCCGGTTGCTACCTTTTGCTTTGAGTACAAATCAGAGCTGGCGTTCTCACGAAGGGTCACAGACCTGAAACGTTAACTCTGTTTCTCTCTCCACGGATGCTGCCTGACCTGCTGAGTGTTCCCGGCATTTTCTGTTGTTATTTCAGATATCCAGCATCCGCAGTATTTTGCTATTGTATTATAACTCAGTGCTTTGGCCTTGCACCTCTCTAGAGCAGCTGCTGACCTTGGATGCATCCAGTGTTTTTGCCTTTAAAATTGTATCTCGACTTCCACTTGTCTCAGAAAATCAAAATTGGAAATGTTTTAATCTGTTGCCTTTCATTTCTTACACTGATGGGAAGTAACTTTTTATGTGCATTGGACTTCAATTTTCTATTCAGAGCAACAGTTTACACTTATCTGGGCAATTATTTGCTTTGTACCCAGCTGTTAAATATGAATAAGGCCATCACAAAACAGAAGCTTGTGAATTGGGTAAGTGAGAAGCATTTCATTACCATCTGGCCATGCAGAATCCACCAAGTAGAGTCTGAGTCAATTTAACTTGTTCAGTCGTTAATTCATCATCGATTGCACCCCTCCACTTCCTTCGCTGGATAGCTGGCTCATTTGAGCTCCCTTATAGTGAAAGGCAACAAACGCAATTCAGTGAATCCAGATGCTGAAAATCTGAAATAGAAACAGAAAATGCTGAAAACACTCAGCAGGTCAGGCAGCATTTGTGGAGAGAGAAACAGAGTTAACGTTTCAGGTTGATGACCTTTCATCAGAACTGGAAAATGTTAGATGTAAGCAGTTTTAAGCAAGTACAGACTCAGGGAAAGTGGGGGATGGGAGGAAAGAACAAAAGATAAGGGGGGGGGGGAGAAATTGGGTGGAGCCGCGAACGGGGCGCCAAGCTCGCCTGGGCGCCAGATTTTGCGCTGCGATCGGAGCAGCAGCGATCGCCGGAAATTCAGCTTGAGCGCCCCAAGAGGGACACGGGGTGAATGCTGTTAATAGACTATAGCTCACGGGTCAGAATGCTGTTCATAGACTACAGCTCAGCATTCAACACTCGTCCCCAACAAGCTGGCCACCAAACTCCACACTCTTGGCCTGAACACTTCCCTTTGCAACTGGACCCTGGACTTCCTAACTAACAGACCCCAGTCTGTCAAATTAGGTAACCACACCTCCCTCCCCCCGCCCCCCCCCCCGCCCCGACCCTGAACACGGGGGCCCCACAAGGTTGTGTGCTGAGCCCCCTCCTCTACTCCCTCTTCACCCACGACTGTGTGGCTGTTCATGGTTCCAACACCATCATCAAGTTTGCGGATGATACCATGGTGGTAGGCCAGATCACCAACAACGATGAGTCAGCCTACAGGGAGGAGGTCCAGCATCTCGTGAAGTAGTGCGCCGATAACAACCTGGCCCTTAACATCAAGAAAACCAAGGAAATCATTGTGGACTTCAGGAAGTCTAAAGGCGGAAGTCACCCCCCCATCCACATCCATGGGGCTGTGGTGGAAAGGGTGGACAGCTTTAAGTTCCTCGGAGTCCACATCACGGAAGACCTCTCCTGGTCCCTTAACACCTCCTCTTTGGTGAAGAAGGCCCAGCAGCGCCTATATTTCCTAAGGAGGCTGAAGGGATGTAACCTGTCACCCCTGATCCTCTCTAACTTTTACCGCTGCACAATGGAGAGCATCCTGACGAACTGTATCACAGTGTGGTATGGCAGCTGTAGTTCCTATGACCGGAAAGCCCTGCAGCGGGTAGTCAAAACTGCCCAACACATTACCAGCACCCGGCTACCAACCATAGAGAACATAACATAAGAACATAAGAAATAGGAGCAGGAGTAGGCCATTCGGCCCCTCGAGCCTGCTCTGCCATTCAATAAGATCATGGCTGATCTGATCCTAACCGCCAATCTACTATCACAGAACCATCTCCTGAATCTAACAGAATTAGACACATGAAATAGGAGCAGAATCAGGCTACACGGTCCCTGGGCCCGCTCCGCTACCCACAGGGTCATGACCGATCCGAACCGAGAGTCATGTCCAAATTCCTGCCCGCTCCCTGTAACCCTTAATTCCCTTTACTTCTAGGAAACTGCCTATTTCTGTTTTAAATTTATGTAATGATGTAGCTTCTGTAGCTTTTTGGGGCAGCATATTCCATGGACCTACCACCCTCTGAGTGAAGTAGTTCCTCCTCATCTCAGTTTTGAAAGAGCAGCCCCTTATTCTAAGACTATGCCCCCTAGTACTAGTTTCACCCATCATCGGGAACATCCTCCCCGCATCCACCCGATCCAACCCCTTCACAATCTTATATGTTTCAATAAGATCGCCTCTCATTCTTCTGAACTCCAATGAGTAGAGTCCCAATCTACTCAACCTCTCCTCATATGTCCATCCCCTCATCCCCGGGATTAACCGAGTGAACCTTCTTTGTACTGACTCGAGAGCAAGTATGTCCTTTCTTAAGTATGGACACCAAAACTGTACGCAGTATTCCACGTGCGGTCTCACCAATACCTTGTACAACTGAAGCAATACCTCCCTATTTTTATATTCTATCCCCCTAGCAATGAAAGCCAACATTCCATTGGCCTTCTTAATCACTTGCTGCACCTGCATACTAACCTTTTGAGTTTCGTGCACCAGGACCCCCAGATCCCTTTGTACTTCAGTACTTTCCAGTTTCTTGCCATTAAGATAATAGCTTGCTCTATGATTTTTCCTGCCAAAGTGCATAACCTCACACTTTCCAGTATTGTATTCCATCTGTCAAATCTCTGCCCACTTACTTAGCCTGTCTATGTCCCCTTGCAGGTTTTTTATGTCCTCCTCACTCACTACTTTCCCTCCCATCTTAGTATCATCTGCAAACTTTGATATGTTACACTCGGTCCCCTCCTCCAAATCGTTAATATAGATTGTAAAGAGTTGGGGACCCAGCACTGACCCCTGCGGAACACCACTGGTTACTGATTGCCAGTCTGAGAATGAACCATTTATCCCAACTCTCTGCCTTCTGTTAGATAGCCAATCCTCTATCCATGCCAGAATATTACCCCCAATCCCATGATTTTTTATCTTAAGCAATAATCTTTTGTGTGGCTCCTTGTCAAATGCCTTTTGGAAGTCTAAATACACTACGTCCACTGGTTCCCCTTTATCCACCCTATATGTTACTTCCTCAAAGAACTCCAGCAAATTTGTCAAACATGACTTCCCCTTCATAAAACCATGCTGACTTTGTCCTATTAAATTATGATTATCCAAATGTCCTGTTGCTGTCTCCTTAATAATGGACTCCAATATTTTACCTACCACAGATGTTAGGCTAACCGGTCTATAGTTTCCAGCCTTCTGTCTACTGCCCTTTTTAAATAAGGGTGTTACATTAGCAGTTTTCCAGTCTGCCGGGACCTTTGCTGAGTCCAGGGAGTTTTGGAAAATTATTACCAATGCATCCACAATCCCTACCGCCACTTCCCTCAAGACCCTCGGATGTAAGCCATCAGGTCCAGGTGATTTATCCGCCTTGAGTCCCATTATTTTACCGAGTACCACTTCCTTAGTGATTTTGATCGTGTTTAGCTACCAGAAACGCTGTTTACGGAGGTCACGGACCATCATCAAAGACCCTACCCACCCCAGCCACAGTCTGTTCGCCCCCCTGCCATCTGGGAGACGCTACAGATGCATTCGCACCCGTACGACCAGATTTAGGAACAGCTTTCCCAGGGCTCTCATCCTACTGAACTCTACAAATAAACTCTAAAGCCTGCACATCTGCCAATGCACTTTATTATGTTTATGTTTATGTATTACAAGCCAAATGAATGTTGAATGTTAAATGCCTTAATCAAAATGTACACTCTCGGGAGCCGCAAACCTACATTTCGTTGTACTGCACTGGTGCACTAACAATGACAATGTTGATTGTTGTTGTTATTATTATTATTATTAGGCGCTGATACTGAATATCGCAGCGCAACGTGCCGCAGCGCGCTGCGGTACTGCAGGCCTTCCTCCCATTCTTAAGGGGTAGGGGCCTGCACCAGCGCGATGAGCGATCGCGAGTGCCGGCAAAAGAACCCGGCACCGAGGAGAAGTGCCGGGCTCTCGGAAAACAGCCGGCAATGCCGCGGGGGGAGAACAGGAGGCTGGGGACGGAGGTGCTGGCAGGTGGCCGCTGAAAAAAATGGCCGCCCCGCACCTCCACCTTAATTTGCGCCACTGCCGCCACAGGTAGGCCCCGTGAACTGGGCGCGATTAGCGAGCAGCGCTACAGAGGCGGTCGCTGCCAAATATCGCGATCGGAGCGGTAGCGGGGCGCTGCGCACACTGATGACGTCATCGGTGGCGGCGCAGCGCAACAGGCTAACGCCGCCATTAGTGCCCCAGCTAAATATCGTGGGAGGCGTGGCCAGTGGCGCGAAAGCCACTGAGTGCCCTCTTTAGGCGCTAACTGGTGGTGCAGCCCACCGAATTTCTCCCCCAAGGTCTGTGATAGGGTGGAAGGCAGGATTGATTGAATGACAAAAGGGATGATGATGCAAGGCAAAAGAGAGTGGTAATGGGACAAGTAAAGAAACAAAAGGACCTCGGTGCTTGGGCCGTAGGTGGTCTTGACTGCGCTAAAGAATCCACGCACGTCGTGGTTGTCGGCTAGCTGCTGGATCTCCTGTGCTTTCTCCAGCCAGCATCTGTTCTTTAGGTCGCAAGTTTTTTGTTGGACCTCGGCCTTCAGGCGTCTGTAGAGCTGCTTTCTTGCTCTCGAGTTGTGTTGCTGTTTCCAGATCGGGAATGCCTTGCGCTTGTGGCTTATTAGCTCCTGGTTGTTCTCATCGAACAGGTCTTGGTGTTTCCTGGTCGATTGACTGAGCATCTCCTCACAGGTGCTGATTATGGAGGCCTTAAGTGCAGACTAGGTTCTGATCACGCTCGATCAGCTCCGATGGGCCACGTCGTCCGCATGCCCGATACGAGACTCCCAAAACAAGTGCTTTACTCTGAGCTCCGACACGGCAAGAAAGCCCCAGGAGGGCAGAGGAAATACTTCAAGGATACCCTCAAAGTCTCCTTGAAAAAGTGCGACATCCCCACCGACACCTGGGAATCCCTGGCTTAAGACCACACAAAGTGGAGGACAAGCATCCGGAAAGGTGCCGAACACCTCGAGTCTGTTCGCTGGGAGCAAGCGGAAGCCAACCGCAAACAGCGGAAGGAGCGCACGTCAACCTAAGCACCCCACCCACCCGCCCCTTCAACCACCGTCTGCCCCACCTGTGACAGAGACTGTAGCTACCGCATTGGACTCATCAGTCAGCTGAGAACTCATTTTTAGTGTGGAAGCAAGTCATCCTTGGTTCCGAGGGACTGCCTAAGAAGAAGAGAAAGAAACAAAAGATGGCTCTAGAAGAGGTGTAAGTGGGAATAGCAGAATCATCAAAGTTGCCGTTCGAAGTTTAATCTGAAATTATTGAACTCGATGTGGAGTCCGGAATGCTGTAAAGTTGTAAATTGAAAGATGAGGTGCTGTTCCTCAAACTTACGTTGAGCTTCATTGGAACAGTGTAGGAGGCCGAGGACAGAGAGGTCCGAGTGGGAGAGCAGCGGAGAATTAAAGTGACAGGTGACCGGAAGCTCGGGGTCACGCTTGCGGGCTGCGCAAAGCGATCACACAATCTGCGTTTGGTCTCCCGAATATAGAGGAGACAACATGGTGAACAGCGAATACAGTACACTAAATTGCAAGAAGTACAAGTAAATCGCCGTTTCACCTGGAAGGAGTGTTTAGGGCCCCTGGACGGTGGGAAGGGAGGAGATGAAAGGGCAGGTGTTGCATCTCTTGTGCTTGCGTGGGAAGGTGTCATGGGAAGGGGAGGGGATGCCGGGGGTGATTGAGGAGTGGTCCAGGGTGTCGCACAGACAATGGTCCTTTTCGTAATGCTGGGAGGGGAGGGCAAGGTGTGTTTGGTGGGATCATGCTGGAGGTGACTGATATGGCGGAGGATGATCCGTTTAATGTGGAGGCTAATGGGGTGGAAGGTGAGGATAAGGAAAACCCAATCATGGTTCTGGGAGGGAGGGGGAAAGGGGTGAGAGCAGAAGTGCGGGAAATGGAACAGACACGGTCTAGGGCCCTGTCAACCATAGTGGAGGGGAATCCTTGGTTGAGGAAAAAGGAATACTTATTGGAAGCACTGGTATAGAAGGTGGCATTAGCATAACGCTTTCAACGGAAACGGAGAGAATGGAATAGAGTCCTTACAGTAAGTGGGGTGGGAGGAAGTGTAGTCGAGGTAGCTGTGGAAGTCACTGGGCTTATAGTGGATATTGATCGATAGCCTATCCCTAGAAATGGAGACAGAGAAGTGAGGGGAGGGAAGAGTCGGAGATGGACCATGTGAAGACGAAGGGAGGGTGGAAATTGGAAGCAAAGTTGATGAAACTTTGCAATTCAGGGCGAGAGCAGGAACCTGCAACGATAGTCATCAATGTACTGGAAAAAGAGGTGAGGGAAGGGATCTGAGTATGACTGGAACAAAGAATGTTCCACATATTCCACGAAAAGGCAGGCGTAGCTAGGACCCATGCGGGTTGCCATAGGAACACCTTTTACTTGGAGGAAGTGAGTGGAGTTAAAGAAGAAGTTGTTCAACGTGAGAACCAGTTCAGTCAAGCAGAGGAAAGTAGTGGTGGATGAGGACTTGTTGGGCCTCCTTTTAAGGAAGAAGCGGAGTGCCCTCGGGCCAAAATGGTGGAGGATGGAGGTGCAGAGGGATTGGACGGTCATGCTGAAAAGGAGACTGTTAGGGCCAGGAAACTGTTCGTGGTAGAGGGCGCCGGAAGAGTCACGGATGTAGGTGGAAAGAGACTGGATAAGGGGAGAAAAAATAGTTGTGATGGGAAGAAATCTGTTGTTTGGGGCAAGAACAGGGTGGTGTCCAGGTTGAACCAGAATCCTGAAGACGGGAGAAAGGATCTGCTATGTGGGGGAAGATTCCTTGCCAGAGAAATGGGTGTGAAGGCGAAGGCGGCGGAAAAAGAGCTTGGTGTTGTGGCGAGCTCAAAATCCACTGACGTGGGGTCGTAAGGGGATGAAGTTCAGTCCTTTGCAGAAGCCGGATCATTCAGGGTCAGAGAGGGGATAGTGAAAACCTGGCAGGGTCAGAGAGGAAATAGTGAAAACATGGCAGGGGCTGAGATTGGAAGGAGGGATGGGGTCAGAGGAAAGTGAATGGGAAGAAGGTTCTAGAGAGCTGTTGATATCCAAGAGTTGTGAAATTTGATGCTGAATTTTCCAAAATTGTGCATGCCAGATTCCGAAGAGTTGAAACTTCAAGCTGAATGGTCTTCCAAGTACTCTCCAATGTTCCAGAACAAAGATTAACCAAAAACAGATACATTTGAACACTGTGTGAGGGTGGGTGCAGTTTCCATATTCCACTGTAATCTCACACTTGGTGACAACAACTTTACTTATATGGTGTGATGCTCCTGTACAAGGATCTGTTTCTAATCTATATGCTGCCCCTCAGTGACATCATCAGAAAACACAACGTCAAGTTCCACTTGTATGCAAATGGCACCCAGCTCCACCTTGCCTCGACCTCTCCACGGTCTCTAATTTGTGTCACTGTTTCTCCCACATCCAGTACTGGATGAGCAGAAATTTCCTCCAACTAAATATTGGTTAGACCGAAGCCATTGTCTTCAGTCCCTGCCACATTCTTCGTTCCCTCGTCACACTCTCCTAGGCAACTGTCTGAGGCAGAACCAGGTCGTTTTTCTTTATTTATTCACGGGATGTGGGAGTCGCTGGCAAGGCCAGCATTTATTGACCATCCCTAATTGCCATTAAGAAGGTGGTGGTGAGCCGCCGCCGTGTACCACTGCAGTCCGTGTAGTGAAGGCACTCTCAGTGCTCTTAGGTCGGGATTTCCAGGATTTTGACCCAGCTACAATGAAGGAATGGCAATATATTTCCAAGGCAGATATTGTGTGACTTGGAGGTGGTGGTGTTCCCATGCGCCTGCTGCCCTGTCCTTCAGATGGTAGAGGTCGTGGGTTTGGGAGGTGCTGTTGAAGCTTTGGTGAGTTGCTGCAGTGCATCTTGTAGATGACACACACTGTCGCCACGGTGTGCCGGTGGTGAATGGGGTGCCTATCAAGTGGGCTGCTTTGTCCTGGATGGTGTTGAGCTTCTTGAGTGTTGGAGCTATGCTCATCCAGACAAGTGGAGAGTGTTCCATCACACTCCTGACTTGTGCTTTGTAGATGGTGGAATGGCTTTGGGAAATCAGGAGGTGAGTCACTTGCTGCAGACTTGCTCTTGTAGCCGCAGTATTTATGTGGCTGGTCCAGTTAAATTTCTGTTCAATGGTGACCCCCCCCAGGATGTTAATGGTGGGGGATTCAACGATGGTAATGTCACTGAATGTTAAGGAGAGGTGGTTAGACTTTCTCTTGTTGGAGATGGTCATTGCTTAGCACTTGTGTGGCGTCAATGTTACTTGCCACTTATCAGCCCAAGCCTGAATGTTGTCTGGGTCTTGCTGCATGCGGGCACGAATTGTTTCATTATCTGAGGTGTTGCGATTGGAACGGAACACTGTGCAAACATCAGCGAACATCCCCGCTTTTGACCTTAAGATGGAGAGAAGGTAATTGATGAAGCAGCTGAAGATGGTTGGGCTGAGGACACTGTCTGGAAGAACTCCTCCTGCAGTGCTGTCCTGCGGCTTAGAAGATTGGCCTCCAACAACCACAACCATCTTCATTTTATGCCAGGTATGACTCCAGCCAGTGCAGAGATTTTTCCCTTATTCCCAATGACTTCAATTTTTCTAGGGCTCCTTGATGCCACACTCAGTCAAATGCTGTCTTGATGTCAAGGGCAGTCACTCTCACCTCAACTCTGCAATTCCAGTCTTTTGTTCATGTTTGGACCAAAGCAGTAATGAGGTCTTGAGCAGAGCGATCCTGGGGGAACCCAAACTGAGAATCGGTGAGCAGGTTATTATTGAGTAAGTGCCGCTTAATAGCACTGTTGACGACACCTTCCATCAGCGTAGGACATAAGAGCATAAGAAATAGGAGCAGGAGTCGGCCATTTGGCCCTTCGTGCCTGCTGTGCCATTCAATAAGATCATGGCTGATCTTTTACCTCATCCCCACTTTCCTGCACTATCCCCATATCCCTTGATTCCCATAATATTCAAAAATCTATCGATCTGTCTTGAATATACTCTACCACAGCCCTCTGTGGTAGAGTGTTACAAAGATTCACCACCCTCTGAGTGAAGAAACTCATCTCGGTCCTAAGTGGCCGACCGCTTATTCTGAGACTGTGACCCCTGGTTCTAGACTCTCCCGCCAGGGGAAACATCCTCCCTGCATCTACCCTGTCAAGCCCTGTAAGAATTTTGTATGTTTCAATGAGATCACCTCTCATTCTAAAAAACTCTAGTGAATATAGGCCTAGTCTACTCAATCTTTCCTTATAGGACAATTACCCCATCCCAGGAGCTAGTCCGGTGAAAGACTGAGAGTTAAGAGAGTAACTAAAGGCTTTTATTAACAAAAGAATGAAGGTCTGCCTCGAGTGGTCGACCGGTCCAGAAATACAAAGGGCTGGGGAGCAGTCACCTTTATACTAGGACTTGTGGGAGGAGTCAGCCGAGGCATGTCCAGGCATGTACACAGTGGAATACAAACAGTGGTTTACCACATTCACCCCTTGTTTAAAATTGAGTCCGGCGGGGTGAAGTGTATTAAAAGTTAGTGTATTGGAGTCTCTCCGGAGGTCTTGTCTGCCGCTGTGATCGGCGTGGCGACGGCAGGGGTAGTGGAGCTTCCGGCGTTGAGTCCTGCATAGGCTGTGGCACAGGCGTGTCGTCCTCATAGATGTCGAGCGGGTCGCGGGACCCAGGCCTGCCGTCTGCTGGGGCTGGATATCGGATCGTGGGGGGGGGGGGCGGGGGGTGGTAGTGAGTAGTGGGTTACTGCGGCCCCCGAGGGTGCAAGGTCTCTTATGGAGACTGTGTCCTCCCGCCCGTCCGGGTATGCAATGTAAGCATACTGGGGGTTGGCGTGGAGGAGGTCGACCCTCTCGACCAGGGGGTCCGTTTTATGGGTCCTCACGTGTCTTCTCAGCAGGACCGGCCCTGGGGACGTCAGCCATGGCAGTAGCGATGTCCCCGATGTGGACTTCCTTGGGAAGACAAACATTTTCTCATGAGGGGTGGCGTTAGTGGCAGTGCAGAGCAGTGACCGAATAGAGTGGAGCGCATCGGGGAGCACATCCTGCCAGCGGGAGGTTGGAAGGCCCCTAGACTTTAAGGCTAGCAGGGCGGCCTTCCAAACTGTCGCATTTTCTCTTTCCACCTGTCCGTTCCCCCGGGGTTGTAACTGGTGGTCCTGCTTGTGGCAATACCCCTAGTTAGCAGGTACTGACGGAGTTCGTCGCTCATAAACGATGAGCCCCGGTCGCTATGGATATAGCTGGGGAAACCGAACAGGGTGAAGAGGTCGTTCAGACATTTAATGACCGTGGCACTGGTCATGTCCGGGCAGGGGATGGTGAACGGGAAACGGGAGTACTCATCAATAATATTGAGGAAGTACACATTGCGGTCGGAGGAGGGGAGAGGCCCTTTAAAATCAACGCTCAGGCGCTCGAAGGGGCGAGTGGCTTTTATCAGGTGGGCCCTGTCTGGTCTATAAAAGTGCGGTTTGCACTCAGCGCAGACTTGGCAGTTCCTGGTCATGGTCCTGACCTCCTCAATAGAGTAAGGCAGGTTGCGGGCCTTGATGAAGTGGAAGAACCTGGTGACCCCTGGGTGGCAGAGGTCATTGTGGAGGGCCCGCAGTCTATCGATCTGCGCGCTGGCGCAGGTGCCACGCGATAGCGCATCCGGGGGTTCATTGAGCTTCCCGGGCCGGTACAAGATCTCGTAATTGTAGGTGGAAAGTTCGATTCTCCACCTCAAGATCTTGTCAT
Source organism: Somniosus microcephalus (assembly GCF_052327205.1). Lineage (NCBI taxonomy): Eukaryota > Metazoa > Chordata > Chondrichthyes > Squaliformes > Somniosidae > Somniosus > Somniosus microcephalus. Next base: position 104,311,314 of record NC_140996.1, on the reverse strand, counting down.
TTTTGATTTTGCCCCTCTGCTTGTTGTTAAACATGAAAGCAACTGAACGCTGGTCAGTGAGCAGGGTAAATCATTTTCCGGCCAGGTAGTGCCTCCAATGACGCACAGCCTCCACAATCGCCTGGGCCTCCTTCTCAACAGCGGAGTGTCTGGTCTCCGGGCCTTGGAGGGTTCGTGAAAAGAAGGCCACGGGTTTCCCCGCCTGATTGAGGGTAGCAGCCAGGGCAAAGTCGGACGCGTCGCTTTCCACCTGGAAGGGGATGGATTCGTCCACTGCGTGCATGGTGGCTTTGGCAATGTCCTCCTTGATACGGTGGACGGCTAAGCGGGCCTCTGCCGTCAAGGGAAAAGAGGTGGACTTGATCAGCGGACGGGCCTTGTCCGCATAGTAGGGGACCCACTGGGCGTAATAGGAGAAAAACCCTAGGCACCTCTTCAGGGCCTTGAGGCAGTGGGGCAGTGGGAGTTCCATAAGGGGACGCATCCGGTCGGGGTCGGGGCCGATGACTCCGTGTTCCACAACACAGCCAAGGATGGCGAGGCGGTTTGTGCGGAATATGCACTTCTCCTTGTTATATGTCAGGTTCAGGAGTTGGGCGGTGCGGAGGAATTTTTCGAGGTTTGCGTCATGGTCCTGCAAGTCACGGCCGCAGATGGTCACATTGTCCAGATATGGGAAAGTGGCCTGCAACGCATTTTGATCTACCATCCGGTCCATCTCCCTTTGGAAGACGGAGACCCCGTTGGTGACGCCAAAGGGAACCCTAAGGAAGTGATAGAGGCGGCCGTTTGCCTCAAAGGCAGTATACTGGCGGTCCTCAGGGCGGATAGGAAGCTGGTGGTACGCTGATTTCAGGTCAATGGTCGAGAAGACGCGGTACTGCGCGATCTGGTTGACCATATCAGCTATGCGGGGGAGTGGGTAGGCGTCCAGCAGGGTGTAGCGATTTATTGTCTGGCTGTAGTCGATGACCAGGCGCTGCTTCTTGCCGGTCTTAACGACCACAACCTGGGCTCGCCAGGGGCTGGTGCTGCCCTCAATAATCCCTTCCTTCAGGAGCCGCTCCACTTCGGTTTTAATGAAAACCCTGTCCCTGGCACTGTATCGCCTGCTCTTTGTGGCGATGGGCTTACAGTCGGGGGTGAGGTTAGCAAACAGTGGGGGGGGGGGGGGGTGACTCTGAGTGTGGAGAGGTTGCACCTGGTGCGCGGCGGGCAATTTGGAAGCTGCTGGCTGCGGACTGTGAGTGGGGGTAGGGGTCCACCGTACGCCATCGTAACACTTTTAAGGTGGCACTGAAAATCTAACCCCAGCAGGACGGCAGCGCAGGGGTCGGGCAGGACCAGAAGTTTAAAATGATCGTACACAGTCCCGTCTACTACGAGTGTCACCACGCAGTAGCCGCCGATGTCCGCCGACTGGGACTCGGAGGCCATAGAAATCCGCTGGTGCGCAGGCAGGACTGGGAGAAAGCAACGCCGCACCGTGTCTGGGTGGATGAAGCTCTCCGTGCTCCCAGAGTCAAAAAGGCAGATTGTATCGTGACCATTTACCTTAATGTCCATTGTGGAACTGGCCAGCTGGTGCGGTCTCGCTTGGTCCAGTGTAACGGATGCCAGCGTAGGGGTCGGTGTGTCGCTGCGGGTATCAGTTGAGGCGGTGTTGGGGGCCTGCTGCGTTCCGGCTGTCGTCCAAGATGGCGGCGTCCATGATCCCCATGTGGCTGGAGGCGTCCAAAATGGCTGCTGTACCGGTGGTTTGCACATGGCCGGGGAGGCGCAAGATGGCGGCCCGCATGGCCCACATGCGGCGCTGCTGGGGTTCGGGGTGGCTTTGGCCCTGCAGACGCTAGCGTAGTGCCCCTTCTTCCCGCAGTGCGAGCAGATCGCGTTTTTCGCCGGGCAGCGCGCTCTGGGGTGTTTTGCCTGGCCACAGAAGTAGCATTTCTGGCCTTGTGGCACTGCTGTCTGGCCTTGGGACACTGCTGCGGTAGTTGGGCCGTTGCTGGGGTGTGGCTGGGGTGGCACGGCGCTATGAGGCGGTCCTACCGTGTCCCAGGCTGTCATTCCCCGCGGCGTCCACGGTGCAGAGGAGTAGGCATCCATGCCCCGGTAGGCTGCATCCAATGATAGTGCGAGTTCAGAGGCCTTGTTGAGGTCGAGGTCACTCTGCTCCAACAGTCGCTGTCGGGTGTAATTGGATCTGTGGCCCGCTACAAAAGCGTCCCGGATAAGTTCCTCTGTGTACACGGCGGCCTTTACATCCTTGCAACCACAGGCCCGGCCAAGCACAGACAGTGCCTGAAGGTATTCCACGGTCGATTCCCCAGGTTGTTGTTTACGACTCCCCAGAAGGTGCCTGGCATACACTTCGTTCACTGGGCGCGTGTACTGGTCCTTGAGGAGCTTGATAGCGTCCGCGTACGAGGTCGCGTCTTGGATGACCGAGTACACTCGGTGGTTCACTTTGGAGGTCAGGACATCCAGTTTGTCCTCGTCTGATTTGATTGCTGCGGAGGCGGTCAGGAATTTTTCGAAACACTTAAGCCAGTGAGTAAACTTGGTGGATGAGTCCGCCTCCCGATGATCTAAGTCCAGGCATGCTGGTGTGAGGATCTTCTCCATTATAAAAATTTTGTTAATAAAATTGATGCGCTATCAATTACTCATAAAAGACTGAGAGTTAAGAGAGTAACTAAAGGCTTTTATTAACAAAAGAATGAAGGTCTGCCTCGAGTGGTCGACCGGTCCAGAAATACAAAGGGCTGGGGAGCAGTCACCTTTATACGAGGACTTGTGGGAGGAGTCAGCCGAGGCATGTCCAGGCATGTACACAGTGGAATACAAACAGTGGTTTACCACACCCTGTAAGAATTTTGTATGTTTCAATGAGATCACCTCTCATTCTAAAAAACTCTAGTGAATATAGGCCTAGTCTACTCAATCTTTCCTTATAGGACAATTACCCCATCCCAGGAGCTAGTCCGGTGAACCTTTGTTGCACTCCCTCTGTGGCAAGTATATCCTTCCTTAGGTAAGGAGACCAAAACTGTACACAGTACCCTATATAATTGCAGTAAGACGTCTTTACTCTTATACTCAAATCCTCTTATAATAAAGGCCAACATACCCATTTGCTTTGGTAATTGCTTGCTGTACCTGCATGTTAACTTTGTGATTCGTGTACAAGAACACCCAGGCCCCTCTGAACACCAACATTTCCCAATCTCTTCTATTTTTCCTGAAAAAGTGGATAACTCCACATTTCTTAACATTATATTCAATTTGCCATGTTCTTGCCCACTCACCTTAGCCTGTCTATATCCCCTTGAAGGCTCTTTGCATCCTCCACGTAACTTACGTTCCCACCTAGTTTTGTATCATCAGCAAACTTGGATATATTACATTTGGTCCCCTCATCCAAATCATTAATGTAGATTGTGAATAGCTGAGGCCTAAGCACTGATCGTTGCGGTTCCTCACTGGTTACAGCCAGCCAACTCGAAAATGACCGTTTTACTCTCTGGTTTCTGTCGGTTAGCCAATCCGCAATCCATGCTCGTATATTACCCCCAATCCCATGAGCCCTACTTTTCTTTAATAACCTCTTGTGTGGCACCTTATCAAATGCCTTCTGAAAATCCAAATACACCACATCCACTGGTTCCCCCTTATCTATTCTGCTAGTTACAACCTCAAAAAATTCTAACAGACTTGTCAAACACAATTTCCCTTTCATAAATCTGTGTTGACTCTGCCCAATCCTATTATTTTCTAAATGTCCTGTTACCACGTCTTTAATAATAGATTCTAGCATTTTCCCTACTACTGATGTCAAGCTAACTGGTCTGTAGTTCCCCTTTTTCTCTCTTCCCTCCTTTCTTAAATAGTGGGGTTACATTTGCTCCCTTCCAATCCGCGGGAACCGTTCCAGAATCTATGGAATTTTGGAAGATGACAACCATGCATCCGCTATCTCTATAGCCACCTCTTTCAAAACCCTAGGATGTAGGCCATCAGGTCCAGGGGATTTATCAGCTTTCAGCCCCATTAATTTCTCCAGTACTATTTTTTTTTTTACTAATACTAATTTCTTTCGGTTCCTCATTCTCGCTGGACCCTTGGTTCTCTTTTATTTCCGGGAGGTTTTCTGAGTCTTCTGTGAAGGCAGACACAAAGTATTTGTTTAATTTCTCAGCCATTTCCTTATTCCCCATTATAATTTCTCCTGTCTCAGCCTGTAAGGGACCCACATTTACTTTCACTAATCTTTTCCTTTTTACATACCTATAGAAGCTTTTACAGTCTGTTTTTATATCTCTTGCTAGATTACTCTCATTTTCAATTTTCCCTTTCTTTATCAATTTCTTGGTCCTCTTTTGCTGAATTCTAAAATCCTCCCAATCCTCAGGCTTACTATTCTTTTTGGCAACCGTATAAGCCTCTTCCTTTGATCTAATACTATCTTTCACTTCTCTTGTTAGCCACGGTTGGACCACTTTTCCTGTGGGTTTTTTGTGCCTTAAAGGAATGTATTTTTGTTGTAAATTATGTATTCTTTAAATGCTAGCCATTGCTTGTGTATCATCATACCTTTTAATGTAGTTTCCCAGTCTACCGTAGCCAACTTGTCCCTCATACGTACGTAGTTTGCTTTGTTTAGATTTAAGACCCTAGTTTCGGATTTAACTGAATCACTTTCAAACTCAATATAAAACTCTATCATATTATGGTCACTCTTCCCTAAAGGTCCCTTTACTACAAGGTTATTAATTAACCCTTTCTCATTGCACAATACAGGAAACTCTTTTTTTTATCTGGCACCGGCGTGGTGCCGGTTGATCAAAAAGTCCGGATTACAGAGAGGTATACTTAGTAAGGTACGAGAGCCCCGTACACGGCCACAGATCCAGGCATCCCTGTTGCATGGCAACAGGTGCAGGAACCCCGGTTACACGGCCACAGATCCAGGCATCCCTGTTGCACGGCCACAGATCCAGGAACCCCGGTTACACGGCCACTAATATGAAGTAAAACTTAGCTGAACCTACTCCTGAATTTTGCCGGTTTAGAGAGATTTCCGGTTATTTAGGTGCTGGTAAAAAGAGAGTTTCTTGTACTAGATCTAAAATAGCCTGTTCCCTAGTTGGTTCCTCAACCTACTGATCTAGAAAACTATCTTGCATACATTCCATGAATTTGTCCTCCACACAATTACTGCAAATTTGGTTTGCCCAGTCTACATTTAGATTAAAGTTCCCCATGATTACTGTATTATCCTTGTTACATGCGTCTCTAATTTCCTGATTTATACTCTGCCCTACATTACAACTGCTGTTTGGGGGCCTATAAACAGCTCCCACCAATGTTTTCTGCCTGCCCCTTGCTGTTTCTTGGCTCCACCCAAACTGATTCTACTTCTTGATTTTCGGAGCTAAGATCCTTTCTCTCTGCTGTCTTTATCCCATCCTTTATTATCAGGGCTACCACTCCTCATTTTCCATTTTGCCTATATCTTCTGAAAGTTAAGTATCCTGGAATATTTAGCTCCCAACCTTGGCCATTTTGCAACCACGTCTCCGTTATGGCTATTAGATCAAACTTGTTAATTTCTATGGGAGAGAAATTCAGTAAAGCCCTGTTTGGGTGCCATTAGCGGCCGTGCGCAAAGTTTAGCGCCTGGCGCAAATTATCACCTCCGACGGCAAACTTGGCTTTTATCGCCCCTGGAGGTGATTGGAGCGCTAAATCAGGTGCTTCACACCTGTCTTGAGGCGCAAAGGCCAAGGAGCGAGGCGCTACCTCACAGCGCTGGCGAAGCTCATGTGATGTCAGTCAGCAATGGAACACAGACACACTGGCACCGTCCAATTCTTAAAGGGGAGTTCTGATGAATGGTCATCGACCTGAAACGTTAACTCTATTTCTCTCTTCACAGATGCTGCTTTACCTGCTGAGTTTCTCCTGCATTTTCTGTTTTTATCTTAAAGGGGAGGGTTGATCTTGCTCTCCATCCACATCCTGCTCATTGCAGCCTTGAATCTCGGCCTGAATCTCAGCCTGGAGAGACCTGTACAAACAAACCTGCTGGAAAGAACAATGGCGAGTACCAGGGAAAGAGCTCAGAGTGCAGCCCCCATAGTCTCTTCTAAATCGATACAAGGAAGGGCAAATCAAAATCAACCTGCAACGTGCTGCTCAGTACCCAAAACTCCTTCACACAGCGTTGAATCTCTCCAGAAGTCTCTTTCTCTCTCAGAATGCGTGGTGCAAAAATGTCACCGACAAAAAAAGGCAGGAAGTGGTCACCTTTAAATAGCGCTCCTCTAGTCCCTTTCTGACAGCATAATGCTCCCCTCAACCTGTCGTTGCTAACGGCAGGCGGTAAGGCAGGGGACGCCACTCAATTTCCGGTCCGGGGCGCTAACGGGGCGTTGCGCACTCGACTGACGTCACGATCTGCCGGCGCAGGAGATCATGGCGGTAGTGTTTAGCGCCGCCGCAAAATGTCTAGTTAATTTTGCGAGCGGCGCAAACATCGCTGCGCCCGGGCGCTAGTTGCTTTGCGCCCCATTACCGCCCTCTTAAGGCGCTAACGGGCGGCGCAGACAACTGCATTTTTCCCCCTATGTGCGCTATTAATGCATCTATTTCATCAAGGTATTCATCTGCCTTGCTGATGATTGAGAGTAGACTGATGGGGCGATAATTGGCTGGATTGAATGTGTCCTGCATTTTGTGGACAGGACATACCTGGGCAATTTTCCACTTTGTTGAGTAGATGCCAGTGTTGTATCTGTACTGGAACATCTTGGCGAGAGGCATGGTTAGTTCTGGAGCGCAAGCCTTCAGCACTACAGCTGGGGTGTTGTCGGGGCCCATAGCCTTTGCTGTATCCAGTACGCTGCACTGTTTCTTTATCACGTGGAGTAAATCGAATTGATTGAAGACTGGCTTATCTGATGGTGGGGACCTCCGGAGGAGGCCGAGATGGATCTTCCACTTGGCACTTCTGGCTGAAGATGGTTGCAAATGATTCATCCTTGTCTTTTGCACTTGTGTTGGGCTCTGCCATCATTGGGGATCCTTAGTGTCGTGTTTGATACCGAGATGAGCTCCCGACCACATATCTGCTCCGACACCAAGACCACCTACTTCCACCTTTGTTACATCGTCCAACTCTGCCTCTACCTCAGCTCATCTGCTGCTGAAACCCTCACCCATGCCTTTTTGTCCTCAACAATTGACTATTCCAACGCTTTCATCACCAGCCTCCCATTTGCCACCCTCCATAAACTTGAGCTCATCCAAACCTCTGCTGCCCGTTTGCTAACTCGCACCAAGTCCCAATCACCCATCACCACTGCGCTCGCTGACGTATGTTGGCTCTCTGTCTGCTAATGCCTCAGTTTTTAAATTCTCATCCTTGTTTTCTGATCACTCCATGGCCTCGCCCCTCCCTATTTCTGTAATCCCCTGTAGCTCTACAACTCCGAGAACTCTGCGCTCCTTCAGTTCTGGCCTTTTAAGCATCGCCGATTTTAATACCTCCAGCATTTGTCGACTGTGCCTCCAGCTGCCTACGTCCTAAGCTTAGGAATTCTGTCCCTAAACCTCTCGATCTCTCTACCTCTCCCTGCTCCTTTAAGCCACTCCTTAAAATCTACCTCCTTTATCTGACTTAATATCTCCTTATGTGGCTCGGTGTCAAATTTTCTTTGATAATGCTCTTGTGATGTGCCTTGGAATGTTTTACTACGTTAAAGGTGCTATATAAATGCAAGTTGTTGTTGTTCTACTGCAGCTGTATGGAACCAGTTAGTTATAACACTTTTCAACGACATGAACAGATCTAGATAGCAGCATCATTTTGTGCTCACATTTTTACCAATTCATTGGCTTTTGGTCCAGATGTTGCCTCAACTGACTTTCTTGGGCTGTTCAGCAGTTAACGCATTCTGTGATTTCATTGGTCCTAATCAACTTTTGAAAATTTTGTAACGTATCTGCTCCACACCAGAATTCCTGCCACCTTCTCAATCTGAGCACGCCTGTCACCAGCGAGAGGCCCAACCAGTTTTGCTGGGCGACCCTTGTTATTATACTGTTCGTGAGCTGCCTGCGCACTTGGAACATGGACAGGCTGCTCACCAATTCGGGAGAAGGCTGGCCTCAATCAGTGCTGTCACATTTCATACCAGTATTGTCTCTGCTTCAGATGGGCATACCCATAATAGGATTTCAAAACATTGCTGCAAGACTGATCCAGCACTGTCTGGCACGGAACTGATTGCTCAGGCATCCACTAGTATGGAGGCTGACTGCTAATTTGCCACTGCACAACAAAGACTGTTAGGGTGATGCTTCAAATGCTGTTGCTGCACCAGCTTGCATTGTTGGGGAGCATCCAAATAAGGCCAAGAACAACCAACAAATGGTGCTGGCTACCGTTTCTGCTTCTGAGTCAGTCCAGCACCATTCAAGGTCAACTGTATTGCCATCTGGATTTTTTGATAGCACTGCCAGAGATGCTCCTCGTTACCAAGGGGCGCTCTCCAGTCATGGAGCTATTGCTGCAGACCAAGAAGAGCTGACTAAGATGATTTATTTGCCAATCTCCTTTTATTTTTAGGTAGCATTACCAAGTTATCTGGGAAAACAAAGGGTTAACATCAACAGTTGCTGAACCGGGTGGGTCCCCAAAGCATTGACGACAGTACAGAAGGGTAGAAGGGGATGGTTTATTTTGTATGATTAATTTTTCCTGTTGCTGCAATTAAAGCGTTACTGGTTAATGAATATTGTGCTCCCCAAAGTGTTTTTTGATTTTCTCTTTAGCTTCGAAGATATATTTATCTTTCTCCTCCCTCTTGATATCATTTACTGTTGCATCATCTTCATTCTCCTCAAACACTGTCATGGGCTAGGGAGTTGTTTTGGATTTTTTTTTTCTAAATCATAATTGACTGGTGTTTCAGGTTAGGTGATAATAGACATATTTACACATTTCACTTGTCCAAAGCACTTGAAGCAAGTGGGAGCACATCAGGTCTGAATCTACTCTAACATAAATACCAAGTGAGGTACAGGAAAAGTTCTGATATCCGGCACCGACGGGACCGGCGTGTTGCTGATATATCAAAACTGCCGGACATGCAAAGTTAACGTTGAAGCATACGGAGATGAAAATCTCCGTATTTGACAACAAACACGGTTGCTCAGCAACAGCTTGTAAACACTCGGCCCGTACCTTGGAAGCGTCTCTGAAGCTGTTGCTAAGCTACAAAGATGCTTTCCAGAGCCTGCCTGTTAAAAGAATGCTAGGAGAAGAAAAAAAACCTAACCAAAACGGCTGCTGATTTCTGCCGTTAGAGCGAGGTTTCCGGCCATACAACCTCCGGATAAACCAAAGTTTCCTGTATAAATTAGTTTTTCTGTGTTTTAAAAATGTGGAGAATTAGGGCTCTACGGTGAACGCAACAATCAAGCTGAACACAATTTATTACTGATGCTTTTCATAAGCACCCCCCCCCGCACCCCCACAAAGTACTGTGAAGGTGGTGTAGCACATGGGCAATGTAATTATTATTTCTTGGCCTGTGTTCTGGAGACACAGGAGGCTGTCTTGATTGGTTTATTTTATTTAATGAGAAAACTCAGTTGAAGCTGGAAAACCTGATTTCAAAGGGAAGATGGAAATTTGAGTTTACGTCTTCTAATTGTCAGTCTAAAATAGTTATTTGGCTGATCCTCCTTTGTCTAGAATTAGATTTGAATAAGTTAAAAGTACAGAACTCTCAGCAGAATGCAGCACAGTTGATGCATGTAATAAATATTTGTTGTAATGAAAATAATTCTTGTGACGTGAGCTAAAATATTGAGACTTGTTTTGTACTTTATTATTAAGTGTTGTTTATTCGCGCGCTGTAGCAAGAATGCATTTTTTCTTTTCTAGCAGCTGTGAAGGATAATTCATTACTTACGTCTCTATACCCATATCAAACAATATTTCTCTGTGTGATTTCTGTTACTTTGCAGGGCGGTTTGAAGAACAGACAATACACTGCTACCTTACCCCAGGAGTTCATCCATGAGCTAAAATCAAGTGTTTCGGATGAAAGGCTCTTCAGTTCTCTGGAATCCCTTCGGGTATCTTTGACCAGCAATCCTGTCAGGTAATGAAGATATCCCAAGAGTGCAAATCAGGCACTTGCAGTAAACCTAACAGATGTACTGAACCTGCAGACTTACATTTCGTCGTTAATTTTATAATAAATTTCTACTTCCAATGTGTAAAACTAACATTAACCACATACTGTTCCTCATAAATATTTATTAGCTACGCGAAAGCAGGTCAAGATAATTTATGTGCGGTTTTGATATCCACCATTAATTGTTCACTTTAGAAGACTGACATTGTGTAGAAGACTGACATTGTGTAGAATACTGTTATTGTTACGTGTTCAAATGACTTCGTATAGTCAGAATCAGGTTAACTTGTAATTTTGACTGAGCTATTCACTCATGCAACAGAACTAGTATTGTAATATAGGATTGTAAAATTGTGGAATGTCTCCTCCTAAATTCATTTGTTCCTGTGATCATTTAATTTGCTTATTTTTAATTTACTCATCCTAAATTTATGCAGTCTTCAAATCATGGAAAAGTATAGCCAAGAACTGTATGTGGTTTTCAGAGATACTGGGCTAATAGAAATTCTGGTGTACAATGGTTTTGTCAGAGAGTGAATTCACGTGTAGCCTTTATTGCTTTCCAAAAGCATCAAAAGGTCCCAGTTGAATGCAACCTGTTGAAATCGGTTGTGGTTGCTTCAGTCTAGCCGTGATAAATGACTCATCTTTGAATACTTGTCTTTGCATTACTATGTACTTATCCACTTGAGCTTGCCCATAATCGTGTCTGACTAGTTTGTCCTCTTGCCTCTAACTTCAAAGAGGGTGTCTCTGATCTTTAACCAGATTTGGCCCATTCGTTTGTATTGCAGATCATTCTCAGTAGGGTTTTCCAATAATATGAAGAACTAGTTTGTTCCTTTACAAATACATTGTTAACCGTTAACTTGGATTGTGAATTTGGGTCACCAGAGACGATGGCCCAGAAATTCAGGTCGGGGGCTTCCCGCAGATGCAAGCCCCCGACCTGCACTTAGCTTGTGCGCCGGCAGTTGAGCTCTGGGCTCCCGTGGAATTCCGCTCCGGGGCCTGCTCCAACTCCCGGCGCGCTCTGCTTGCGTGTCCCAGGGGCGTAGTTAGTGCGATGCGTCCCCTGGGATCACGTGAGCCATGGGCAGCCAATCAGAGGAGGGTAAAGCCCATTCATAAGATTGACAGGAAGACCTGTCTAAACTTATGAATATACGGGCCCCAAAATAAGAGTAACCCTTCAAATAATTTTTTTTTAAAAATCACACTTTTTAAATAAACTATAAATTACATTAAATAACTATTTTAAACAACAATTTAAATTTTTGGAAAAAATAATTTTATAAAAAAACGGGGCTAAAACTAAACTTACCTTGCTTTAAAGTATTTAAAAATAATAAACCTGTGGAAAAAATGTTTTAATTTTAATTAATTGACCACTTACCTTTTAAAATGCAGGCCTTACGCCTGGTTTTTACATTTCTAAAATCTAAAGACTTACCCTCACGGAAAAACCTGTATATAAAAAAAAAACGTAAGTTCAAAGCGCACGCGCAGACTCCCGCGCGCACGCGTTCGACCTCTGAACCCCTTCGTTCAGAGGAACGGAAGTGCCGGTTTCCCGCGCATGCAAGAAACCGGCACTTCCATCGGGTCCACGCGTGAGTACCCCGTGCGTACTCACGCGTTGGGACCCGAATTTCTGGGCCGATGTGTTTTTCTTTTGTGTAGGTTTTTGTGTAGGTTCTATCAGTTTATTGGTGGGAAAACTCCATAATTACATACCATGCTTGATTGGATTAATGCATGGCGTATTGTTTAATTCATCACTGCAATATCCAGTGTTAATTGGAAAGTTGCAATAAATATTTGACGGTTCGAGAATCAGTATTTTTGAAAAGTTCCAAAGGTGTTCATTTTGGACATCTAAGTAGTTAAAAAGCAGAAACTTTGAGACAGAAAATGAGAAGTCGTTCTGGACGCTGGTGGTCTGAATAGATCACTAATTACATTTCTACAAGTAATGCATTGAAGATGAGCAGAATTTTGTAGTAAAATATCAAGAAACTGGGTATGTCACATGGAGAGAGACATTGAATTAAGTCCATCATGCTTGTTCAACATAAGTTGTGCTTTTAGTATTTACCAATTGTTAAGCTTCATATTTCTATTTCTAGATCATGTTTAGTGTCTTTTGTCTATAAACATCTGATCTAATCATTTATTTCATTGCTGTTTTTGGGACCTTGCTGTGTTCAAATGGGCTACTGCGTTTCTTGCATTACAACCGTGACTACACTTCTAAAGTACTTTGGGGCAGAAATTCGGTATCGCACCGTTTGGGGCGCAATTATCAGCCGGGCGCAAAGTTTAGTGCCTAGCGCTAATTATTGCCTCCGACTGCAATCTTGGCTTCTATCGCCCCTGGAGGTGATTGGAGTGCTAAATCAGGCGCTACGCACCTCTCTTAAGGCACTAACGCCAAGGAGCGAGGCGCTACCTCAGAGCGCTGCCGAAGCTCAGATGATGTCAGTTAGCTATGGAACACAGACACACTGCGCCGGCCAGTTCTTAAAGGGGAGGGTGGATCTTGCTCTCCAGCCACACCCTGCTCATTGCAGCCTTGTACCTCGGCCTGGACAGACCTGAACTTGAATTCTGTTGCAAAGAAGAATGGAGAGGCCCAGGGAACGAGCTCAGCGCTTCAGCGACCGGGCCTTGGTGGCTCTGGTTGGCGCAGTGGAGCGCCGAAGGTCAGTATGCTACCCACAGAGTGGCAGGAGGCCATTGCCGCGCGGATATAGAAGAGCGTGGAAGGAGGTGGCACAGCACGTCTCCTTCAGGCGCGTGGTGCCCAGGACCCATATCCAAAGTCGGAAGAAGTTCAGCAACCTCACTCGGATGGCCAGGGCGAGTAGCTGCTTTTCAATACCTCTACATCCCTCCATCTCAACCTCACTCTCTGCCCAGAGGGTTTAAAAACCCCAAATGCCCAACACTCATCCAAGACACTCCCAAAACAAGCACTCTACTCGGAGCTCCGGCACGGCAAGAGAGCCCCAGGTGGGCAGAGGAAACGCTTCAAGGACACCCTCAAAGCCTCCTTGAAAAAGTGCAACATCCCCACCGACACCTGGGAATCCCTGGCCCAAGACCGCACAAAGTGGAGGAGAAGCATCCGGGAAGGCGCCGAACACCTCGAGTCTCTTCGCCGGGAGCAAGCGAAAGCAGCGCAAGGAGCGCACGTTAACCCAAGCACCCCACCCACCCGCCCCTTCAATCACCGTCTGCCCCACCTGTGACAGAGTCTGTAGGTCCCGCATTGGACTCATCAGCCACCTGCGAGCTTATTTTTAATGTGGAAGCAAGTCATCCTCGGTTCCGAGGGACTGCCTAAGAAGATGACTTTATAATAATGTAAAATATTGAAATAGATTTGTAAATATGTGCAGTTTTTAATACAAGTAACATATTCATCTAAAGAACAGAATTTTCAATTTCTCCAGCAAGTTCTGCCATGTACTCCTACATTGATCTTCGAATTGGAGTACACATCCTGGATAAAATCTAAGATTTGTCCATGTATCTCCATAGTTTCCATCTTATTCATGCGGACCGCATTAGGTATTGGGTCGAAAGCAGAATGAAATTTGATGAAAGGAATGCAAATAGGTCTTTTCTGAGCCTCCGTGCTCTGCAACTCGTAAACCCGCAACCTCTTACTTTTTCTGATTGCTCCAATGGGTTTCCAAAGTGTTTGATTATGTATGTGACGAATAGCCAAATAACAACCGTAAGTGAGATTCCTCTGCAATTTTCAGATTACTAGGACTTCTCTTCTTGCGGATCAAAATCACAACTGAGTTCGGGAATGCTGAGGGTGTGCATGCCTTAAGCCAAATCATATTCACCAGTCTCAAAAGGCAGCTCCAGTGTGTTCGCTGTTTTTGGCATTGGCCCAGAAATTCGTGTCGGAGGCTTCCTGCGGGTGCAAGCCCCCGACCTGCACTTATCTAGCACGCCTGCCGTTGTGTTGTTGGCCCGCGTGGGATTCCAATCCTGGGCCTGCTCCAGCTGCCGGCGCGCAGTGCTTGCGTATCCCAGGGGCGCAGTTAGTTCGAAGCGTCCCCTGGGATCACGTGGGCCATGGAGAGCCAATCGTAGCAGGGAATCTCCATTCATAAATTTGACAGGAAGACCTGCCAAATCTATGAATAGAGATCGGCCCCAAAACCTAACTAAAACTTCAAAAATTTAAAAAAATCATCACATTTTAAAAATAACTATAAATTACATAAACTTAAATTATTGTTTAAAAGTTATTTTTTGAAAAAATTAATTACAGTTTTTAACGGGGCTAAAAATAAACTTACCTTTCTTCAAAGTATTTAAAAATAATAAACCTGTGGAAAAAATGTTTTAATTTTATTTAATTCACCACTTACCTTGTTAAAAGCAGGCCTTGCGCCTGCTTTTTAAACGTGCAGCTGCTAGAGACTTACCCTCCCGGAGAAACCTGTTTTTAAAAAAAAAATAAAAAAAAATTGGAAGTTCCAGGCATATGCGCTGCCTCTCTGATGCACGTGTTTGACCTGCGAATCCCTTCCTTCAAGGGAACGGAAGTTCCGGTTTCCAGCGCATGCGCAGTGCATGCACGAAACCGGCACTTTCGTTGGCCCTACGCGTGAGTACACAGTGCGTACTCACCCGTGGGGACCAGAATTTCTAGCCCATAGTTCTTCAAAATAATTCCCATTTGCCTCCCCTGGTGCTGATAGTTGTCATATATGGGAATAATCAATGCACATTGATTTGCTATGAATGTTTATACTTCCGAAGCCTATTTCTGTCACACAAAGGATCTGCAGCTTGTTAGCTTTCAACCTCCTTCCTTCTCTGGTTCACAACAACACGTTCCGAGTAAGCACGAGACACTTCGTAGTTTAGTATACGGAACAGACTTTATTGATGCACAGTACAGGCAATCAGAGTGACTTTTCGGTTTCTGTATCTTTCGAGCCCTCCAAAGAAATGCTGAAAACCATGCTCCTTTATACACTACTATATTTTGCCTACATCAAAGGTAAATGTCCTAGATAAGAATTCATGACGTATCTATTACCAAATCCTTCAAAGACAGACTATTCATGTAAACACTTGCAGTTGTTTAGTTCAAAGCTATCTCCCCTAAACAATACTTCCTGATGGAACAGTTAGTATTGTAACATCTTTGAACAATAGGCTTTATTAATTGTTACCTTTTTTATGCGATAGCTTATGGATACCTCTTACCCATGTTTATTACCCTAAAGTTAAACTTCAATCACTCATGGCTGATGTTATTACTATCATGTATTTCTTTACACAACCACTCTACATATCAGACGATCAGTTATGCATTCCTCTCAGGACGCTTCAAAATTATCCTCTTTATATTGGAAAGTTTATTGCTCCGTGATGCAAAGAAGTTCGACTGTTAGCTCTTAACTCCCCAAGATGTCCAACTTACATCTCTCCAGGATGTCCAACACAGGTCTAAGCTTTCTTTCATAGTATGATTACAACTGGGATTTAGCAGAAGGACTAATTGTCAACAAACTGCAACAATTTGAGCTTAGATTTCCAGAATAGTTATTTTAAGTAAACATTCTGAAAATAGTGCAAGGCTTGTACTAAATTTGGTGTTTATTAAGCCAACAACTGAATTGAAATTAGTCACCTTGCAAAATGATTTTCCAAACATTAGAATCGCCTCAAAGAAATTCATCACTGAACCTCATCAATTGATGCAACTGCATTTATAATCTGACTTCATTTTTACCAATTATTTACAACCTCTCAGTTGTAGATTGATCAGTGAGTAATAGCATGTAAAGCGCACGCATTTTGGTTTGCTTATGAGGTACTAAAGTCAGAAGTCAGTGCAGAAGCCATGTGATTGTATGGCTCCATATGCACAGAAGGAATTGGGGTAACTTTAGGGAAGTGCCCAGGCACTGCAGTAAGTTTCAATTCCATGCTGATACTTGTCAGCAAAATTTGGCAGGTAGACACAATCCTGGAAACCCTGTCACTGGAAAACATTGATGGCATGTATTCGGGCCGCAATGGTCTTGTGAATGACAAAATTGGTGATGGTGTCTATCTAGTTTTAGCAAAACCTGGTTGTACAGGCTGATGCACGATTGGAAAGAAAGAACAAACTTGTGGGTGTGAAAGGTACGATATAAATGTAAGACATCCCAAAACACTTTACAGCCAATGAATTGCTTTTAAAGTACAGTGACTGCTATAACATAGGGAAATGTGGCAACCAATTTGCGCACTGCAAGGTCCCACAATCAGCCATGAGATAATGTGTTTTTATGTAGTTCAGATCGGTTGATTTATAAATATTGACAGAATACTGGAATAACTCCCATGTTCTTGTTTGAAAATAAAACTCGGTTCTATTAATCTATCTGCTTGGCACAGCATATTGATCAGAATTGGGTGCTGTGTTGTTGGGGAAGAAGAATTAAGGATCTATGTGGAGAGAGATTTCAAATTCTGAGTAATTGAGAAAACATTGTAAACGTTTTACAATCCTGTATACTGCTGATTTGCTGTTTTGTTCTTGAGGCCCTCCATTCAACCCCTTCTAATATTATCATAGAAATATTAGGGATAATTTTCACCTCAGCTACATAACCTGCCCATTATAGCATCCACCCGATTTTCATTTCCAGTGAAAATGAACATCAGCATGCAGATGGATTGTATCAATAAATATAATTGGTAAATGCAGAAGTGCTGAAATGATCAGACCAACCTAAGGCTTTGGAATTTGTGTGTTGCAATGGGGTGTTTGGAATTTTTTGAGGATGTAACTGGTAAAATAGATAAGGGAGAACCAGTGGATGTGGTGTATTTGGACTTTCAAAAGGCTTTCGATAAGGTCCCGCATAAGAGATTAGCGTGTAAAGTTAAGGCACATGGGATTGGGGGCAAGGTATTGACTTGGATAGAGAACTGGTTGGCAGACAGAAAGCAAAGAGTTGGAATAAACGGGTCTTTTTCCGAGTGGCAGGCAGTGACTAGTGGGGTACTGCAGGGATTGGTCCTTGGACCTCAGCTATTCATAATATATATTAATGATCTAGACAAGGGAACTAGATGTAATATCTCCAAGTTTGCAGACGACACAAAGCTGGGTGGGCGTGTGTGCTGTGAGGAGGATGCCGAGAAACTCCAGGATGATTTGGACAGGTAGGGTGATTGGGCAGAAGCATGGCAGATGAAATATAACGTGGATAAATGCGAGGTTATCCACTTTGGTGTCAAAAACAGAAAGGCAGATTATTATCTGAATGGCAGTAGATTGGGAGAAGGGGAAGTGCAACGAGACCTGGGTGGCCTTGTGCACCAGTCCCTGAAGGTAAGCATGCAGGTGCAGCAGGTGGTTAAGAAGGCAAATGGTATGTTGGCCTTTGTAGCGAGAGGGTTTGAGTACAGGAACAAGGATGTTTTGCTGCAGTTGTACAGGGCCTTGGTGAGACCACACCTTGAGTATTGTGTGCAGTTTTGGTCGCCTTATCTGAGGAAGGATGTTCTTGCCATGGAGGGAGTTCAGCGAATATTCACCAGGCTAATACCTGGGATGGCAGGAATGACATATGAGGAGAGATTGGGTCGATTGGGCTTATACTCGCTGGAGTTTAGAAGAATGAGAGGGGATCTCATTGAAACTTATAAAATTCTGACAGGACTGGACAGACTAGATGCAGGAAGGATGTCCCTGATGGTCAGGGAGTCCAGAACCAGGGGTCACAGTCTAAGGATAAGGGGTAGGCCATTTAGGACAGAGATGAGGAGGAATTTCTTCACCCAGAGAGTGGTGAACCTGTGGAATTCTCTACCACAGAAGGCAGTAGAGGCCAATTCATTAAATATATTCAAGAAGGAGTTGGATATATTTCTTAAAGCTAAAGGGATCAAGGGATATGGGGAGAAAGCAGGGACAGGGTACTCAATGTGGATGATCAGCCATGATCGCATTGAATGGCGGAGCAGGCTCGAGGGGCTGAATGGCCTACTCCTGCTCCTAGCTTGTATGTTTCTATATGAACTTAGTTTGTTTATGAATGTAATTTTCCATTCATGTTTTTTGTAGAAACACTTTCTAACTGTTTAGCTTTTTCCATTGGATAATGTTGATTATGTCCAAAACTGGATTTGAATTCTCCAGACACTTAGATTTTGGTATAGAATTTTCGCACCTACAGTATAATTTGGCTGTTTGAACTTCTGTGCAACGAGTGTACTGACATTATATAGGATTACTTCGGATTACATATGTTCTTATGGTAAAAGGCACAGGAATATCCACAGTTATGTGTAGTAATGCCTCTGCTATCTCTTCCCAAGATTCTTTTAAAACGTGCGGATATAATCCATCTGGACCAGGGATGTTTTCCTCTGAGGTTGATTCGTTTATTATAGCTCCCCTTTTTATTTTAATATATTCAAGAAGGAGTTGGATATATTTCTTAAGGCTAAAGGGATCAAGGGATATGGGGAGATAGCAAGGACAGGGTACTGGATTTGGATGATCAGCCATGATCTCATTGAATGGCGGAGCAGGCTCGAGGGGCCGAATGGCCTACTCCTGCTCCTATCTTCTATGTTTCTATGCAAGCCTTGCAGGAGACCAAAGCGGGACACTGATTATATTTAACAGGCCAGCTTGATGCAAATTGCCCTGGATCATGAAGAGAAAAGCTATGCTGCAGATATTCCAGAGGTGACATGATCTATATGTGAAAAACATTTCCTGATATGACAGAGAAAATTTGCATCTGATTTGTTACTCATTAATCTCTGGTGCTATCATTGTTTGGGTAAGTATCCATTCATACTCTATGTCTAAAATAACCAGATTTTGTTAGAATGTACCAGCATAGTAAAATGGATTTGTGTTGAATGAGTTGTATCCATCGCCAGTTTGAGAATTGATGTAAGTTTTAATAATTTCCAACTATCCATTATGAATTTTGCTTTTTATGTAATTAATCATGCTTTACCAATGAATAATATGCAGTATTCCCTCTGTAAACTTCGCCCTCTTAGTTGAGAAATAGATATTAATGCTAATGAGCAATTATTTCTAAGTGATATCTTTTATGTTGTGACAGCAAAGGGGAAGGAGAAAGCAACAACCAAAATTTGCTATATTGTAAAATACTGTCAGCAGTTACAGTACCAAACGATTTTGAAGAGAAGAATTTTATGGTCCGTGATACTGCACTAAATAATTATTTCTTGACTGGTTAAGCACAATTGTATTTGACACTTCAAATATGCCACATTTCCTCCCCAATGTTTAAGAAACCATAACTGCACCTTTTCTGAAGTGTCAGAATGTGTTTACTTGAAATTTGAGGATAAGCACTTGGAGAGAATTAGCCAACACTGATTTTTAAAAAATGCACCAACTGATGGTATGGGATCAATTTTTAGTGAGCCAGACAGTGTTTATAGATCAGCTATACCAAAGACTGTATTTAATTAAGAAGTGTGTCCTTTTTAAATGGAATGTAAGGGCCCCACAGAAAGCTTTAACGTTTGCATAAAATTTATATGCATGCATCCTCATTTCCTTTATTTACAATACTATATGACACTTGGAATAAGAATGCTTCATTAAAGCGCACGTCTAAAAGGAAATGATCTAAACTGTAAAAGATTGACATTGTATTTATTTTTTAAAATATTTTGTTTTGTAAGGGATCGAGATTCAGTTCATCAGACAATTACCAATTTACCAGAGGTAACATTTTTCTTTGATTTGCAGTTGCTTAGATGGATCAGTCTTGTATACTCTGTTAATCAATAGTTTTGGAACCAAGGTTCTTTTAGAGGAAGTGTCTCACCACCAGGCCTTCATTTAAGAAAGAAAGAACTTGCATTTATATAGTGCCTTTCACATCCTTGAGAATACCCCAAAGCAATTCACAGCCAATAAATTACTTTTGAAGTATAGTTACTGTTGTAATGTCGGGAAACACGGCAGCCAATTTGCTGACAAAATGGTCCCACAAGCAGCCAGGAGATAAGTGACCAGATAACCCATCTTCTCAACCTTTTTGCTTCTGAGGCTCCCCTCACATGTTGTTAAAAATTCCATGGACCCCCTGTAACACAAAAGTATTGTTTCTGTATAAAGAATAGTTATACAATTGAACATATTATTTTTGTTTTATTTGCTTAATGTGAAACTTGTTGCTGGTGCTTGTTTTCAAATTGCTCCTTGGTCTCGCCCAGCCTGGTATCTATAACCTCCTGCAACCCCATCAACCATAGAATCATAGAATGGTTAAAGCACAGAAGGAGTCCATTCGGCCTGCCGAGCTCGTGCCAGCTCTCTGCAAGAGCACTTCGGCTAGTCCCACTCCCCCGCCCTTTTCCCTAAACCCTGCCATTTTTTTTTCCTCCAGGTACTAATCCAATTCCCCTTTGAAAGCCAAGATTGAGTCTGCCTCCACCACCCTTTCAGGCAGTGCATTCCAGATTCTAACTACTCGCTGCGTAAAAAGTTTTTCCACATGTCGCCTTTGGTTTTTCTGCCATTGGTTCTTCTGCCAATCACCTTAAAACCAACTGAGATCACTGCAGTCCTCCAGTTCTGGCCTCTTGCGCATCATGGATTTTCATCGCTCTACCATTGGTGTCCGTGGCCTTAGCTGGATAGTCACAAAGCTCTGGAATTCCCTCCCTAAACCTCTCCAACTCTCTCTCTCTTCCTTTAAAATGCGTCGGCGGGAAACTCGAGCGGCAGAGCGGGGCTATAAAAGGCTCCAGAGACCAGGTAAGGCCTCAGAGCGTCGGCGGGAAACTCGAGCGGCAGAGCGGGGCTATGAAAGGCTCCAGAGACCAGGTAAGGCGTACTAATCTCCGAACTCGGAACTCAAAGGGAAGGAGAGAGGTAAAAAATAATCGAAGTGTGACATCACCAGAAAGCAGGTAAGTGATTGGTTGGTGAGTATTTCTCTCTTTTTAAACTTAAACTCTGTGGTTTATAGTTTCTAAGGTGTGATATTCATCTAAAATAGGGGCAGAGGGTATTTAAAAATAATGTTAATAAATTTAATTAATTACATAGAATGGGAGAGCAGGTGATCTGTTGCTGCTGCAATATGTGGGAGCTGGTGGACACCATTGATGCTCACGGTGATCACATTTGCAGTAAGTGCTGGCTGCTCGAGGAATTCCGGCTCTGTGTTGATGAGCTGGAATCCGAGCTTCAAACACTGAGACACATCAGGGAGGGTTAGAGTTACCTGGACTCTGTGTTTCAGGAGGTAGTCACACCAATTAGAGTAATTCATTCAGATGTAGTCCGTGGCCAGGGACAGGATGGTGTGACTAGAAGTGAGGCAGGTACGGGGATCCAGGAGGTAGTGTTGGAGGAGCAGCAGCCCTTGCTCTTGTCCAACAGGTTTGAGGCTCTTACTCCCTGTGAGGATGGGAACGGGGACTGCGGGGAGGATGAGCAACCTGGCCACAGCACCATGGAGCAGGGGGCCATTCAAGTGGGGGGAGTTAAAAGAAATGTTGTAGTGGTAGGGGATAGTATCGTTAGGGGGATAGATAGGGTTCTTTGCAGCCGAGAGCGAGAGTCCCGAAGGCTGTGTTGCCTGCCCGGTGCCAGGGTGTTGGACATCTCCTCTGGGCTGGAGAGAAACTTGGAGTGGGAGGGGGAGGATCCAGTTGTCGTGGTCCATGTTGGTACCAACGACATAGATAGGACAAGGAACGAGGTTCTGCTGAGGGAGTTTGAGCAGCTAGGGGCCAAATTAAAAAGCAGAACCACAAGGGTAATAATCTCTGGATTACTACCTGAGCCACGTGCAAATTTGGCTAGGGTAAATAAAATTAGAGAGTTAAATGCGTGGCTCAAAGACTGGTGTGGGAGAAATGGGTTTTGCTTCTTGGGACACTGGCATCAGGACAGGACAGAGCTGTTCCGTTGGGACGGACTTCACTTGGCCAGTGCTGGGACTAGAATCCTGGCGAATCGAGTAACTAGGGCTGTTCGGGCTTTAAACTAATTAGTCGGGGGGAGGTTTTAAGAGAGCGAAAAATAAAAATGACAGCGGAGAAGGCAATAGAGCAAGGTAGCAGTGGGGGAATTAAAAACCAGAGCGTGTCAGGAAGGGACAGAATGTATAATGATAACGGTAAAGTAGTAAAAGGGGTAAAAGCAGGAATAAATTGTCAGAAAACATTTGAAAGTTCTTTATCTGAATGCACGCAGCATTCGTAACAAAATAGACGAGTTGATGGTATAAATAACTACACATGGGTATGACCTGGTGGCCATTACGGAAACATGGCTGCAAGATGATCATGACTGGGAACTAAACATACAAGGGTATTTGACAATTAGGAAGGACAGACAGGAAGGCAAGGGAGGTGGGGTTGCTATGTTAGTCAAGGATGGAATCACTGCAATAGTCAGAAATGATATTGGGTTAAAGGATCAGGATAGTGAAACAGTTTGGGTGAAGATGAGGAATAATAAAGGGAAAAAGTCACTAGTGGGCGTAGTCTATAGGCCTCCTAACAGTTGCAACTCTGTTGGTCGGAGTATAAATCAAGAAATAGTTGGGGCTTGTAATAAGGGAACAGCTATAATCATGGGGGATTTTAACTTTCATATTGACTGGACTAATCAAATTGGGCATGGCAGCCTTGAGGAAGAGTTCATAGAGTGTATTAGGGACAGGTTCCTTGAGCAGTATGTAACTGAACCAACCAGGGGGCAGGCAATCTTAGATCTGGTCCTGTGTAATGAGGCAGGATTAATAAAAAATGTCCTAATAAAGGTTCCACTTGGAATGAGTGACCATAATATGGTTGAATTCCAAATTCAGTTTGAGGGTGAGAGTTGGATCTCAAACCAGCGTACTGAGCTTAAATAAAGGAAACTATGAAGGTATGAGAGTAGAATTGACTAAAGTGGACTGGGAAAACAGATTAAAGTGTAAGACGGTACAAGTGCAGTGGTCCGCATTCAAGGAGATATTTCACATCTTTCAAGAAAAATATATTCCACTGAGGAAAAAGGGGAGTAAAAGAAAAGACAGCCATCTGTGGCTTAGTAAAGTAATAAAGGAAAGTATCCGACTGAAAACAAGGGCATATAAAGTAGCCAAATCTAGTGGGAGGATAGAAGATTGGGAAGCATTTAAAAGCCAGCAAAGAATAACTAAAAGATTAATTAAGAAAGGGAAGATAGATTATGAAAGTAAACTAGCAAAAAATATAAAAACAGATAGCAAGAGTTTCTACAGCTATATAAAAAGAAAAAGGGTGGTTTAAGTGAACGTTGGTCCCTTAGAGGATGAGACTGGGAAACTAGTGGTGGGGAATATGGAGATGCCAAAGACGCTGAACAAATATTTTGTATCAGTCTTTACAGTAGAGGACACTAAAAATATCCCAACACTGGACAAACCGGGGGCAATGGCGGGGGGAAGGAGCTAAACACGATTAAAATCACTAAGGAGATGGTACTCGGTAAAATAATGGGACTTAAGGCGGATAAATCCCCCGGACCTGATGGCCTACATCCTAGGGTCTTGAGAGAAGTGGCGGTAGGGATTGTGGATGCATTGGTGATGATTTTCCAAAACTCCCTGGACTCAGGAAAGGTCCCGGCAGACTGGAAAACTGCTAATGTAACACCCTTATTTAAGAAGGGAAGTAGACAAAAAGCTGGAAACTATAGACCAGTTAGCCTAACATCTGTAGTTGGTAAAATGTTGGAGTCCATTATTAAGGAAACAGTAACAGAGCATTTGGATAAACATAATTTAATAGGACAGAGTCAGCATGGTTTTATGAAGGGGAAGTCATGTTTGACAAATTTGCTCGAATTCTTTGAGGACGTAACATACAGGGTGGATAAAGGGGAACCAGTGGATGTAGTGTATCTGGACTTCCAAAAGGCATTTGACAAGGTTCCACACAAAAGATTACTGATCAAGATAAAAAATCACGGGATTGGGGGTCATATACTGGCATGGGTGGAAGATTGGCTATCTAACAGAAAACAAAGAGTTGGGATAAATGGTTCATTCTCAGGATGGCAATCAGTAACGAGTGGTGTTCCGCAGGGGTCAGTGCTGGGACCCCAACTCTTTACAATCTATATTAACGATTTGGAGGAAGGGACCGAGTGCAACGTATCCAAGTTTGCCGACGATACAAAGATGGGAGGGAAAGCAGTGAGTGAGGAGGACATAAAAAACCTGCAAAAGGACATAGACAGGCTAAGTGAGTGGGTAGAGATTTGGCAGATGGAATATAATATTGGAAAGTGTGAGGTTATGCACTTTGGCAGAAAAAATCAAAGAGCAAGTTATTATCTAAATGGAGAGAAACTGCAAAGTGCTACAGTACAAAGGGATCTGGGGGTCCTGGTGCATGAAACACAAAAAGTTAGTATGCAGGTGCAGCAGGTGATCAGGAAGGCCAATGGAATCTTGGCTTTTATTGCAAGGGGGATGGAGTATAAAAACAGGGAGGTCTTGCTGCAGTTATACAGGGTATTGGTGAGGCCACACCTGGAATACTGCGTGCAGTTTTGGTTTCCATATTTAAGAAAAGATATACTTGCTCTCGAGGCGGTTCAGAGAAGGTTCACTCGGTTGATTCCAGAGATGAGGGGGTTGACGTATGAGGAAAGGTTGAGTAGGTTGGGCCTCTACTCATTGGAGTTCAGAAGAATGAGAGGCGATCTTATCGAAACATATAAGATTGTGAGGGGTCTTGATCGGGTGGATGCGGTGAGGATGTTTCCACTGATGGGTGAGACTAGAACTAGGGGGCATAATCTTAGAATAAGGGGCTGCCCTTTCAAAACTGAGATGAGGAGAAACTTCTTCACTCAGAGGGTAGTAAATCTATGGCATTTGCTACCCCAGAGAGCTGTGTAAGCTGCAACATTAAATAGATTTAAAATGGAGATAGACAATTTCCTAGCAGACAAGGGAATTAGGGGTTACGGGGAGAGGGCAGGGAAGTGGACGTGAGTCTAGATTCGGATCAGCCATGATCCTATTGAATGGCGGAGCAGGCCCGAGGGGCCGTATGGCCTACTCCTGCTCCTACTTCTTATGTTCCTTAAAGCCTACCTCTTCGATTAATCTTTTGGTTACCTGTACTACTATCTCCTTAACTGGCTTGGTGTCAAATTTTGTTTGATAATGCTCATGTGAAACGCTTTTGGACGTTTTACTATGCTAAAGGTGCTATATAAATGCAAGTTGTTGTTGTTGAGGCTGCAGGCAGTCCCAGGATTCTGCAGACCGTGTGGGAGAAGGTTAGTTCGGTGACAATAGCAGAAGGGCCCCGGAATAAACAATCTGTTTAAATTAGTTGTGAATTATTCAGCAAATGCTGCATTTATTTCAAAGGTATCGGTTATTTTGTGACTGTGAATTTTCACTGAATTTCCCTCACCTTCAGAAATTTCAGCCCGTCTTCTTGCTCCATCTGTTTCTGCAACGTTCAAACCTTCTCAATAAGCATTTAAATTGTCATGAATTTCTTTAAGATTTTCCTCCATGATTTTTAGAATCTTCCCCTCTTGTCCCCTGAGAGCTCTGATTAAATGCTGCCCTTTCTCGGTGAGAATCTAGTGACTCTGAGTGACTGGCGATCCGACCAATCCGATTGCCTCGGGGCACCTTAACGGAAACTCGCCTCCGTCCTTCTGAGTGATAGGCTCTCCGCCCAATTCACCTCCCCAGGGTCTTGAGCTGGGAACAGGACAGTCAACTCCGCTGGAAGGCGGGGTTTACTGAAATGATTTCAGTTGAAAGAGGTTCGCGCTTGGAACTTGCTTGTTCGGTTTAAATATATATTTTTTTAATTGGCAGTAATCTTTGTCCTTCTGACAAGGTAAAGTGTTTTGGTGGACCCCTTAAAAGCTTCTCGCGGACCCCCGGTTGAGAACCCCTACAATAGAGGACATCTGGAAATTTGTCGTCATTTAGATTGTTTAACATTTTATCACAATCATATCTCTGAACCAGTGTACTCATGATTTGTTAAGTGGGTGCTGTCACAGTGACTTGCTTAGGATTCAGCCTTTAAATTGAATCGTTAACAATTCTAACCATTCCTTAAATAACATGTTCGATCATAGAACGTAAGAAATTGGAGCAAGAGTAGACCATACAGCCCCTTGAGCCTGCTCTGCCATTCAATAAGATCATGGCTGAACTTTTACATCAACTCCACTTTCCTGCCCTATCCCCACATCACTTGATTCCTTTAGTGTCCAACGATCATGAGGGGTCTAGACAGAGTAGATAGAGAGAAACTGTTCCCATTGGCGGAATTGTCGAGAACCAGAGGACACAGATTTAAGGTGATTGGCCGAAGAACCAAAGGCGACATGAGGAAAAACTTGTTTACGCAGCAAGTGGTTATGATCTGGAATGCACTGCCTGAAAGAGTGGTGGCGGCAGATTCAATCGTGGATTTCAAAAGGGAATTGGATAAGTCATAGAGTCATAACGGCACAAAAGGAGGCCATTCGGCCCATTGAGTCCATGCCAGCTCTCTGCAGAGCAATTCAGTCAGTCCCATTCCCATGCTCTATCCCTGTAGCCCTGCAAGTTTATTTCCCTCAAGTGCCTAACCAGTCTCCCCTTGAAAACATCTCCGCTTCCACCACTTCCGTCGGCAGCGAGTTCCAGGTCCTCACCACTTGCTGCATAAAAAAGTTTTTCCTCACATCTCCCCTGTATATCTTGCCCAAAACCTAAAATCTGTGTCCTGTAGTCCTTGTACCATTAACTAGTGGGAACAGCCTTTCCATGTCAAGCCGATCCAAACCCGTCATAATCTTGTACACCTCCATCAAATCACCCCTCAACCTCCTTTGCTCTAATGAAAACAAATCCAGCTTCTCCAACCTATCCTTGTAGCTAAGATCCCCCATCCCCAGAACCATTCTGGTAAATCTCCTCTGCACCCTCTCATGGGCCTTCACATCCTTCCTAAAATGTGGTGAGCAGAACTGGACGCAATACTCCAGTTGTGGCCTAACCAATGGTTTATAAAAGTTCAGCATAACTTCTCTACTTTTGTACTCAATACCTCTATTTATGAAGCCCAAGATCCCATATGCTTTGCTAACCACTCTCTCAACATGTCCCGCCACCTTCAGGGACCTATGCACATTAACTCCCAGGTCCCTCTGTCCCTGCACACTCTTTAAAACTGTGCTATTAAGTGTATATTCTCTCCCCCTGTTCCTTCTGACAAAATGAATCACCTCACACTTCACTATTAAATTCCATCTGCCATTTGTCTGTCCATTCTGCTAGCCTTTCTACGTCCTGTTGCAGTCGATTGGTATCATCCTCACTGTTTGCCACACCCCCAAGTTTGGTGTCATCGGCAAATATAGAAATTCTACTCTGTATTCCAATATCCAGGTCATAAAGCAGTGGCCCCAGCACTGACCCTTGGGGATCACCACTGTCTACCATCCTCCAGTCTGAAAAACAGCCCCTCACCACAACTCGCTGTTTTCTGTCCTTAAGCCAATTCCTTATCCAAGCTGCCACTGAGCCTCAATTTTGCCAACCAGCCTTCTATGTGGTACTTTGTAAAACGCCTTC
Organism: Somniosus microcephalus; assembly: GCF_052327205.1. Classification (NCBI taxonomy): domain Eukaryota; kingdom Metazoa; phylum Chordata; class Chondrichthyes; order Squaliformes; family Somniosidae; genus Somniosus; species Somniosus microcephalus. The sequence continues at coordinate 104,283,470 of NC_140996.1, read as the reverse complement.
CGAAAATCCATGTAGACAACATCCATTGCATTCCCTTCATCAATCCTCCCTGTTACTTCATCAAAAAATGTAATTAAATTAGTCAAACACGATCTGCCTTTTACAAATCCGTGTTGGCGCTCCTTAATTAGCTTAAACCTCTCCAAGTGCCTGTTAATTTTTTCTTTGATTATTGTTTCTAAAATTTAACCCACCACTGATGTTAAACTGAACGGCCTGTAGTTACGAGGATTGTCCTTACACCCTTCCTTGAACAATGGTGCCACATTTGCCACTTTCCAATCCTCAGGCACCCCCCCTGCATCTAGGAAGATTGGAAAATTATGGCAAGCCCTTCTGCTATCTCCTTCCCCAGTTTCCTTAACAACCTGGTGTTGGATTGCAAAAATAGGCCTGTGAATCAAAGCCTGAATCCTCTAGTCTTTAAATATATTAACCACGGCTGCAGGGAGGGCTGTAGTACTAGAAGCCATTCAAAGGATGTTCAGCTTCACGTATTAGGAAATATATATAAAATGAACATGTAGCATTTAGATAACTGCGAAGCATGATGGGATACTTGACCATCATATTAACCCTCTTAACCAAGTACTGTAGAAATAACATATTTACTAGACTCTTAGGGGTCGATTTTCAGTGTGCCGTGAGGCGGGCTTTTAGGCGTGCGGGGGTGGCTAAAATCCCGAATACGGGGGTCCCGACACCATCCCGCCCAAAACCCGCCTCCATGTAAGTTTCAAAGGAGGTGGGTACCCGCCCCGCACTGGGACCCGCCGACTTGAGGCGGGAAGGGATTAGTGCCAATTAACTGCCTGTTAACAGGTAGTTAACAGGCAGTTTTTAGCCAAATCCCTATTTTGAAGGTTGTCGTGTGGGATTCCCGACGGCTCCAAACCACGCTAGGTTAGAGGAGTCGGGCCGTCGGGTTGAAGGACTTGGAGGGGTCAAGATGTTGGTGTTCACGTGAGTGATGGGTGCATGAGTGCAAAGGTAAGTGTGTTTGGTGTGTCTAAAGTGTGTAAAGAAATTTAAATTACCTGTACTTACCTTTACAGCCTTCCTTCCTTAAGGCCTCAGGAGTCCATCATTCAGCTGGCACAGAAAGCAGAATAGCTGCGATCTGTCAAAAGTGATAGCCTGTAGCTTTCAGTGCTGGCGAGATTTCTAACTGAGTCTGCGTAGAAGGACTTAGGTTAGAAGTAAGACTGTCAATGTTTGAGAGCTTCAAGTAGCTGTGGAACACTGATATTTCATCTGTCAACACGTCTTGACAGATGAAATTTCAGTCTGTGACGTCACCTGTTGCCGGCTGGCCCTTAATTGGCCAACAAGGTCAATCAAGTGAAAATCGCGTGGATTGGCCGCATCTCGAAAGTTGTAGTCCCGCCTCTTTCCCGACTTTTGAATGAAAATCCAGCACTTAGTCTCTGTCTTTGTTGTTATCAGTGTTACACAAGCAGTGTTTAATGCAGCTGGCCTTCTGAGAGATAAGGGAAACTGAACTTCATAGGGAGTCGGCCATTTCCTCAAGCACCTTATCTTCCTTTGTAATGTCTGCTCGCAACCAAAAGCTGACATTGTTTATTATCTCAAGAATTAAGCGACCTTGCTCACAGAAGCTAGAAACTAGATGTTATGCTGTATGTCAGAACACTTCAGGGCGGCTCCTGACATTGAGTTACTAATCACGCCAACCAATAAGGGAGTAACGGTAGTGACGCTGTTTGTATGTGTACGCCTACTTTTGCAACCTTATAGACGCTACATATCGAAAGGTATATCAAGGCTTGTAGATTGTATTTCGTTGAGTGGAAAGGTTCGATTCTGGGGAAATCAGCCTCTCTCCTTTGTGCACAAACTTTCTAGCTAGTTACTAATAAAACTGTTACTTTGTCAGCAGTTCCGTCTCCGTGTGGTTTTGCTCCAAAAATTCGAATCGAACACTGGGATGCAAGCCATCTGGACCAGGTGACTTATCCACCCAGTCTTTCTTGTACATCCTGTCTTTCAATTTTCACCCCTTCCATTGCTTCTAACTTTCCACTGCTACTGATATTTTGTCAGCATCCACCTCCTTAGGAAACACCGATACAAAGTACTCATTGAGTATTCTAGCCTTGCCCTGCACCGGTAAGCATGTATCCCCTTCTTTGTCCCTAATAGGCCCCACCCCGCCTCTTACGACCCGCTTACTGTTTACATGCCAGTAGAAGACTTTGGGTTCCCTTTTATGGTAACCGCCATTCTACTGTCATATTTTCTCTTTGCCAATCTTATTTTCATCTTCACTTCCCCTCTCAACTTATTGTATTTGGTCTGGTTCTTCTTTTGAAGAATTCACCTGACATTCATCATACATCCTCTTTTTGTGTTTCATCATCTTCTCTATCTCCCTCGTCATCCAAGGAGCCCTTGCTTTGGTTCCCTTACCCTTCCCTAGTGTTGGAATGTACCTAGCCTGTACTTGGAACATCTCCTCCTTAAAGATCACCCATTGTTCCGTTACAATTTTTCCTGTCGCATCCCATTGAAATTAGCCCTATTCCAGTTTAGAAGTTCCACTCTAGATTGTTCCTTGCTCCTCTCCATTGCTAATCTAAATCTTGTGATATGATGATCACTTGTACCCGAGTGTTCTCCCACAGACACAGGCCCCTGAAGGAAAAAAAATTGCAGGGCTATGGGGAAAGGGCAGGGGAGTAGGACTAGCTGAAGTGCTCTTGCAGAGCACTGGCACAAGCTTGATGGGCTGACTGATCTCCTTCGGTGCTGTAACCATTAAAAAAAAAAAAAAAAAAAAATCTCAGTCTTCAAAATACTCAATGACTGAGCATCCACAACCCTCTGAGGTAGAGTATTCCAAAGATTCACAACGCCCTGAGTGAAGAAATTTCTCATCTCAGTCCTAAATGACCAACCCCTTATCCTGAGACGATGACCCCTAGTTGTAGACTCTCAACTGTGAATGGGTCAACCCAAAAAAAAAGAGGGAACATTGGCCCATTCTACTCAATTTCTTCTCATAGGACAGACCTCTCATCCCAGGAATCAATCTAGTGAGCCTTCGTTGCATCCCCTCTATGGCAAGTATTTCCTTCCTTAGGTAAGGAAACCAAAACTGTACACAGTACTTAAGGTGTGGTCTCACCAAAGCCCTATATAATTACAGCAAGACTTCCTTACTCTTATACTGCAACCCACTTGCAATAAAGGCTAACATACCATTTGCCTTCCTAATTGCTTGCTGTACCTGCATGTTAACTCTCATGATTTGTGTATAAAGACACCCAAATCCCTCTGAATCCTAACATTTCCTAGTCTCTCACCTTTTTAAAAAAAAAAAAAAAATCTGCTTTTCCATTCTTCCTACCGAAGTGGATAATTTCATAATGCCCCAAATTATACTCCACCTGCCACCTTCTTGCCCACTTAACCGACCTATATCCCTTTGCAACCTCTACGTCCTCCTCACAACTTACTTTCCCACATGTGTATCGTCAGCAAACTTGGACACATTACGCTCAGTCTCCTCATCTAAGTCATTGATATAGATTGTAAATACTTGGCAGGGGGCGGGGGTGGAATTCGGTTGCTTTGCGCCTCCTGTTAGCACCATAAGAGGGCACTAATGGGGCACAAAGCAACTAGCGCTCGGGTGTGGCGATGTTTGCACCGCTTGCGAAATTGACCAGACATTTTGCGGTGGCGCTAAACACTACTGCCACGATCTCCTGCGCCCACAGATTGTGACTTCAGTCGAGTGTACAACGCCCCGGTGGCGCCCCGGACTGGATATTGATTGGCGCCACCTGTTTTACCGCCTGTCGCTAGCAACGACAGGTTGAGGGGAGCGTTTTGCACTTGGGAAGGGACTGGGCGACCGCGTCCTGCCTTTTTTTTGTCAGCGACATTTTTGCACCGTGCATTCTGAGATGGAGAGAGAGACTGCTGGAGAGATTCAACATTGTGAAGGAGTTTTGGGTACTGAGCAGTACTTTGAAGGTTCATTTTGCTTTGACCTCCCTTGCATCTATTTAGAAGAGACTATGGGGACTGCTCTCTGAGCTCTTTCCCTGGGCCTCTCCATTGTTCTTTCCAGCAGATTTGATGTACAGGTCTCTCCAGGCCGAGATTCAAGGCTGCAATGAGTAGGGTGTGGATGGAGAGCAAGAGCGACCCTCCCCTTAAGAACTGGCCGGCGCCAGTGTGTCTGTTCCATTGCTGACTGACATCACATGAGCTTCGCCAGTGCTCTGAGGTAGCGCCTTGCTCCTCGGCATTGGCGCCTTAAGAGGTGTGTAGCGCCTAATATAGCGCTCCAATCACCTCCAGGGGCGATAGAAGCCAAGTTTGCAGTTGGAGGTGATAATTAGCGCTAGGCGCTAAACTTTGCGCCTGGTCGATAACTGCGCCCCAAATGGGGCGATACCAAATTTCTCCCCCTTTAGGCCCAAGCACTGATCCTTGTGGCACTCCACTAGTTACACCCTGCCATACTCTGTTTTCTGTCCGTTAGCCAATCCTCAATTCATGTTGATACATTATACCCAATCCCATGAGCCCTAATCTTGTGTAACAACCTATTGTATGGCACCTTATCGAATGCCTTCTGAAAATCAAAGTATACTAAATCCACTGATTCCCCCTGATCTACCCTGCTAGTTACACGCTCAAAAAGCTCTTAATAGATTTGCCGAACACGATTTCTCTTTCATAAAACCGCGCTGACTCTGCCTAATCGTATTGTGATTTTCCAAGTGCCCTGTTATCATGTCTTTAATAATAGATTCCAGCATATTCCCTACTACTGATGTCAGGCTAATTGGCCTTTAGTTCCCTGTTTTCTCTCCCTCCTTTCTTGAACAGCGTGGTATATATGATGGACAGGATATGTGGTTGGAAGCTCAACTTGGAGTCAACTAGGACGCTGAGGTTGTGAACAGCCTGATTCAGCCTGAGACAGTGGCCATGGAGGGGGATGGAATCGGCAAGGGAATGGAGTTTGAGGGCTGAAGACGATGTCTTTGGGCTTTCTGATATTTAAGTAGAGTAAATTTCGGTTATCCAGGACTGCATGTTGGAGAAGCTGTTTGACAACACAAACGTATTGAAGGGGTTGAGGGAGGTGGTGATGAGATAGAGCTGGGTGTCGTCTACGTGGAACTTGATGGCCTAATGGTTAGGAATCGGCGCTCTCACTGGCCTGGGTCTTTTGCCCGTCAGAGAACAGACGTTTTATTCTTATTTTATGTCCGCTGTGACTCAGTGGGTAGTGCTTTGGCCTCTGAGTCAGATTCCCACTCGAGACTTGAGCACAAAAATATAGGGTGACACTTTAGTGCAGTGCTGAGGGTGTGCTGCATTGTTGGAGATGCCATCATTTGGATGAGAGGTTCAACTGAGGCCCTGTCAGAGGAAGAGCAGGGGATTTATCCCCAGTGTCCTGCCCAATAATTATCCCTCAATCAACATAACAAAAACAGATTATCTGGTCATTATCACATTGCTGTTGTGGGAGCTTGCTGTGCGCAAATTCGCTGCCACGTTTCCTACATTACAACAGTGACTGCACTTCAAAAGTACTTCATTGGCTGTAAAGTGCTTTGGGATGCTCGGTGGTCGTGAAAGGTGCTATATAAATGCAAGCGTCTCTTTTTTGCTGTCATGTTGTGTTATGATGTTGCCGAGGCACAGCGTGCAGATGAGGAATAGGAGGGGTCTAAGGATAGATCCTTGGGGAACTCCAGAGGGTGGAAAGAGAACCCACTTCGACAGTGCGAACATATTCAAGGAATTTGGAGAGGAAAGCGAGGTTGGAGATGGGATCAAGAGTGGGTTTTTTGAAAAGTGGGTTAATAATAACAGGTTTGATATGGAGGGGATCAGCTACTGAGCAGAGGGCACCATTTACAATATCAGCTGGCATGGGGACCAAAAAGGGATGTGGGTGGTCACTTTAGTGGGAATAGAGTTAAGAGAGTAGGGGGGGTGGTGGGTCTTGGGGACAAGATGAGCTTTGAGAAGGCATGAGAGGGAATGGGAGAGCGAGATACGGGTTTATGGCTAGGGCAGATGGGAACCTTTGGGGAAGCTCTGCTTAGTAGGCAAGGGGAAGAGAGGGATGTGGCAGAGGCAGCTGAACGGATAGTCTTAATCTTAGTGACAAAGAAGTCCTTGAGCTTCTCACACTTGTTGGAGTTGAAGGGGTAGGGGAGAGGGGTTTAAGGAGACTTTTGGTCATGGAGAATAGAAGCTGGGGTTATCTTTGCGAGATGTAAGCGTTTTTTATCCTAGCCCAATTGCTAGACGGACGGTTCGAATTGCCCCCGCCTTACGAAAGTTCTATACCCAGGAATTATTATTCAGAGTGTAAATGAAATGCGTCACGGACAGGAATGCTTCAGTGAAAAATCAAACTTATATTTATTTGGTCTAACATACACTGGCTAAAACATGCACTACTAAACGAAATCACTGTCTCTGTGGAGAATAAAATCCAGGTTACAAACAACATACATGTAGTACAAAACTGGGGACTATAACAAGCAGTAATTCCCTTGTTGCTATGGTGGACTCTAATTCCATCCCTACCAACGAATTACCCAGTCGCATAAACCCTATCGCCTGGCTGAACCAAACGATGCTCCCACCCTCGGAATAGCCCAAAAACTTAACTTCTGAGAAAACTCTGAGCCCTTACAGCTCACGGGTTACCGGCTTGGGACACTCGAGACTGTGCTTACCCCCACATGTGGTTGGTTTCGATCGCTCCACTCGGCGGCTTCTCTGGTACTTCTTGTTAGGTCGATCTTGTTGGAGCGGGAGCAAGAGAGAGAGAGAATGGTGGAAAAGAATCTTTTATAGGAGCCTGGCTCCCCCTATCTTTCCCGCCAATCTTTAAAATCCGGTACTTAATCAGTGATGGGTCGTCCTCGGACCCATGAGTATTCCGTGATTGGATTAATGGCCCTAAGTCTGGGACATATCTTTCGGTCTTTGTGTTGGGAAAAAAAACTGGCTCCTTTTCGGCTGGCTGAGGTCAGTGGGTTCATTGTTCTGCTTCTCTTCTGAATTGGAGGCGAGAAGTGCTTTTGCATATTAGAGTGGCTTTCTAATAAGTTCAAGTTCAATGGCCCCCTTCCTTTTTCCAGGACTGTCGGGCAAACCCATACATCCTGGATCACTGACAGTTCTTTTGTCACAGCCAACTGCCATGAGTTCTCTGGAGTTTTAACAAACCAGTCCCCCACGCATCTGCACAAGGCAATCCCACCACAGGGAAAACACCCTCAGCCCATAAAGTCCACAAAAATATTCTCGACTGAGTCCATTCTTCAAATAGAGACTTTGCGGTCTCTTCAGTCTTTCCACAAAGCATCACTCAACGAGAAAGCAAAGGCCAAAGTCTCCCACAAGTGAAGCTGTTTCCCTGATTTTTACGTTTTAAACCCCAGAACTGTACCCCTTACTGCGTGTCATAGTTCCCTTCTACCGAGCCAAAGCATCAGCGAAACGGCTTCTTAACGCATTCAAACAGCTGGGTTCCAATTCCCACCGACAAACTTGAAGTCAAAATACAGAACATTAATAACAGCCACAGGACGTTACCAAAAAGTCACCGCGCCCACCACACAGTACAGCATTGACTGGTGGTAACACATTACAAAAATGCAACAGCGCACACCGTGCAATACAGAGTGTAAAACTATAACCAGAATACAATACACTTTTTTACAGAACTTTGGGATATTACAAGTTTTGGCAGGGAGAAACCATCAACACCACAAATCAATTGCACCTTTTCGGATCGATCTAACACCCCTTGCCACCGCGCTCAGAGCATCTGGCTCCGCCGCCTGCAGCTGGTGTAAAACAAGTAGCTTACAAGCAACAATTGTATGATAACTAATGCATGGGAACAGATGCGAATCTAGGGAGGAATCTCTATACTCAGACCGATGTCCCACCATGGTGGCGAGACAATCCCTTTGATCTCCTCCCCCACTTCTACTGTCTTTTGCTCTAAAGTGTAAAAATGTTTCTGGGAGCGCTCAACGGTCCTTATTAACCCAGTGAGGTGTTCCGGCAGAGAAGGAATCGGGTACCCGAAATGCTCCACATAGTATGGTTGGACCGCCCACAATCTACAGAGACAGGGTAGGCTTCAGAGGCTAAACGAAGCTGGCATGGGCTTAACTAATTGCTATACGGGTGCAGCGCGGCGAGACGCTTGTTGCTTAACCATGAAGGGACGTGACCTTGCCTCAGGTCCTCCAGGTTACTGCGGCCCTCGCCCAACAACCATGCTCCATACAACACGCACACCTCATTCCGTGCAGCCTGCTCCGAGGCGTTCCTGTCCTCCCGTATCAAATCATTGACAGTTTTTGCGTGCCTCTCCAGCTCCGCAATGACCTCCTTTTAAATGAACGGTCATTTCCTGGTCCTCATGAAGCTCTGAACCCACCACTATTCTCTTCCCCTAGAATCTTACGCAGTTGGTTCTTTAACCCAGTGATCTGCATCTGGAGTTGTGCATCATCCATACTATTAACAATACCCATTCCTGTACTGAACGCTGTGGCTACATCATTCCAGGTCCCTCTTCTCTGCCTCCCGGACCCCACACTATCCCCAACATTCAGATTATAAAATTCCTGAAACATCACTTTTAACAGAGCTTCATAAAGGTTCTCCGTCTTCCTTGGACACCACACAGGCAGATGGACCTCAGTCAGGTTCGGGATCATGGCTGCCACGGCGTAGTGCACGTTCTGAAACAACACTTTGTCAGTAGGGATTAACACCAACCCATTCCCTGGACCCCTGGTGGTGGTGGGACACCCATCTACAGTCTGTACCATCAGGGCTCTGGGCGGGGGCTTCCTGGTATATGAGATGAGCTCTGTGGCATTGATGGTGTTTGGGGGTTTTGGGATCACACAGGAGTCCACACTCCGATCCCAACTGATCCCACCCCCGGCGTCCTGCCATCGCCTGCTAAACGCGATCGACACACCCGCTGGGCAGATCTTTTCCAACCCTCATACGCACACAAATCCCTTCCTCGGATTCCCACCACTTATCCCAACACACATTCACTCCTTCCTGAGAACCCGTGATTGTCCGGTTCGTGTCATTACTTAGTCTTTCCCAGTCAGCTGTCTGGTACCCTGTATCCACGCTCAGTTTCCTGAGCCACCACCACCTTCCCAGTGGAATGTGTCCCCTACACCTAAGACACACCCGTTTACCCTCTGTTACCCTAAACTGGGAGGTGATAACCCTTATTCACACAGAATCACAGAAACCCCACAGTGCAGATAGAGGCCATTTCGGCCCATCGAGCCTGCACCGACACATATCCCACCCGATCCCCGTAACCCCACATATTTAATCCCCCTAACACTAAGGGTCAATTTATCATAGCCAATCAACCTAACCCGCACATCTTTGGACTGTGGGAGGAAACCGGAGCACCCGGAGGAAACCCACGCAAACACGGGGAGAATGTGCAAACTCCACACAGACAGTCGCCCGAGGCCGGATTTGAACCCGGGTCCCTGGCGCTGTGAGGCAACAGTGCTAACCACTATGCCACCGTGCTGCCCCTTATTCTCGGGCATGAGATGAACGCTTCACCATAGGTGAACTCTTCATGGTGGAATTTGACCCCAGATATTCAGGCCATCTTCCCTCATGGAGATAGACGCTCGCCCCCTTCTTCGAGCCACCTCCAGTGGTCACGGCCGGTCCGTCTTCGCCAGTGCAGCCGAAGATAACCGATTCCTCGGTGTCACCCCTGTGATTCATGCTGGCTTCAATCATGACGATCAGGACTACCATGGCTGACTTCATCTTGTTCTTAGGCGTTCCCTGAAAACACACAGAATGCAACGTTGTCCTTGGGTGATGCCTCAGTTTTCCAGACGTAGCTACACACGATTAAAATCCAAACTATACAGACAAGCTAAAGCAACAGACAGGAGAGAAAGAAGTTATGTACAGCGCCACCCGTCTTTGGGTGGCCACACTGGGTCTCCTCGACCCTGGGCCTCTTATGACTCCAGTTTCCTTCATTCACCGGTGTGTAAGGAGGTGTCCACGGCACCCTTGGCCATGGGATCCTGGTACTCCTCACTCCTGCCCCCACAGGCGGAACGACTGGTCCCTCTGTGGGCTCCTCACAGTCCCAGATTAGTGGCTGGAGACCCACACCTGCAGCGCAGCTCACCACTCCCTGCTGTTTCCTCCTCTTAGCAGCTCTTTCCCCAGGGTTGAAAAGCTTGCATTGATTGATATGGAACCACTTAGTGCGTCGGGGCATTTTGACCGCATATACCATTTGGACTCGCCCTATCCACGATACTGTATGGTCCCATGTATAGCAGTTCAAAAGTCCCTACCCTGGCGAAGTTTCTAACCATTACTTGATCTGCGACCATCCACTCGTGGTGCCTCTGAGGCGCAAGCAATAAACCATTTCTACGATGTTGCTTCCCCATGTTACTGGCAGCCTGCCAATGGATCTGTCTGTGATGCTCAAGCAAATTCTTAACAAACCTGTCCCGGTTCACCTCTCTCAACTGACCTTCCGTGAGAACCGGGGCCAGTACATGGCTGGGCATTCTCATGACCCTGCCAATCACGAGCTCATGCGGGGAATACCCTGTGCTTCTAGACGGGCTGGCTTGCACCCCCATCAGAACTAACGGCAAGACCGCCCATTTTCTAGGCGAGTCTCCCGTCTCCTTCCGTAACCTTTCCTTGATTTCCTATTCATCCGCTCCCCAATCCCCGATGACTGCGGGTTGTGTGTGACGTGCCATTTACCCTATACACCTAACATCTTCAGAGTCGCCTGCATGACTGCCCCTGTGAAGTGACTCCCCGGATCGGACTCCACATACTGTGGTAGCCCCCACCTAAAGAATACGTCTCTGACTAGAATCCTTGCGCTCCTCAAAGCTGTGGTTGTTCGGCATGGGAAGACTTCTTCCTTTACTGTAATACCTGCCACTCCGCATGGACCCTCTACCTTATCTCCCTTAGCCAGCATCTCCAGAACAGTCTTTAAGGCAGGATCCCGTGCCTGGAACATCTTTAGGTCCGGGGCCAATGCTACCCCTGCACTCCCTTGGGTCCCACCTCTGTCTCTGATCGCTGCTACCTGACTCGACCCACATGGATTCCAAAATGTGCCCGTTCGAGCACCCACTTTGTTCAGCACGTCAGCCTGCTGATTGCCCTCCGCACGAGGTTCTATCTTAGAATGGGCCTTGACTTTGTGGATATAGAAATCCCCCTGGGTTCCAATCGATGTTAGGATCTGTTGCAACAATGGCTTGTTTGCTAGGGGTTTCCCGTCTGCAGATGTGAACGCGCGACGAGACCAAATGGCTAAATATTCTGTACACATCATGTAGGGTGTAGGGAACTCTTCGGGGTGGGTAACCACATACACCACCGCCGACAGTTCAGCGTGCTGGGCGCTCATGGTGCTCGGGTGTTTAATGGCCTTGGCAATGCCTGCCTTTGGGTTAAAAACCCCGCATCCAGTGAGTCGCTCCCCGACCACCACTGTATTGGACCCGTCTACATGGATCCCAGCCCGAAACCCTATGTCTACGTCCCATACACCTTCAACAGAACATTTGTGGGCCACCCCTGGGTAGATCAAATTTGCGGCGAGCTTGGGCTCAGAGGCCTTTCACACTCAAATTCATCTGAGAGAGCAATAAAGTCCAGCGAGCAATGCGTGCACTGCTCACCGTGCCGTCCTTTATCCTCCCATCCAGAAGCATCTGAGTGGGCGTATGATGGATTAAGAGAGTTACCGGGGACGCCCCCGTGAAGATTTTGTGATCTCCTCACGGCCCAATGTGTGGCAAGCAGGTGCCTCTCACAATTGGAGTACCCTCTCTCTACATCTGTGAGGATTCTTGATGAGTATACCACAGGCCTCAGCTTGCCATGCCGCTCCTGGAGCAGCACTGCGCTCAAACTGTCCCCTGTGGCAGCTACCTCCAAAAAGAACTCCTTTCCCCCATCAAGCGCTCCTTAAGCCGATGCGGTCTGCAGACCTGTCTTCAGACGACGAAAAGCTGCCATGCAGTCCTCATCCCGCTCCCAACCCACTCCATTGTGGAGGAGTGGGAGTAGAGGAGCTGCCGTAGCGGCATAGTCCTTTGAAATCCCTACAGTACCCTGTGAGTCCCAGGAAGGATCTTGCCTCCGTTACCGTGGTCGGGGCAGGTAGCTCCTGTACCGCCTTCCTCCTCGCCTCATCGATGGCCCTCTCCCCAGCACGCACAGTCAGCCCGAGGAATTTTACCTCCTGCTGGCCGATCTGTGCTTTCTTGGGATTAACCTTGAACCCAGCTTCCTTTAACAGACTCGGCAGTTCAGCCAGCAGTGGGCCATGCTCCTCCCCTTCGTTGGAGAACTAAAGAAGGTCGTCCACGTACTGCACCAGCTGCTGCGGTCTGCTGAACCCTTTTAAACAGTTGGCCATACATTGGAAAATAGAAGGACTGTTATGAAACCCTTGGGGAAGGCAGGTCCATGTGTACTGCTGACCCTTGAAAGTGAATGCGAACTTATACTGGTTCTCCTTTTTGAGAGGGAAAGACCAGAATCCGTTCGAAATGTCCAGCACCGTGAATGTTTTCGTGGATGCTGGGATACTCCCGATCAGCTCGGCTACGGCTGTGATGGTGGGGGCACAGGCTGGGATGTTCTTGTTAAGAACCCGATAGTCCATAGTGGCTCTCCACGAATTGTCCGGTTTCCTAACTGGCCAAATCGGAGAGTCCACATGGGTCGCTATGGGTCTCAACACACCCTGCTCAACCAGTGATCCCAATGCTGTCTCTAAATCCATCTCTGCCTCTCTGGGGAAGTTGTACTGTTTCTGTGGTCGGGCCATGGGGTGTCCTTCTACTCTGACCTCCACCCCTATTACCCTCCCACAGTCGTGCTTGTGTGTAGCGAATGCCACGAGGCTGGCTTGCACATCCACTATATACTCCGCCGGGGTAGAATTGACCAAAAGTTCAAGGTCATAACTACCCTTGGGCTTCATCGTACACACGGTTCCCTTGTCTTGCTTCTGACCTCCTCCTCCTTTCCTGTGCATACTGCTCCCCAAAGACAGTGATTCCGGAAATCCACCAATATCTTGTGGGCCAGTATGAAGTCTGCCCCCAAAATGCCTATTTCCTCCTGCTCCCACCGCATCAGGACACATTTCCACTCCGTATGGAGTGTGCCCAGATCAATGGCTAGCGGGATAGAGAAAGACCCTGCCTGTTCGTTCCCGGTGTACCCTACTAAGTTATATGGGACCCCGCTCGATAAAGGTGATGTGGTCGGGTTATCTGCAAAGACAATGGTGCTTGAAGCTCCAGTGTCCAGCAGATAGGTCCCTTGCACCTTCTCCACCCCCATCTTCACACGGTCTCTTCCAAGCATCATAACTTAGTGGGCACAGGTAAACGGGCTGAGAAGCCCCTAGTCATGTGTCGGGATTGTTCGGGGCGGATGGGAGTACGCTGCCCGCTGCCGCGTCCACCCTACCCTGCCCTGCCGGAAAGACTGCGCGGAGAGCAGCCACTAATACCGCGAACAGATCAGTGCTGCTTCCTGCCGCAGCTGCGGCTTTCTGCACTGGCGCTGGAGGATCCCCTTTCCTGCTCCTTTTGTCAGAGCCTGGGCAGTCTCTCCTCCAGTGCCCTTTACTCCCGCACCCATAACTACCCTGCTTCTTCTCTGAGCTACCCACTTCCTGGCGCCACTCTCTTCTAACGTTGTCTCCACTAGGCTTTAACTCCTGTACTCTGCCCTTTGGTTTGTCATCCTCACCCCTACCATTCTTAAAAGAGAGAGTTAACTGCCGGATCACACTCTCTTCTGTGGTCTGGGGATCCATGGAATCGAACCACCCCTCTGCTTTGGCCTTGATCCTGGGCAGGCTGTTCGCCACCAGGGTCTTCAGCCAATGAGCCCTAGGCTCCCCCTGCAGCTGCGCCCGGTCGGGCACCCCTGCACAGGCACTCCGGCAGATGGGCCAAAGCCTGTCCGCGAAAGCCTGCGGTGCCTCCCCAGCTGACTGCAGTGTCCTTTCCACTCGGGAGAAGGGACTTCCATCATTGAGGCCCATAGCCTCTAGGATGTCATCTTTTATCCGCTCTAACGTACCCTGCCCCCTCTTGTTACCCGCTGAGAGCGACTGGTACAACCTACTATCCAGGGAAAATAAAAGTAATTTGGCTGTCTCAGCTTCGTTACAATTATTGATCCCCACCCGCCCCCCCCCCCCCCCCCCCCCACCTGCTCCACATCCGTAAAATGGACAGATGGGTTCCTTGTGCTGGTCAGTTTGGTCAGGTTAGAGACCATTGCCTGCAGCTGCGGGGTCGTATACGGGACCACGAAGTCACTCTGCAGTGCTCCTTGCTCTTGACCGTCTACGGGCGCACCGTATTTCCGCTGCCGGACAGGGCACATGGGTCCTGGTCCTAGCACTTCGGGCGGTGGTCGCGCGTTCTCCTCTGCCTCACAGTCCTCCTTAGCTCCCTCCTGCTCTTCCTCATCTACCCAGGCCACTCACGGAGCTACCAAGCAGACCATCCCTTTGGCCTTAGATAGAGCATCGGTCAAATTCCGGATCTGCTCCTGGCAAGAACCATGATTACCCTTAACAAACCCTCCAGCGTTGGCGACTCTGTATGCCACCGGAATATCCTTCAACTGCTCTCCCAGCACCTCACTTGACAAGCGAGCGTTCTCCTCCCTAACCACCCTCTCATTCCCCTTTGCCTCAGTTACCTGGCATTGCAGGAACTCCATATGGTTACGGAAGGTTTCCTCCTGGCTTATTCTTCCCTGCTTCTCATCCCTTAGCTCCATGCATAACCTGCTCCCCACTACAGCCCTTGCATCTGACTGTGCCTCCGACTCCCTGAGCTCTGCCTCTAACTTAGCCACCTTCTTATCTAGCAGTTGGACTTGTCTTTGTAGACAGACGAGCCATATTGCCTTTTCAATGCTGCGCCTATGCTCCTTGTCCTCCGTCCATTCTGCCGCTGCGTCCACTGGATGCTCAGCACGCAACAAGCCTAGCACCCACTTCTTAGTGACGTTAACCTTCTTAAACACATATGAAGAAATCCTTTCCTCCATTTGGGATCTTTCGCCAGAAGCGCTGTCCATGACTGATTTACTCCTTTAACCCAGATGCTGCCGCTGGTTGCCAAGAGATGTAAGCGTTTTTTGATCCTAGCCCAATTGCTAGATGGACGGTTCGAATCGTCCCTGCCGTAGGAACATTCTATGCCCGGGAATTATTATTCAGAGTGTAAATGAAATAAGTCACGGGCAGGAATGCTTCAGTGAAAAATCAAACTTATATTTATTTGGTCTAAAATACACTGGCTAAAACATGCACTACTAAACGAAATCACTGTCTCTGTGGAGAATAAAATCCAGGTTAAAAACAACATACATACAGTACAAAACTGGGGACTATAACAAGCAGTAATTCCCTTGTTGCTATGGTGGACTCTAATTCCATCCTTACCAATGAATTACCTAGTCGCATAAACCCCTTCGCCTGGCTGAACCAAACAAAGCTTCCACCCTTGGAATAGCCCAAAAACTTCACTTCTGAGAAAGCTCTTAGCCCTTACAGCTCACGGGTTACCGGCTTGGGACACTCGAGACTCTGCTTACCCCCACACGCGGTTGGTTTCGATCGCTCCGCTTGGCGGCTTCTCTGGTACATCTTGTTAGGTCGATCTTGTTGGAGCGAGAGAGAGAGAATGGTGGAAAAGAATCTATCTTTTCTAGGAGCCTGGCTCCCCCTATCTTTCCCGTCAATCTTTAAAATCCTTTTGTTTCTAAACACTCTGGTGCTTAATCAGTGATGGGTCGTCCTCGGACCCATGAGTATTCCGTGATTGGATTAATGGCCCTAAATCTGGGACATATCTTTCGGTGTTTGTGTTGGGGGAAAAAAACTGGCTCCTTTTCAGCTGGCTGAGGTCAGTGGGTTCATTGTTCTGCTTCTCTTCTGAATTGGAGGCGAGAAGTGCTTTTGCATATTAGAGTGGCTTTCTAATGAGTTCAAGTTCAATGGCCCCTTTTTTCCAGGACTGTCGGGCGAACCCATACATTTTGGATGACTGACAGCTCTTTTGTCACAGCCAATTGCCGTGCGTTCTCTGGAGTTTTAACAAACCAGTCCCCCACGCATCTGCACAGGCGATCCCACCACAGGGAAAACACCCTCAGCCCATAAAGTCCACAAAAATATTCTCGACTGAGTCCATTCTTCAAACAGAGACTTTGCAATCTCTTCAAACCCAAGATGTTCCTGGAGCAGTGAGTAGTTTATGCAGAGGAGAGCAGGGCCCGATAGTGCTTGAGGTGGTCCGGCCAGATAAGGCAATGAATGGCTAAAGTAGTTGTCCACCATATATGTTCAAGTCTGTGCCACTTGGAGCGAAGATGGGGGCCCGACCAGGGAAACAACCAGGGTGGTTAGTGTTTTACTGGGGAGCAGGGCATCAAAGGCGGAGGTGAGAGAGTGTGTGAGCAGATTGATAACTACAAAAGTATTTTGGCGAACGGAGGGCCAAATGGTTCAGTTGGGAGTTTGAAATTCTCAATTTAATCATTGTAGCTGGTTATTAGTGGTATGGATAGGCAATGAAACAGAGCTCTATGGATTGAATCATTTGATGATATACTGGTGTTGCAGAGAAATGACATCCTAATGGGAAAAAGCAAAGAACATAATGATGCTTTTTTGGATGACTTGTTCTCATGTATACAAAAAAAATTGAGAACATTCCAAGAAGAGGACTTCTCCACCTGGCTAAGCTGCAGTACTAATATTATTGGAACCATAATATGCAAATGAAAGGAAACACAGTTTTAACACTTCTTGGGAGGCTGCTACAATTTTGTCAAAGCCATTAGATAAGGGAGGAAGAAGGCGAACCGCTAAACAAATAGTAGGCCAGTACAATTTTCGTGAGCTAAATTTATTTATCAGTGTATTTTACATTGATCTTAGGAAACAGTGATAAATTTCATGGGGATCCCCTCTCTCAACTTTACAGATTTCATGCAACAAATTGAAAAACATACAACCTGAATCATAATGACATTGTGAAAGTACAAATTCCTGGGAAATTGCTACAATAGATCTGTTTTTTATTGTTATGAATCCAAGCTGAGGGTCCAAAGTCCATCGTGCAAGACACCACCAAGATTGAAGAGAGTAGGAGAGAATGATGGCCATAAAGGTTGTTAAGAATTTAGTTGGCACCTCTGCCACAAGGACTATTTTGCAAAACCTGCTAAACCGCAGTAGTAATGTCTAGGTTTGATGAGCTCTATAAAATCCCCTGATCACGCTTTTGTTTACCCCCTAAATGTCAATTTACCCATCTTATTTCAAATACAAAGTATGAGCTGTGTCCCATTCAGGGAAAAGCTCAAATATGTCCAAATAGAGCCCTAATAGTTGGTTGTACAAAGGGGGGGAAAAAATGGGCTCAAGAGACAACATAGATTTATACGGTCTCTTTAGGTTCAATGGCTGAAATTTGTTTGTAGATTTGCTACCAAAATACACTTAGCGTCTGCACAAACTACTTCCATAGGTAGGAATTGGGTGTGGCCAAATGGAGGTAAAGTTGGACAGATGGTTAAGTAGTTGCCCTAGGCATTTTGGGCATTGGAACAGGATAGTCTGGTGCCCATTTGCTTACAAACCATATTAAAAATCCCTCTGGTGCTTGGATTATTCAGGGGTTATGTTAAAATGAAACCCAAGATCAAACTTGACCAATTTCCAAGCAGGTATAGTTTCTATGATGTATTTATAGGCATATACATTCTGAAATTCCAGATTTCATAAAATCTGAAAAGCATCTGGTATATCTATCACTAAAATAAAGCTACATCCCTCAAGCAACATAAAGCTTCTGTTGCTTAAGCCTACACATTCTTTCATTTTAGAGCAGGTAAACGTCACTTTATGGTTTTGTCCTGAATTGAAAACTGATACTCAAACCCTTGTTTCAGCTGAAGGAAATGGAGAATTACCGACCTGGGTAATTGATCTTTCACTCTGACAGATCTTTAAAAACCGTGCACTTTGTCTGGGTCTGCTATTTCACCCGGAAGTAATCTTGACATTTTACAACTATCCTCTCTGCATTCACAGCTACCAGAAATAGGGTGCACTTGTTACAGTGCATATATGTGCAGAGTGCTGCTTTTATCAGAGCAGCACTAAGCTGTTAAGACAATATGCAGAATTGTTTACATCACCTGAAGAGTAGCATTTTAGTCAGTATTTCATACCTTTAGAGCGATAAAATGCATTAAAAAATGAAAAGGTTGGTAGAAGGGTCTTTGAAAGGTTTCTTTTACTACATGATTTTCATGCTGTGACAGGCCTTTTGATACAAGCTGAAGGATTGTCTATATGTTCATGGAATTCTACTTCATGAATTTTACAAGCGAGAGCCTGTGGTTCAGCATTTTTATAGTAGTTTTCCCTTGTTGAAGTGCTTAATGAACATAGCTATTCCTAGTGACTCAGTGTGGAACAAACTTAGGAATTGTTGCTACGTGCAGAAGTTTAAGGCAATTGTGTTCTCTTTTTCAGACTGGACTGCTGTAGTTATTGACTTGTAATTTTTTGCCTTAGTCATCACAACAGATGCTGTTAAATGCAGAGTTATGTGTGTGTCTCTATGTTGGTGGTTATTTTTAGTGGTCTTCAGTATAGTGGAACAAGATGAGACTGATCTACATTAATGAGCATTTTAGCACATGTCAGACTTTAGAATACCCTTTAGTGGAAAACCCTTCTGGTAAGAATTGTTAGAGTAATTTGATGAAAAATTATTTATTCTCATGGCACCGGATCTTAAGTTTAAAAAGCTGCAAGAAACCGCATTACAATGCCATTGAAGATCAACTAGATCTGTTAATGATTCCTAAACATTCTTTTTCCACAAGCAACCTACATGTAAAAATTGATTATATAATAATGAAAGGTGGGTCACAACATTCCATGCAGTACCTGTTAAATTGATAGGTGGTGTTGTGAAAGGGACATCTTGAGGTTAAAGTTTCCTTCCTCTCTTTGGGGAAAGAGAGAGCTGTTCCGTGGGGACGGGCTCCACTTAAACCGGGCTGGGACCAGTGTCCTGGCGAATCAAATAACTAGCACGGTAGATAGGGCTTTAAACTAATGAAGTGGGGGCGGGAGAATTCAGGAAAGGGTAAATTCAAAAGCAGTAAGAGAAATGTCAAAGCTGTAGAGCAGAGTAGTGATCTGGGTAAAGATAAGCAGAGTGGGTCAGGAAGGGACAAAAAGATTAATAAAGGTAGGAGGGCATTCGTGACTAAAGTGACATCAGGGAAAAATAGAACAAAGTTAAAGCTAAAGGTACTATATCTGAATGCACGAAGCATTCACAACAAAATAGATGAATTAATAGCGCAGATGGAAATAAATGGGTTTGATTTAATAGTCATTACAGAGACTTGGTTGCAGAGTCACCAAGGTTGGGAACTAAATATTCCAAAATACTTGACTTTTGGAAGAGATATGCAGAATGGAAAAGGAGGAGGGGTAGCCCTGATAATAAAGGCGGGAATAAAGACCGCAGAGAGCAAGGATCTTGGCTTGGAAATACAAAATGTAGAGTCAGTTTGGATGGAGCTCATAAACAACAAGGGGCAGAAAACACTAGTGGGAGTCGTCTATAGGCCCCCGAACAATGGTTGTAGTGTTGGGCAGAGTATAAATCAGGAAATTAGAGATGCATGTAACAAGGGTAATACAAATCATCATGGGGGACTTTAACTTTCATATAGACTGGGCAAACCAAATTTGCAGAAATAGTGCAGAGGAGGAGTTCATGGAATGCATTCAAGATAGTTTTCTAGATCAGTATGTCAAGGAACCTATGAGGGAATTGGCTATTTTAAACCGAGTACTGTGCAATGAGATCGGGTTAATTAATAACCTTGTAGTAAATGAGCGTCTGGGGAGCAGTGATCATAATATGATAGTATTTTACGTTGAGTTTGAGAGTGATTTAGTTAAGTCCGAAACTAGGGTCCTAAACCTGAACAAAGCAAACTATGCAGGTATGAGAGGTGAGTTGGCAAAGGTAGGTTGGGAAACAAGATTAAAAGATATGACATTAGAAAAGCAATGGCAAACATTTAAAGAAATAATTCATAATTTGCAACGAATATACATTCCCTTAAGGAATAAAAGCACCACGGGAAAAATCGTCCCACCGTGGCTAACGAGAAATTAAAGGTAGGATTAGATTAAAGGAAGAGGCTTATAATGTTGCCAAAATGAGCAGCAAGCCTGAGGATTGGGAGGATTTTAGAATTCAGCAAAGGAGGACCAAGAAATTGATAAAGAAATGGAAAATAAAATGAGAATAAACTAGCGAGAGACATAAAAACAGACTGTAAAAGGTTCTATAGGTATTTTAAAAAAAAAAGATTAGTGAAAGTAAAATTGGGTCCCTTACAGGCTGAGACAGGCGAAATTATAATGGGGAATAAGGAAATGGCGGAGAAATTAAACAAATACTTTGTGTCTGTCTTCACGGAAGAAGGCTTAAAAAACCTCCTGGAAATAATGGAGAACCAAGGGTCCAGCGAGAATGAGGAACTGTAAGAAATTAGTATTAGTAAACAAAAATAGTACTGGAGAAATTAATGGGACCGAAAGCCGATAAATCCTCTGGACCTGATGACCTATATCCTTGGGTTTTAAAAGAGGTGGCTATAGAGATAGTGGATGCATTGGTTGTCATCTTCCAAAATTCCATAGATTGGAGAACAGTTCCTGCAGATTGGAAGGTAGTAAATGTAACCCCAGTATTTAAGAAAGGAGGGAGAGAGAAAACGGGGAACTACAGACCAGTTAGCCTGACGTCAGTAGTAGGGAAAATGCTAGAATCTATTATTAAGGATGTGGTAACAGGGCATTTAGAAAATAATAATAGGATTGGGCAGAGTCAACACAGATTTATGAAAGGGAAATCATGTTTGACGAATCTTAGGTTTTTGAGGTTGTAACTAGCAGAATAGATAAGGGGGAACCAGTGGATATTGTGTATTTGGATTTTCAGAAGGCATACGATAAGGTGCCACACAAGAGGTTACCAGCGCCAACCACTACATGGCCTTCTTTGATCTCACAAAGGCCTTCATAATCCCTCACGGTTGACAGTGTCGGAGTGTCCTGCTCAAATTCGGCTGCCCTCAAAAGTTTGTCACCATCCTCCGCCTGCTTCACGATGACGTGCAAGCTGTGATCCTGACCAATGGTTCCACCACAGACCCAATTCATGTATGAACCGGGGTCAAACAAGGCTGTGGCATCGCACGAACGCTCTTCTCGACCTTCCTTGCTGCAGTGCTCCATCTCACCCTCAGTAAGCTCCCCACTGGAGTGGAGCTAATTTACAGAACAAACGGGAAACTGTTCCGTCTCCGTTGCCTCCGGTCCAGATCCAAGGTCGTCCCATCCTCTCGTCGAATTACAGTATGCAGACGACGCTTGCATCTGCGCTCACTCGGAGATCGAACTCCAAACCATCGTCAACACCTTCACCGAAGCGTACGAGAGCATAGGCCTTACACTAAACATCTGCAAGACAAAGATCCTCTACCAACCTGCCCCCGCCACACAGTACTGCCCCCCGATTATCAAAACCCACGTCAAGGCCTTGGACAACGTGGACCACTTTCCATACCTCGGGAGCCGACTGTCAACAAGGGCAGATGTCGACGACGAAGTCCAACACCGCCTTCAGTGTGCCAGTGCAGCCTTCGGTCGCCTGAGGAAGAGAGTGTTTGAAGACTGTAGTGTATGTAACCTGTACCACCTTAAGAGGATACCTTAAGGTGATGGACTACTTTTTGATGGCTCCTGTACATTGTAGTACTGGTGGTGACCACACTGGTGTATAAACCCTGTGGAGCAAAGTGTATTCCAGTTCAGCCCTGACCCTCAATTACTAAAGACCTGTTTAATTATTTATGTAGTCTGTGTCCAGTTATTCAGCATAACTACATTTGGAAACACAGACTCAACAAAGACCAGGACCTCCAACCCAGCACTAAGCTCATGGTCTACAGAGCAGCAGTGATACCCGCCCTGCTGTATGCCTCAGAGACATGGACCATGTACAGCAGGCACCTCAAAGCACTGGAGAGGTACCACCAACGCTGCCTCCGCAAGATCCTGCAAATCCATTGGCAGGATAGGCGCACCAACATCAGTGTTCTTGTTCAGGCCAACACCTCCAGCATCGAAGCTTTGACCACGCTCAATCAGCTCCGATGGACGGGTCACATTGTCTGCATGCCCGATACGAGGCTCACAAAAACAAGCGCTCTACTCGGAGCTCCGGCACGGCAAGAGAGTCCCAGGTGGGCAGAGGAAACGCTTCAAGGACACCCTCAAAGCCTCCTTGAAAAAGTGTAACATCCCCATCGACACCTGGGAATCCCTGGCCCAAGACCGCACAAAGTGGAGGAGAAGCATCCGGGAAGGCGCCGAACACCTCGAGTCTCTTCGCTGGGAGCAAGCGGAAGCCAAGCGCAGGCAGCGCAAGGAGCGCACGGCACCCCACCCACCCGCCCCTTCAACCACCGTCTGCCCCACCTGTGACAGAGTCTGTAGGTCCCGCTTTGGACTCATCAGTCACCTGCAAACTCATTTTTAATGTGGAAGCAAGTCATCCTCGGTTCCGAGGGACTGCCTAAGAAGAGAAGAAACAACAAAATTGGGGCTCATGGGATTAGGGATAATATACTCGCATAGATTGAGGATTGGTTAACTGGCAGAAAGCAGGGAGTAGGAATAAACAGGCCATTTTCAGGTTGGCAGGCTGTAACTGGTGGGGTACCAGTGCTTGGGCCTCAGCTATTCACAATCTATATCAATGATTTGGGTGAGGGGACCAAATTTAATATATCCAGTTTTGCTGATGATACACAGATAGGTGGGAATGTAAGTTGTGAGGAGGATGTAAAGAGGCTTCAAGGGGATATAGACAGGCTAAATGAGTGGGCAAGAACATGGCAAACTGAATATAATGTGGAGAAATGTCAAGTTATCCACTTTGGTAGGAAAAATAGAAAAGCAGAGTATTTTTTAAATGGTGAGAGATTGGGAAATGTTGGTGTTCAGAGGGACCTAGGTATCCTTGTACACGGATCGCTGAAAGTTAACATGCAGGTACAGCAAGCAGTTAGGAAAGCAAATGGTATGTAGGCCTTTATTACAAGAGGATTTGAGTATAAGAGTAAAGACGTCTTACTGCAATTATATAGGGCTCTGGTGAGACCACACCTGGAGTATTGTGTACAGTTTTGATCTCCTTACCTAAAGAAGGATATACAAGGGATTGTCCTATGAGGACAGATTGAGTAGACTAGGCCTATATTACCTAGTTAAGAAGAATGAGAGGTGATCTAGGGTTGCAAAATTCTGGGGATTTTTAAAAGAGGAAACTTTCCATGGGAATTTTCGGGAATTTAGAGTTTTTTTGCACACTGATGGTTTTTGTCTCTGACCCTTATGTTATCGTTGTCGTCAAAATAGACATACTGTTCCATACAAATAAAAACAGGCTTTCAAAACTTTATTTAGGTTATAATTTTGAACTTTATTGAACCCCCACAAAAAAGACCCATCTAAAATAAAATAAAAAGAGCGTCAGCTTATTTAGCCTGTAATTTGTCCTTATTTTGTCCCTTTGAGTCTTCTACTCCTCATTGCTCCTCCTGATTCTCTGACTCTGGCTCTGACGTGTCCATTTCCTCCTCTGTGTCAGTGTCTAGCTGTGTGGTGGACACTTCTGTATCTGGCTCAATAAGTTGTAGGTTCGCCCAGATAGCCACCAGTTTCTCCACTCTCTTGTTAGTCAGCCTGTTGCGCACCTTTGTATGCGTATTCCCAAAAAGTGACCAGTTTCGTTCAGAGGCCGCTGATGAAGGTGGGATTTGGAGTATCACCGATGCAATAGGTGACAGGGCCTCAGATGCACAAAGTCCCTTCCACCAGGTATGTGCACTGATATGCTTGCATGATTCCCATATCCCATCCCCATTCCAAAGACCTTGCTTGGTAGAGAACTTTGCCAGACTTCCCAGAACTTTGCCCACATCCAGATTGAGATGGTGTGAGAGGGTAGAAATCACACTGTAAGCGCTGTTGATCTGTTCTCCAGAAAGTATTGGTCTCCCAACATGCTTTGGGTCCAGCATGTATGCTGCAGCATGAATCGGCTTGACACAAAATTCTTGACGCGTCTGTATGAATTGAACAATTGCCTTCTCCTCTGCTTTGAGCAGCAGGGATGTGGGTAGGGCAATGCTGATTTGTTCTTTTAAATCAGTAAAAAGCCTGAGAACATCTGACAAGACAGCGTCATCTCCTTCAATCTGAACAATTGCAGATGCTACTGGTGAGAGTAGTTTAAGGCTGCTAACCACTCTCTCCCATCATCCAGCAGTATTTTCTTGATGGTGGTTTCCATATCCCCAGACTGGGATATTGCCATTTCTTGCAGCGACTCCTTACCCTCCAGAAGGCTGTTGTACATTATGACAACACCACCCCATCTAGTGTTGTTGGGCAGCTTCAGTGTGGTGTTCTTGTTCTTTGTCATTTGCTTGGAGTTGTAGGTTGCTGCAACTACCTGTTTTCCCCTGATATACTTAACAACTTGCTTGGCTCTCTTGTACAGTGCTTCCATGGTTCTCAAACCCATGATGTCCTTGAGGAGCAGGTTAAGCCCATGAGCTGCGCACCCAATAGACGTAATATGAGGGTAGGCCTCCTCCACTTGAGCCCAAGCAGCCTTCATATTCGCAGCATTGTCAGTAACTACTGCAAAGACCTTTTGTGATCCAAGATCGTTGGATAAATGCTGCTGCATCTTTGTGGCATTCTTTACATATGGCTTTCTACAGTGTTTGCACATGTACACAGTCTTTCCATCTTTAATGCCTGGGGTAAAATGCTTCCACACATCCGACGGTAAACGTGGCATTGTTCTATGCAGAGAAATAAAGGGCATTCATCTCTGTGTCGAACTGCGGTCGATCAGCACGATTGCAACAGGGTGAGTACATTTTTCCTGATGCTCCATGTGATGGAAGCATGACCTGTACACACACGACGCTACATCACCAATAGTGTATTATTTTGTATATTTTAAATTGAAGGACAACAGAGTTCAACAAGTAACTGGTTTATTTGGTATAAAGTCTGATTTACTTACTGCATCATCACAACATCAGCAGAAAACAAAATGACTTCCCTCAGGACCCCTAACCTGGATCTTAAAAAAAACTATAGCAGTCTTACAGATGCCTGTAGGCCAATCACAATTCGATATGCAAATATTACAGATAGAGGGAGCTAATCGCTCATCCACTCATCCAACTAATCAGGACACATTTGTTCACAGTCACACACAAAACTTGTAATTATTAAAACAAGCCAAGTAAGAAGATAAACATATATTGATTAAGAAATTCCTTGAAATTACTAACAGAGATGGAATCTTAATTATTAAGAGAGGACCTGTGGGGGGAAAAAAGAAAGAAATACAAAAAAAACAATATTATGCTAGCATGTGCTTTTTTGGGCAAAATTCCCAAGCTAAACTTCCCGTGGAAAATTTCCGGAAATTTACCGGAAACTTTCCACCCCTTTGCAACCCTAAGGTGATCTCATTGAAACATATAAAATTCTTACAGGGCTTGACAGGGTATATGCAGGGAGGATGTTTCCACTGGCTGGGGAGTCTAGAACCAGGGGTCACAGTCTCAGAATAAGGGGTCGGCCATTTAGGACTGAAATGAGGAGAAATTTCATCACTCAGGGTGGTGAACCTTTGGAATTCTCTACCCCAGAGAGCTGCGGAGGCTCAGTCATTGTGTATATTCAAGACAAAGATAGATAGATTTTTGAATATTAATGGAATCAAAGAATATGGGGATAGTGTAGGAAAGTGGAGTTGAGGTAGAAGATCAACCATGATGTTACTGAATGGCGGAGCAGGCTCGAGGGGCTAAATGGCCCACTCCTGCTCCTATCTCTCATGTTATCATGTTGTTCTGTTCCCCCTTCCCTCCCGCATTCCCTCCTCAATCTCTCCCTCCTCTTCGATGGTTGCTCTCACCTCACTCTGTCCCTCCCTTGCCATGATCTCCTCTCATTCCCATTCCTGCTTCCCTATACCCCTTTTCACCGTCTCTCCTTTCCCGCATCTCTGCTCCTTGTCTCTTTTCTTTTCGGCAACTTCTTTATCTAGCCCTCTCCCGCCTGGGTCCAGTTATCCTCTCCCCTCTAACCCTACATGACCTGAATAACACATTTAGTCTGCACTCCTCAAGTGCAATGCCGCAGAAGATCAACCAGTATTTATTAAAATTGGTATGCTTTGTCATCTGTGAACATTCCATATGAAATTTCCGACGTTAATTGTGTCCACTTCACCGTTACATTTGTAATTTCATGTTTGAATCCCTCCAATCAGGTTTCCGCCCTTGCCACAGTACCGAAACGGCTCTCATCAAAGTCACAAATGACATCCTTTGTGACTGATAAAGGTAAACTATCGCTCCTTGTCCTTCTTGACTTGTCTGCAGCCTTTGACATGGTTGACCACTCCATCCTTCTTCACCCCTGTCCACCGTCGTCCAGTTGGGTGGGACTGCACTCGCCTGGTTCCATTTTTATCTATCTAATCGTAGCCAGAGAATCACCTGCAATGGCGTCTCTTCCCGCTCCCGCGTCGTTACCTCTGGTGCCCCCCAAGGATCTATCCTTGGCCCCCTCCTATTTCTCATCTACATGATGCCCCTTTGCGACATCATCCGAAAACACAGTCAGTTTCCACATGTCCGCTAACGACACTCAGCTCTGCAACTCTACCTCTTCTCTCGACCCCTCCCCGGTCTCTAAAGTGTCAGACTGCTTGTCCGACATCCAGTTTTGGATGAGCAGAAATTTTCTCCAATTAAATATTGGGAGGACCGAAGCCATTGTTTTCGGTCCCTGCCACAAACTCCGTTCCCTAGCTACTGATTCCATCCCTCTCTCTTAACACTTGTCTGAGGCTGAACCACACTGTTCGCAACCTTGGTGTCGCACTTGACCCCGAAATGAGTTTCCGACCACATATCCGCAGCATAACAAAGGCCCCCTATTTCCACCTCTGTAGCATCGCCCGTCTCCGCCCTTGCCTTAGCTCATCTGCTGCTGAAACCCTCATCCATGCCTTTGTTACCTCTAGACTTGACTATTCCAATGCACTCCCGGCTGGCTTCCCAAACTCTAGCCTACATCAACTTGCGGTCTTCCAAAACTCGGCTGCCCGTGTCCTAACTTGCACCAAGTCCCGTTCGTCCATCACCCCTGTGCTCGCTGACCTACATTGGCTCCTGGTTAAGCAGCGCCTCGATTTCAAATTCTCATCCTTGTTTTCAAATCCCTCCATGGCCTCGCCCCTCCCTATCTCTGTAATCTCCTTCAGCCCCACAACCCCCCCCGAGATATCTGCGCTCCTCTAATTCTGCCCTCTTGAGCATCCCTGATTATATTCACTCAACCATTGGTGGCCGTGCCTTCTGTTGCCTAGGCCCTAAGCTCTGGAATTCCCTACCTAAACTTCACCACCTCGCTACCTTTCTTTCCTCCTTTAAGACGCTCCTTAAAACCTACCTCTTTGACCAAGCTTTTGGTTACCTGCCCTAATTTCCCCTTTTGTGGCTCAGTGTCATGTTTTTTGTCTTGTAATAGTCCTGTGAAGCGCCTTGGGACGTTTTACTGCGTTAAAGGCGCTATATAAATACAATAAGTTGTTGTTGTTCTTGTTTATGTAATTGCCTGTGAAGCCTCTAGGTGTTGCTCTAATCGGGTTTTCTACTTTGGAGCACTCAGCCCTTTGTCACAAATGTTGGTGACTGTAATTCGCTTTCAAAAAGCCTGGCTTGAGTGTACCTGTAGGTCCACACTCTGGCCATCAGGTGGCTCTACAACAATGCACCCTTCTGAAACTCCTTTTTGGCAGACATCTTGGAAAATGTGAGCATTAGGTAAGTCGAGACCATGTGCTGGCCTCCCCAAATCCTGCCCTTGTTGGCAGTACGAGACTGAAGTAAGAAATTTCTCCCTTTAAAAATCATGGTACTACTTTCAGGCTAGCATGTTTTGAGTCGCAAAAGTTCTGAGGCATTGCTCAACCTGGTGCTGAAGTAGCAACCTATCCTCGCTGCTCCTGTCGTGAGGTAGTAACCTAACACTGCCTTTACCCTGTCTGCCCCTTCTCCTCTCTTCGTTTCTGCTCCCCCATCATTCTACATTTTTTCTCCTCCCACCTCCTTTTCCCCTTCTACTTTTGTTCACCCTCATTCATCCCCTTCTTCCTCTCTCCTTCTCCTCTCTCTTTTTGCACTTCTTTCCCTCTTTGCTGCTTTACTAAGAATGTGACTGAGCAAAGGCAGGATTGGGTATTCTTACAGAATTGATGGTGTACCCTATTAACAGAACAATGTATTGAACTGGTTATCGCCCATCTGTAAAATAGGGAATCCTCTTCCTGGCGTTTTGACTTAGGGTAGTTATATCATGTCTTCAGAATAAACACTTCAGTAGACTGTGACTTAGGCTGAAAACTGCCAAACAGATTTATTAAATATTAAATGGATAAGTGGACAGAAATGATGACACACTGTAGAATTACAGTAGATACAGGTTTAACCATCCCTGAATGGCTTGGCCTTTCCATCAGACACATGATCAAAATTCAGGCCCAGGCCGAGGCAGACTTCTGATGAATCATCTAATTGAGGACTTGAAAATGGGGAGGCACCAGATTCCTCCCCATGTCTTTGGAACTTCAATCTTTCAGTGGGAGATCTCATGGGTGGAACTTCTGCCCAGTCTCTCCTCCACTGCCGCCCCCCCCCCCTCAATATTAAGGAGATGTGACTGACGTAATAAAACTCACTGCACACTTGGTTTGAGTATAAAACAAGGCTTTAATCAACTTGTTTCAGAACATGGAGGTCTAGTTGTACTTCACTAGTTCCTGTCTTACAAAATGTCCCTGGGCAAGCTGGGGCTGACGCCCGAGTATTTATACTCCTTGGATGGCACCACCAGCTGGCCCTCCAGTGTTATTTCATGAGTAGTTTCTTTATG
This sequence comes from Somniosus microcephalus, assembly GCF_052327205.1. Lineage (NCBI taxonomy): Eukaryota > Metazoa > Chordata > Chondrichthyes > Squaliformes > Somniosidae > Somniosus > Somniosus microcephalus. The sequence continues at coordinate 104,254,183 of NC_140996.1, read as the reverse complement.
ATGATGAGATTTATAACAGTGACTGTGGGAGTTCCTGGATTTTCTTGGGAAATTCCACTCAGTAGGTCCCTCTGATAGCCCCAACGGAACTTGTGGCTGCCGCTGAAGATCTAGTAAAGGCCCAGATGCCGAGATGGGCATTTGCTTCTTTGGTGGGATTCAGAATTTTCCAACATTACTCTTCCTTTTTTCCTGGCTTCTGTTCCATCAGACTTGCATGGCGCTGCTCTGATTTGCTGTTGTGCTGGCGGGGCAGGCGCCTCTGATGCACCCTTACAGGCATCGGCTATTAACCCAAATGTTTTTAATGATCTATCCCTACAATTTGGGAACTGGTCTGTGCATCTCTTCATGGGAGTTCAACTCTTGCTCTTCTGCTGGCAGAGTAGGAGTCTTGGAATTTCCGGGTCAGTATCTCTCTTCAGGCAAATAAAAAGGAAAAACTGCATACGCTAGAAATCTGATATTAAGACTGAACATGCTGGAAATATGAAGCATCTGTAATGAAATAAGACAGGTCATGATATTTCAGGTGTGTAGCCTTCATTAAAGTTGAATTCTGATACAATGATGCATTATAAACAGGTAGGTTCTCCATTTAAAAAAAAAACATCTTTGTAAATAGAAATGTTTAATAATGGTAAAACACAAAGGCCCAACATTTGTGATCGGAGGCTTCCCGCAGACGGATGCCTCTGACCTGTACAATATCTACGCATTTACCTGGTGGCTTGGGAGATATGGAGACTTGCGATCCTCCGGCCACTCCCGGTAAGCAAGTGCCCCTGGGATCATGTGGGCCGGCCCAACCAATAAAAGAAGGGAATCCCCATTCATACTTATGGGAGTTCCGTATGTGCGGAACTCCCATAAGTACGAATAGGAATCACTTAAAAATTACACAAACATGAATTTTTTTTTTATTGCATATTTCAATTTAATTAAAATGCCATTTAATTAAATATTTAAAACAAAAAATTAATTTTTAGAATTTTTTTTATATGGCCTAAAAATTCGGTTGCTTTGCATCTCCCGTTAGCGCCCTGAGAGGGCGCAAAGCAACTAGCCCTCGGGTGCAGCGCCGCCAACGCTTCCTGCGAAATTTAGCGGGAGGTTAGTGGCGGCGGTAACCTGTAGCGCCCCGTGATGACATCATTGGCGTGCGCAGTGCCCCGCTCGCGCCCCGGCTGTGATCTTCAGTAACGCACCCTGACTTACCGTCCGACGGGGTCAGGGCGGCCTACTTGCGACTGATGCGGCGCTAATTAAAGGCGAGATGCCGGGCGGCCATTTTTGTTGCTGGCCGGCTGCCTGCACCTGCTTCCGCTGCCGTCCCTGGCCTCCTGGCCTGCCCCCCCGCGGAGTGCCAGCTGCACTCTGTGAGCCCAGCACTTCTCTTGAGTGCCGGGCTCTTTTGCCGGCAGTCCAATCTGTGGTGGCCCAGCTGGGCCCCGGGCCGTGCTGCGCAAGGCCCCTCCCCTTTAAGAAGGGGAGGAAGGCAGTACCGCGGCGTGGCATGACATTCCCTTGCAGCGCCCCAAGAGGGAGGCGGGGCGCGTTCAGTAGTGCCCTGCTTTCCTCTTGGGGCACTACCGATTAATTTCGGCCGCAGAGGCGCTAATTTTTTTGGGGCGCTACTCAATTTTCCCCCCTATATGTTTTAAAGGGGCTAAAAATAAACTTACCTTATTGGACAGGGTTTTTAATGTATAAATGTGTGATAAAATTTTATTTTTTTATTTTTAAAAATTCTTATGCTGTTAAAAAGGCAGACCTTGCGCCTGCTTTTACCAGGCGGAAGAATTTCAGGGCATTCAGCGGGCGGAAGTTGGACAAATCGTGCAACTCTCCACCTGCAGAGGCCCATCTCCAGGGGATGCGGATGACCTGTCAGGAATTGACAGATTGCAAGTTAATGGGTTTTAGCACATGCGCTTCCCATGCCTAAACCCAGAACTTGCGTGGCCCCTACAGGCGCATGCAAACCTCGTACGGACCCGTAGGGGTCGCAAAATACGGCCCAAAGTCATTTATTGATAGTGTGAAAATAATGGCACGTAAGTCTTGGGTTCATAGAATTATTTAAATGTAAAACCCATTGGGTAAGCATCTGTGTCTTTATTTAGGTTTTGCAGTTGAGTCTGCTCGTTTAAATGCAGTCAGTGTCTCCTCCCTCTGTTCTATTTTTACCCTTCAACTAAAATCTCTAAAAGCAGATTATCTGGCCAGTATCACATTGCTGTTTGTGGGTCTTTGCTGTCAGCAAATTGCCTGCCGAGTTTCTGACATTACAACAGGGATGACACTTAAAAAGTATTTAATTCATAGATTGGTTACAGCACAGAATGAGGCCATTCAGCCTGTCGAGCCCGTGCCGGCTCTCTGCAAGAGCACTTCAGCTAGTCCCATTCCCCTGCCCTTGCCCTGCAATTTTTTTTTCTTCAGGTACTTATCCAATTCTGTTTTGAAAGCCACAATTGAATCTGCCTCCACCACCCTTTCAGGCAGTGCATTCCAGATCATAACCACTCGCTGCGTAAAAATGTTTTTCCTCATGTCACTTTTGCTTCCTTTGCCAATCACGTTAAATCAGTGTCCTCTGGTTCTCGACCCTTCCGCCAATGGGAACAGTTTCTCTCTCTCTGTTCTGTCTAGACCCCTCATGATTTTGAACACCCCTATCAAGTCTCCTCTCAAACTTCTCTGCTCTAAGGAGAACAACCCCAGCTTCTCTAATCTGTCCACATAACTGAAGTCCCTGGACCCATTCTTGTGAATCTTTTCTGCACCCTCTCTAAGGCCTTCACATCCTTCCTAAAGTGCGGTGTCCAGAATTGGACACAATACTCCAGTTGAGGTCGAAACAGTGTTTTATAAAGGTTCATCATAATTTCCTTGCTTTTGTACTCTATGCATCTATTTATAAAGCCCAGGATCCCGTATGCTTTTTTAACCGCTTTCTAATCTACCCTGCCACCTTCAACGATTTGTGCACATATACCCCCAGGTCTCTCTGTTCATGCACCCCCTTTAAAATTGTACCCTTTAGTTTATATTGCCTCTCCTCGTTCTTCCTACCAAAATGTATCACTTTGCACTTTTCTGCGTTAAATTTCATCTGCCACGTGTCCACACATTCCACCAGCCTGTCTATGTCCTATCACTATCCTCCTCACTGTTTACTATACTTCCAAGTTTTGTGTCATCTGCAAATTTTGAAATTGTGCCCTGTACACCCGAGCCCAAGTCATTAATATATATCAAGAAAAGCAGTGGTCCTAGTACCGACTCCTGGGGAATCCCACTGTGTACCTTCCTCCAGTCTGAAAAACAACTGTTCACCACTACTCTTTGTTTCCTGTCACTTAGCCAATTTCGTATCCATGCTGCCACTGGGCTTCAACTTTGCTGGCAAACTTATTATGTGGCACTTCATCAAACGCCTCTTCAAATCAAATCAAATCAAATCAAATCAACTTTTATTGTCATTGTTAGTGCACAAGTGCAGTACAACGAAATGTAGGCTTGCGGCTCCCGAGAGTGTACAATTTGGATTAGGACACTTAAACATTTCAACATACATTTGTACAGATATATTAGCATAAATATGACCATAATAAAGTGCATCGGCAGATGTGCAGGCTTTAGTGTTTATTTGTGGAGTTCAGTAGGATGACAGCCCTGGGAAAGAAGCTGTTCCTAAATCTGGTAATCTGGTCGTACGGGTGCGAATGCATCTGTAGCGTCTTCCAGATGGTAGGAGGGCGAACAGACTGTGGCTGGGGTGGGTAGGGTCTTTGATGATGGACCGTGCCCTCCGTAGGCAGCGTTTCTGATATATATGTTCTATGGTCGGTAGCCGGGTGCCGGTAATGCGTTGGGCAGTTTTGACTACCCGCTGCAGGGCTTTCTGGTCATGGGAGCTACAGCTGCCGTACCATACCGTGATACAGTTTGTCAGGATGCTCTCTATAGTGCAGCGGTAGAAGTTAGAGAGGATCGGGGGTGACAGATTACATCCCTTCAGCCTCCTCAAGAAATATAGGCGCTGCTGGGCCTTCTTCACCAGAGAGGAGGTGTTGAGGGACCAGGAGAGGTCTTCCGTGATGTGGACTCCGAGGAACTTAAAGCTGGCCACCCTTTCCACCTCCGCCCCATTGATGTGGATGGGGGTGTGACTTCCGCCTTTGGACTTCCTGAAGTCCACGATTATTTCCTTTGTTTTCTTGGTGTTAAGGGCCAGGTTGTTGTCGGCGCACCACTTCACGAGATGCTGGACCTCCTCCCTGTAGGCTGACTCATTGTTGTTGGTGATCTGGCCTACTACCGTGGTGTCATCCGCAAACTTGATGATGGTGTTGGAACCATTAACAGCCACACAGTCGTGGGTCCATATACACCACATCAACCGCATTGCCCTCATCAACCCTCTCTGTTACCGCATCAAAAAACTCAATCAAGCTAGTTAAACATTATTTGCCTTTCACAAATCCGTGCTGGATTTCCTTAATTAATCCACACTTGTCCAAGTGACTGTTAATTTTGTTCCGGATTATCGTTTCTAAAAGCTTCAGTAGTATACTGAGGCTCAACTGACTGGTCTGTAGTTGCTGGATTTATTGTTGTACCCTTTTTTTGAACAAGGGTGTAACATTTGTAATTCTCCAGTCCTCTGACACCAGCCCTGTATCTAAGGAGGATTGGAAGATTATGGCCAGTACCGCCGCAATTTTCACCCTTGCCTCCCGCAGCATCCAAGGATGTATCCCATCCAGTCCTGGTGGTTTATCTACTTTAAGTACAGCCAGCCTTTCTAGTACCTCTATCAATTTTTATCCCAGCCAGTATCTCCTCTACCTCCTCCTTCACTATGTCTATGGCAGCATCTTCTTCCTTGGTGAAGAATGCAAAGTACTCATTTAGCACTTCAGCCATACCCTCTGCCTCCATGCGTAGGTCTCCTTTATGGTCCCTAATCAGCCCCACCCCTCCTCTTACTACCTATTTACTATTTATATGACTATAGAAGACTTTTGGATTACTTTTTATGTTAGCTGCCATTCTATTGTCATACCCTCTCTCTGCCCCTCTTATTTTCCTTTTCATTTCTCCTCTGAACTTTATATATTTTGCCTGATTCTCCGATGTATTCTCGGCCGGACATCTGTCACACGCACTCTCTTTCTGCTTCATATTCTCTATCTCTTTTGTCATCCAGAAAGCTCTGACGTTAGTTGCCCTACCTTTCCTCCTAGTGGGAATGTACCTCGACTGCACCCGAACCATCTCCTCTTTAAAGGCAGCCCATTGTTTTACAGTTTTGCCTGCCAATTTTTGATTACAGTTTACCCGGGCCAGATCCATTCTCAACCCACTGAAATTGGCTCTCCTCCAATCAAGTATTTTTTACTCTAGATTGTGCCTTGTCCTTTTCCATAGCTAATATAAACCTTATGATACTATGATCACTGTTCCCTAAATGTTCCCCTGCTGACACTTGCTCCACTTGATCCACCTCATTCCCCAGAACCAGATCTGGCAATGCCTCCCTCAGTGGACCGGAAACGTACTGATCAAGAAAGTTCTCCTGAACGCATTTAAGAAATTCTTCCCCCTTTCTGCCCTTTACACTATTACTATCCCAGTCTATATTAGGATAATTGAAGTTCCCAATTATCACTACTCTATAGTTCTTGCACCTCTCTGTAATTCCCCTGCAAATTTGCTCCTCTATATCATTCTATAGTTGGTTGCCTATAGGATACACCTATTAGTGTAATGGCACCGCTATTGTTTCTCAACTCTAACTCTTTGACCCCTCCAGGACATTCTCTCGCTCCAGCACTGTAATGTTCTCCTTAATCAATACTGCTACCCCAGCTCCCCCAGCTCCTTTCTTTCCTTCTCTATTTTTCCTGAACATCTTATATCCAGGAATGTTTAGCACCCAATCCTGCCCTTTTTTGAGCCAAGTCTCCATTACTGCCACGACATCCTATTCCCATGTTGCTATTTGCGCCTGCAACTCGCCAACCTTATTTTTCACGCTTGGTGCATTTACACGCATGCACTGTAAACCTGTCTTAGACCATCTTGTTTTCTCTCTTAGTCTGACCCCACCTAATACCTTACTATTTCTTGATGTGGAGATGCCGGTGTTGGACTGGGGTGGACAAATGTGAGAAGTCACACAACACCAGGTTATAGTCCAACAGCTTTATTTGAAATCACAAGCTTTTGGAGCGCTGCTCCTTCGTCAGGTGAAGTCACTTCGTCACTTCACCTGACGAAGGAGCAGCGCTCCGAAAGCTTGTGATTTCAAATAAAGCTGTTGGACTACAACTTGGTGTTGTGTGACTTCTCACATTACTATTTCTTACTCTAGTGGTATCTGTTTCTCCCAATCCTTTGTGCACCTTGTTTCTCCTTTCCAATGTACATCTTGGGGCCCATCGCCCTGCCATATTAGTTTAAACCCTCCCCAACAGCACGAGCAAACCCCCCCCCCCCCCCCCCCCCAACGAGGATATTGGTTCCGGCTCTGTTGAGGTGCAACCCGTCCGGCCTGTACAGGTCCCACCTCCCCCAGAACTGGTCACAATGTCCCAGGAATTTAAAGACCTCCCGCCTGCACCATCTCTCCAGCCATGCATTCATCTGCTCTATCCTCCTATTTCTATACTCACTAGCTCGTGGCACTGGGAGCAATCAGGAGATTACTACCTTTTGAGGTCCTGGTTTTTAATCTCTCTCCTAGCTTCCTAAAATCTTCCTGCAAGAACTCATCCCTCTTTCTACCTATTTTGTTGATACCGATATGTACCACGACCTCTGCTGTTCACCCACCCCCTCAGAATGTCCTGCTGGAAAGCGTTTTGGGATGTCATGTTGTTTTGAAAGGCGCTATATAAATAGAAGTCGTTGTTTCTTTTTATCATGCAAGTTTCTTGTGCTTTGTTGCTGTGAATATATCTTGGAATCTGAATTTACTGAATTGCCCATTCAGATCTGTTGGTATACTTGCCTCTCTATACCGGTTAAGTAGTCCAGGAGAACATTCATAAAACCTGGAATTGTGCTATTAAGAAGCCTGAATCCAAGCTTAAAGTTTAGAGATCTGAATCTGAAGTTGGTGTCCAGATTTGCTCTTCCTTCCTTCCCAGTTTTCTTACCCAATTTGCTTGGTACTGCTAAGTGTAATTGCAGGTGCTTTAGAAAGCCTGAACTTGGATAATCATGCAGATCCTTTAAGACTGTAAATGCATCAGGTTCAGAGAATCTACGGAATGCTCTTATCTCAATGGTTTTATCCAAAAAAAAGCTTGATTGCTGTCACGTCTGTTCACAAGAATCTTCGCTGCAGTTCTTCTGAAATGGATAAAATCCTGAGCACCATGATGCAGTTGTGATTAAAGTGTCTGAATTTGAAGAATTAGTTAGAAAGCTTGCATAGAGTCATGAATCATGATGAGCACTAATAACTTTGAATCCGTAAGGATTTTGGCTTGGTATAAAAGTTAAATTAGGTGGCCTTGCATTGGTCATGGCCAGATTGTGTTCAAGGTATTAGTGTTTTCTTTTGTATGATTAGAGACCCAGCGAGAAAGACACAGCACTTTTTTGTAAGAAGTTAATTTTGCACTCTTTATCTTTAATTCTCTGAAAGGAAGATTAGGATTATAAAATTAATCCTTTCCAAAACATGGAGTCTGTAGGATGTTTAATAGACAAAACAATGCATCTTTTTTGATGGTAGGAGATAAAGATTAAGGCTTTAATTTAGCTACTGTACAGTACCTGGATCAAGATATTGTTTAATGGACACTTAGTTTTTTTTCCATTGCTGAAGGGTTTATAAATCCTTAAAAGTCCAATAATCTTTGTCTGGACATTTAATTTCCTTTTTAATGTCCTTGTCTGATGTTTCCCTTGTCAAATGATACTGCGAGTATGATTTATGTTGAGCTCCCTGACAATCCCTGTAACTGTAAATTAAATACAAGTTTTTTTGTGTATGTTGGGGCGGGGTTTCTACAAATATGTTCTTAAAGCTATTTTTACTTAAAATATTATTAATATATCTACTGATATTCAATTCTATTGGGTATTAAATTTGGTCAAATTACGTTTAAATTTTACTTTGGGGCTGCACCAGAAGCTCTGCCATCACTTTGAGGGTATGTTCCTGTTTCTACAAGGGATTTGAGGGTCTTCATCGATACTGAGGAGAGGTATTTGTCTTTGGCTAGCTGGGCGATTATGTGGATATTCCTTATGTCCTGCCTGCCCTTAGCTCTGAATTCAAAACCGTGATTTGAACATGTCCAACTGCCCAGTGCTGGCTCTGACATGCCAGACTGGATGCCACGTCTCTTGCAGTGCTCATGGGTACTTATGAAAGGGAACTGGAAGGGCAGGATCCATACTGTGATAATGAGGAAACTGGGCAAAAAGAGACTGTGGGCTCTGAGGAAACTGGAGTAACTGCTGTTTTGCTCATGTGTAGTACATACTCATTACATTTTAAAATTTATTTTCTTCTTTCTCTCACTTTTTCTTTCTATTTCTGTTTTTTTTTACTCTTTGTATTCCCCTGTTGTTTTTTGCCTTTTATCTCCCTTTCTCCATTCTTTAAGCTGCTTCTTCCTTCTTGCTTTGATTTTTGGGGAAGCATGGGAAATATGGAGACTCAAGACCAAGCTGAAGAATTATAGACCTGGAACAGAGCAGAAAGTAATCCTGAGAGAGGGAAGTTGTTGGAGCTGTAGAAGATCAAATTCCCCAAAATTTTCATTTTTTGTGTTGCATTATAAAATAATTTTTAGATGTATTTTGTGTGGTGAGTGGGAAACTTAGATGGTTGCTGAAAGGAATTGGAAAATAGTGAGGGGACCTGTTCCTTTTTTATGACTAAGAATTCTTTTGAATGATAATGAAATGCAGTGTGTATATATGAGTTTTTAAGTTGTTTGCTCAAATTCCACATCAACCAATCAGCAAGCATTGCTTTATGCAAAAGTTAGGCATGTACCTGATTGAAAACTCATAATTGTATGAATAACTGTTCTCCCAAAACATTCACCGTTACTAATGGTTTTAGCTAACATCTCTGAAATGAACTCAGGAATTCTTTGGGGGGTGGATAATTTAAACGCTAAGGAAATAATCTACCTTTTAAATTAGAACCAGGATAACATTTTACAATTTCTAATACTCCTTCTGACTATTCTCAACTAACTGTGATATGATTTCTAATCCTCACTGTGACATTTCCTTGTCTGTAAGATCTAGTCCATCCATTAATAAGCATGTTCAAGAAGAAGGCTAAATATGTCTCCACTCTGAAGAATAGATTTGTATTGCTGCTGGTGCTAAATCAGCTGATTGTGGCTTTTTATGTTGGCCCTCCCATTTGCAAGATATCCATACAGGTAACTTGCCAAAAGGTTTCTAAATTTTTATCTTTTTTTCCCCCACCTTTGCAAGGACATCCATTCTTTGTGACCAGATGTGTTTTCTACATCAATGTGCAAGATGTCACATTTACCTATATTGAATTGTATCTGCCCTTTGAATGATCTCAGTCTTCCCTGCACTAGTCACTTTGCCATATAACTTGAAGCCATCTCCACATTTAGTATGTAAACACCATAAACTGCACAGCTAAAAATCCAATTAAATTAAACCAACCTGAAGCTTTCATCCACAAATTTAGTTTCCTTCTTGGAAAAAAGGCAGTAGATACAATTGATGGCATCCAATAAAATACTTTCAATCATTTCCTAGCTTTAGATGCCAAACTATTATTTCCTGATTCATGTATCCCTTCATTTTCAGTAGCAGGATTATCATCACTTATGCAGTGCTCAAGTGCAGCTCCTGTTTTGATGGAGCTCCTAAAAGTATTACAAATAACAAACCTTCACCTATTTCCTTGAGGATTTTAAGGTGTATGTAATAGGGGCCAGACGCCCCAATACTTAAGTTTCTTTATACCAAATGCTTTACTGACCTCTACAGACTCTCTTGATTTCTTAACCAGACTAGCTGCATTTTAATTTGTCCACGCTTTTCATTTATGAAGAATTCTTTGTCCTGATTTCTCCCATAATATTTCCACCTTCTATCTCTTGTAAAACCTGGACACTCCATCTGCTTCTTAAAGATTTAAAACCTATATTTTGCATTCCTCTTGCTGATATCCTCAGTTTTCCTTTCTAATAACATTTTACAATTTCGAATACTCCTTCTGACTATTCTCAACTAACTGTGATATGATTTCCAATCCTCACTATGACATTTCCTTGTCTGTAAGATCTAGTCCATGTTGCTGATTAATTTCTGCTCACCACATGGCTGTCAAGTCAGCGTGCACCAATTCTACCATGGTGGAAAGCTCCATTAGTACACACACTGCACCAATTTTATTTTTCTTTGCTTTATGCCCATAGTTCCCATTTTTCTGGTTCTAATTTAAAAGGTAGGTTATATTTCCTTAGCGTTTAAATTATATAATGCACTTTTTTTGTATTCTACAGTTTTTATTTCAACATTCATTTTCTAAAAGATTTGTGTTTCATTCATGTAGTCAGGTACCCATTCATTCAGCCTCCTTGAAGCTCTGTTCCCCCACTTGTTCTCTCAGCCTCTCTCTGCTTAACTGGAATGGGAAAATATTTAAACTAGTTGGGGGGTGGTGGGGTGGGGGGTGAAATCCACACTAAGTCAACAAGTGTGAGAGAAAGGTTTGTATGACATGTAGGCAGAGTGAGGACCAGTGTTCCCCCTAATTTTTTGGGGGGCACGCAGTCTCTTTAAGGGGCTGTGCAGCCCATTCAAAGTTACGTGCATGCGCAAAATTTCACTTTGGAAAAGCCAGTTCTGGCTGTGCGGGACCGGCAGACAGCTATGTGGCTGCGCAGCTTAGAGGGAACGTTGGTGAGGACAGTTACCCAGATAAGAGTTCTGTACACGAATGCACGTAGCATAGAAAATACAGCAAACGAGTTAGAAGCACAAATTCCGCTTAAAAGCTATGATGTTGTAGCTGTTAGAGATTTGGCTACATCCTGAGCATGATTTGGAGCTAAATATTCCAGGCTATAGGATCTTAAGGAAGGACAGAGAAACGAATATAGCTGGGGAGTAGCAATATTGATAAAAGATGCAATTACCACAGTAGAAGGAAGGGTTTTCAGGCAGTGGAATTATTATGGCAAGATGCATTTGATAAAGTCCCACATAAGAGCCTGTTAACTAAGGAAGAAGTCCATGGAATTGAGGGCAACTTATTGACCTGGTTAGGAAATTGGCTCAGTGGCAGGAGACAGGCAGTAGGGATAATGAGTAGATACTGAAATTGACAGGATGTGACTGTGTTGGGGCCTCAACTAATCACAGTATTTATTAACAACTTAGATGATGGCACAGGAAGTCATACATTCAAATTTGCCGATGACACAAAGATAGGTGGCATTATCGGCAGTATAGATGGAAGCATAAAATTACAAAGGGCTATCGACAGATTAAGTGAATGGGCAAAACTATTGCAAATGGATTTCAATGTAGGCAAATGTGAGGTCATCCACTTTGGACCTAAAAAGGATAGAACAGGGTAATTTCTAAATGGTGAAAAACTAAAAACAGTGGAGGTCCAAAGAGACTTGGGGGTCCAGGTACATAGATCATGAAAATGTCATGAACAAGTACAGAAAATAAGCAAAAAAGCTGATGGGGTGCTGGCCTTTATATCTAGAGGACTGAAATACAAGAGGGTAAAAGTTATGTTGCAGCTATACAAAACCCTGGTTAGACCACACCTGGAGTACTGAGAGCAATTCTGGGCACCACACTAAGGAAGGATATATTGGCCTTGGAGGGAGTGCAGCGTAGGTTTACCGGAATGATACCCGGACTTCAAGGGCTAAATTACGAGGCGAGATTACAAAAATTAGGGTTGAATTCCCCAGAATTTAGAAGGTTAAGGGGTAATCTGATCGAAGTTTTCAAGATATTCAGGGGAACAGATAGGGTAGATGGAGAGAAACAATTTCCACTGGTTGGGGATTCTAGGACAAGGGGGCATAGTCTTAAAAATTAGAGCCAGACCTTTCAGGAGTGAAATTAGGAAACACTTCTGCACACAAAGGGTGGTAGAAGTTTGGAACTCTCTTCCGCAAATGGCAATTGGTGCTAGATCAATTGTTAATTTTAAATCAGGGATTGATAGCTTTCTGTTAACCAAAGGTATTAAGGGATATGGGCCAAAGGCGGATATATGAAGTTAGATCGCAGATCAGTCATGGTCTCCTTGAGTAGGTTTGAGGGGCTGAATGGACTATCCTGTTCCTATATTCCTATGAATTAAGGAACAGCCAAGGGTGTAAGACTCTGGTAGGAGTTGTCTGCAAATCTCCTGACAATAGTTGATTTGTGGGAGATGTATAAATACAAAGATCAGGGAAGCATGTAGCAAAAACAAATTGGTTATAATAGGAGGTTTTGGAGGGAAAATTGGACCTAGAAACCTGCCGATGTCAGCGCAGCCTTGCGTTTACGGTCGCTGAAAGTGGCCGCAGCGCTACCGGACAAAAATTCGCACTGGCGGCTGATTATTGTAGCGCAGCGCGAAGTTACCGTGTAACGCCCTCCTGGTGGCGTTAGTGGGGGCATCTGACCTGAAGTTCCCATCCAGGAGTGGCGTTGCAGCTTCTTACAGCCAGCTGTGGAGTTTACAATGAATTGTGGGCAATTAAAAGGGCTATGAATTAAAGGGCAATGCATTTAAAACTAATAAAAATTAAAATCATGGAAAAATGCATTTTTAGTCCTTACTGCCCATCAAAAAAAAAAGTAAACATCAAAAATAAGTCCCAAATGGCAGTCTTCAGCTTTTAAAGCTGAATTGTCTTCTGTACTCCAAAAAAAAGGTAAAAGTGCTTCAGCACTAACGCAAATGGCTCAGCAAGCCAGGGAAGCGGCATCCAGGGTCTCGCACACGGCACTCCAGCATTGTGCAGGGGGTCAACACTGCAAGAGTGGTCCTTGTTGTATCCGTGTGTTAATGGAGACACGGAATGCAGGAGTTGGTTTCGCAGGTGTTTACGGAACAAAGTCTGTAGGTGAACTAACAGATACAAGACACTATACAGGCTTATATAGCCCGAGTGGCATTACAGTACACGGGGGGCTCTAAAAGGCACATACACCACAATTCCTCCCCTTTTAGACAACCAGTACAGAACATTTTAAGTAATCATTAATTAACATGTTACAAGAACAATGATCTACACATTTGCTGCAGTTAATCAATTATAAGTCAGTCTCTCTGGAGGCTTCCTGACTCGGTCCGGATAACGCCTCGGTGGTGTGGTAGTTTCTGGTGGTGTAGTAGGTTCTTTTGGCAAGGTCGATTCGGCTTGAATGCCAGTGTCGGGTTCATCTGGTTCCAGTATCACCGGATCGGAGGTAGATACTATGGGTATCTCTGCTTCATCATTAGGCGTATAGAGTTGTGGTGTAGGTTGTCCCTTTTCGGATGACTCTATGATCTGGTCAGCATGGCGCCTTATTATGCTTTCTCCAATGTCCACGGTATACATCAGCGGTCCTAGTCGTGTGCAAATAGTTCCAGGCTGCCATTTCTCGGTACGGTAGTCCCGGGCCAGAACTTGTTGACCTATCTGGAAGGTTCTAGTTGGCCTTTCATTCATGCCTTGAAATTGCCGGTTCTCCACGTCCCTTCTGATGTTTGGCTTGATCAAATCCAGCCGGCATCTTAGGCTTCTATTGAAGAACATCATGGCGGGAGTTTGGTTTGTAACCACGTGTTGCATTCCTGTATGCAAACAAGAAGTTATCTACCTTATGCTGTAGATTTATGTCTTCATTACCCATGGCCTTTATGGCCTTCTTGAAGGTCTGGACAAACCTTTCAGCCAATCCATTGGTGGCGGGATGGTATGGGGCGGACGTGTAGTGCTTAACCCCATTGTTTTTTAAGAACTTCCTGAATTCTTCGGATACAAATTGCGGTCCATTATCAGAACAGATCTGTTCAGGCAGCCCATTCCTGGCAAATATGGTCCTTAATACTGTGATGGTTTTTTCCGTGGTGGTGGAGGACATCTTTATTACCTCCGGCCACTTGGAGTGTGCATCAACCGCGATTAAGAACATTGAGTCCATAAATGGACCAGCAAAGTCGATGTGTACCCTTTGCCAGTGAGATGAGGGCCACTCCCATGGATGTAGAGGGGCTTGTGGTGGGGCGTTTTGGACCTTCTGGCATCCTAGGCAGCTCTTGGTCATTTCTTCGATGTCTCCATCGATACCTGGCCACCACACACGCTCTGGCTAGGTTCTTCATTTTCACTCCACCCAGATGCCCCTCGTGATGCTCTTTTAGCACTTTATCCTGGAGTTTGGGTGGAATCACCACTCTGGATCCACACATCAAGGTTCCTCGGCACACTGACAGCTGTTCTCTTCTTGCGAGAATGCTGGCAACAGTGGTTCGCCATGTGCTGGCCATCCCTTCACCGTTAAATCGTAGACTCGTGAGAGAGTCGGGTCATTTCTCGTTTCCTTTTCAAAGGTAGAATTTGTTACTGGTAAACATTCTACTATGGTTGAGTGGAACATCTCCACTGGGTCCACTGTAGGTGCCTCTTCTACCGTTGGCAACGGTAGGCGCGATAAACCATCAGCATTTCCATGCTGTTTTGATCCTTTGTATTCTATGTCATATTGGTGTGCCCCTAGGAAAAGGGACCACCTCTGTAGCCTTTGCGCTGTCATAATGGGAACGCCCTTTTTCGGGTTGAATATGGAGACGAGGTGTTGATGGTCAGTCAACAAGGTAAATTTTTGTACGTGTAGGTAATGGTTGAATTTCTTAACTCCCCACACCAGGCTGAGTGCTTCCCTGTCGATCTGGGCATAGTTACGCTCAGCTGAGTTCAATGAGCGTGACGCAAAAGCTATCGGCCGCTCTGAGCCATCAGGGAATCTATGCGATAATACCGCTCCTACGCCGTAAGGGGATGCATCGCACGCCAGTCTGATTGGCAGTGATGGGTTGTAATGAGCCAAAACTTCCTTGGACGCAATCAAGCCTTTGCATTTATGGAAGGCACGTTTACAGTCTTCGCTCCATTTCCAAATTACTCCCGTTTGTAGCAGTTCGTTAAGAGGGTGCAGAACAGTTGACAAGTTCGGTAAAAATTTATGATAGTAATTTATCAATCCTAGGAACGACCTTAATTGTGAGACATTTTCAGGTGCTGGGACTTTTATGACCTCTTCAATTTTTTCAGGTGACTTATGCAACCCTTCCTCGCTAATTATGTGGCCACAATATGATATTTGTTTCTGGAAAAATTCGCACTTGGGGCGATTTGCTCGTAGGCCCCGTTCTCTCAGCCTAGTGAGCACCTGCTCCAAATTGGCAAGGTGCTCGTTGTCGTTTTCTCCTGTTACAAGGATGTCGTCTAGGTAGCATTGAGTCCCCGGAATCCCTTGGAGGACTTGCTCCATAGCTCTTTGCCAGATAGCTGGAGCTGATGCTACTCCGAAAACCAGTCGATTGTACTGGTACAGGCCTTTGTGTGTATTAATCGTGAGATACTTTTTAGAGGCCTCTTCAACCTCCATCTGTCGATATGCTTGTGCCAAGTCAATTTTGGTGAAACTTTTCCCTCCGGATAGTGAGGCGAAAATATCTTCTATCCTCGGAAGAGGATACTGTACCGTGTGAAGGACCGGGTTTACAGTCACCTTGAAGTCCCCACAGATGCAAATTTTTCTCTGTTCTTCAGATTTATCATTATTCAACGTTTTCTTCATGACCGGGACGATGGGTGTTGCCCACCCGCTCCAATCTATCTTGGATAATACGCCCGCCTTTTCCAAATTCTCCAGCTCTGCCTCGACTGCTGGATGAATTGCGTATGGCACCGGCCTTGCCTTAAAAAACTTGGGAATTGCCGCATCTTCCACTTTTATTGAGGCGGTGACGCCTTTCAAGGTTCCTAGTTCCTGTTGAAACACTTCCTTGGCGTTGGCCAAGATGTCTTTTAATCGTTCAGGTATGACGTCATCATTATTTTTTTTCTTACTGGTCACCGTCAGTGCCTGAATGGAGTGCCAGTCTAAACGTATCTTCCCGATCCATTCACGTCCCAACAGCGGTCGACCACCATCTTGCAGAACGTATAAATACAACTTCTGTATTTCCTTGCCGTTGTATACAACAGGCACCCTTGTTTTCCCTTTGGGGTATACTTTCTGCCCCGTATATGTTTTCAAGATAATAGATGTGTCTTTCAAAGGTATATGCGGAAATAGCCGCTCGTAATCCCCATCGACTTATGACGGTCAGAGCTCCATTTTAACTGAGGACCCCGCTATCGTGAGGGTAACCCAAATGGTCTGGTAATCTTCTTTGGCAATTACATTATGTAATTTGAGACAGCTTAGTCTCTTGTTTTCGGAGTCGCTATCGCTCTTCTGGTCTTCGGAGCTACTGTCCGTCATCATTTGTACCTTTCTGTACTTTTTCTTATTGATTTTTTTCCTGTCCGTGGATTTTTCGTTTCCAGATCGGCATACACGTGCAATGTGTCCAATCTTTCTGCATTGCCTGCATGCTTTGTCCTTGAACCAGCAGTCCCTCTGGCCATGGGTGGATCTGCCGCAGCGATAACATCTCTCGAAACCCTGTGTCATTTCATGGGTGCCGAAGTCCTGTGGCTTTTGCTGTATCTCTGCAGCTCCTCTTGCGGCTGCTTCGTATGATACAGCCACACTGAAAGCCTTGTGCGGTGTCAAATCTTTCCCTGAAAGTAGCCTTTTCTGTGTTCCTTCACTTAGGAGACCGCAGACGAATTTGTCTCGAAGAGAATCTGCCAGTCCTGCTCCGAATTGGCAGTGCTTTGACAGCTTCCTTAATTCGGCGAGGTAGTCAGCGTTACTTTCATTCTTGTGCTGATTCCTCCTGAAGAATTTGAATCGTTCCGCTATCAGCAGCGGTGTTGGGTTTAAGTGCTCCTGTAAGGTATCAACAATCTCCTTAAAATTCTTGTCCCTCGGTTTGGCTGGAGTGATTAAGTTTCGTAACAGCCGTATGTCCTTGCGCCCATTAGATTTAGAAGTACTGATGCCTTTTTATCATCCTCTATTTCATTTGCTGTGCAATATACCTCCACTCTTTCCACATATGTGGTCCAATCCTCTATTGCTATCGAAAGCAGTAATATTGCCAGTCTTAGGCATCCTGGAAAAAAAATGGCGCCTCCCGCGGTTTCCTTTATTCCCCGCAGAAAAAAAATGGCGCCTCCCGCGCTTTCCCGCCGCTGCCGCTGCTGACAGCGCTGTTCTCCGCGGTTTTTATTTACACAGGTATTTTTTTAAATAGTTGGAGACTCGTTCCCGCTGGACTCTCTGGGACTTTTCCCTCCCTCTGCTTGGTCCGAACGCCGACCTGCTTTGCAGCGCCGGCCTTCTCCCGAGTGCTCCACCCTCTGTCTCTGTTTGCCTCCGCCTTCGCTGCTCGGCCCCGCTGCAGAGCCAGCCGATGGAGCCCCAGCCCGCCGCCCAGGAAGGATTATTGCAGTACCTGCCACAAGCTTGGCTAGCTGGTGAAACCACAGTTTTTTTTTCTTTCTTGTTTTTCTTCGACTTTCGTCTGAGGAATCGATCTCCTTGAGGTGCTGCTGAATTGCAGGTAAGTCCGTTTCCAATTCGTCGCCACTGTTGTATCCGTGTGTTAATGGAGACACGGAATGTAGGAGTTGGTTTCGCAGGTGGTTACTGAACAAAGTCTGGAGGTGAACTAACAGATACAAGACACTATACAGGCTTATATAGCCCGAGTGGCCATTACCGGCATTACAGTACACAGGGGGCTCTTAAAGGCACATACACCAGTCCTCTACCCACCGGAGCTTGGAGGCCCTCCAGAAAGAAGGATGTGGGACTATATCATCGAGGCCATCACTACCAGCAGCGTTACCCCACAACCTGGCTCCAGTGTCCAAAGAAGCTTCATTACTTCAGACGAGTGGTCAAGGTCAGTTAATGCATCTTCAAGAGCTGTCTCCTACCAACTGCACCACTAGCCTCTCGCACTGCTCAATGCACGACTCCCCTCACAATCACTCACCTACCAACAATCTGTACCAATCACGAGGCACATCTCCCATTCCGGGTCTCACCCCCCACCACCACCCCCCCACCCCACCTTGGAGGAGACGGTGCAGGCCATTCTTGGCAGAGGCATGGTTGAGCCCTTGGCCAGCGGCGGGGCAGAAAGGATACAAGATGCTGGTGTCCTCATATGTTATCCTCCCTCTGGTATGCACCTCTTGCTTTCCCCCCCTCCCCTCTTGCTTTCACACACAAGATAGTCAGTAAGGGGATGCATAAGGCTGATGAGTTGATTTCTTGCTGTCATACTGGATGGATAGATGTAAAATGATTGATTGGAAAGTTTGCTTTGTGGTGGCTTTCATTTCAGAGTTGTGGCCAAAAGGACGCTGTGATGGTCAGTAACAGAGGGAAGGTAAAGTGTGGGACAAATGTTGAAAGAGAAATTGGGGTTGTGGTTACTGGGACTGCAGGCAGATGATTCCACCCCGGATATCCCGGCCAGAAAAGGGTCGTCTGAGTTGCATCCTTCCTTCTGCTTCCTCTTCTGTTTTTTCCTCTTCTGCGTATTCCTCTTATCTCTGCGAGTGGATGCTGTAAATCTGAAATGATAGCATAAAATGCTGGAAATACTCTGCTGGTCAGGCAGCGTCTTGACCTGAGACGTGAACTCTGTTTCTCTCTGCACGGATGTTGCCTGACTTGCTGAGTATTTGCAGCTTTTTCTGTCTGTCCAGAGGCCTTCATTTACCATCCGAGGCCTTGCAAGCATCCAGCAGCACTCCTTACACACTTGAAACATTTTCAACATCTATTGCAGCAACCCACGACTTCAATAAAATAAAAAAAAACAGTCCAAAAGTTTAAATGCGAACTTGAATGAAGTATGTGTGTGTCCCTTTAACAGGTGCTGACAGCACCTCTGTCAGTCTAATTCCACACTAGGTTTATCTGGTGTGTTTAGGACCCAGCGTGCTTGGGTCAATGTTTGCATTGGTGACGTTAAGTTGGCGTTGCATGCTGACTAATGTCCGCACTCCGCAGATTTTTTCAGGGCGCTACTTCAGAACAGCAGCACTACCACGACGTCAAATGGAGGACTTGGCAGGACCCGCCGTCAGCTGGCGGAAGAGCAGACGGCTCCACTTTCTTGACTTAACGTTGCGCTAACGGGTGGCACTAAGGTAGGGAATTTCTCCCACTTCAATTTTCACGCAGACTGGGAGAAACTGAATAGCTTAAGTAGTAAAGGCAATGAATTTCTAGAATATATTCTGGTCAGTTTTCCAGAACAATACATTTTAGCAGTGACGAGATTTAGTGATGAGAAGCGAACCAGCATTAGTAAACAATCTGATGGTAAGGGAACATCTTGTGAATAGTGTGAGAACATACACGTAAAGGGGAATGTGGGTCCATTTAAGACAGATGGAGGCGAGACTTATAATCAATAATAAGGAAATGGCAGACTTGTTAAATTAATACTTTGCATCCATGTTCACAGTGGAGGAAGAGGAAAGAGTGTCAGTGGTACAAGGGACCCCAAAAATAAGTCAAGGCGTAGAAATTATTGGATTTACTTAAGTTTTTTTTTTTAAAAAGGTAATGGAGAAAATAATGGGACTTAAGATACACAGATCTCCAGGACCTGCTAGTTTCCTTTCCAAGATATTAAAAGCAATAGGTGAGGAAATTGCAGATTAATTCATAATTTTCTCAAGTTCTCTAGATTCTGGAATTATACCTTTGAATTGGAAAATTACCAAATGTTACACTGTTATTTAGGAAGGGAGGGAGGGAGAGAGAAACCATGTAACTACAGACCTGTCAGTTTAACTTCAATTGTGGGGAAGTTGCTAGTTTCTATCCTCACAGACAGAGTGATTGAGCACTTGGACAGGTATGAGGTGATGAAAGAGAGTCAGCAGGGATTTGTGATGGTCTGGTTTATCTAATTGAATTTTTTGAAGCGGTCAATAAGAAAGTATGCAGGGAATTGTCGATGGATGTTGTCTATATGGACTTTCAAAAGGCATTTGATTAAATTCCACAGAAGAGATTAAACCTGATGGAAACAAATGAAAGAAAGATTGCATGCATGCAATGCTATATCATTCCAGAATAAGAGACAATTCTGATCAAGGGAAATTAGAAAGTAGGAAGACAGTCATGAAGAAGAAACACCGTGACTCGATTTCACACTCGCAGTCACCAGCTCAGATACTGACACTGCACGTAATTTAGAAGATAGCTTAGAGGCGGGATCTGCATGTGGCAGAAGTGGCCTGCAGCCGGGGCAGAGGACAAGAGGAGTGCAGGTGCCAACTCGCCCGAGGACGAGGTCGCACACAAGTTCTGCTGCAGAGGACTCTGATGAGCACTTAGATAGGGTGTGCTACAAAAGAAGACCGATGGGTGTGCACAATGAAATGCTTGGTGCATTGGTAGGCCTGCCAGAAAGTGCAATGTCAAAAAGCTTAGAGGAGTCTGGCACCAACTTGCCACAGGGTTTTGCACAATCTGACCAACAACAGATTATTAGGATTGCTGAGGTGCCACCCTGGGGGAGTGGCAATGGCTCTTTCGAGCACAAACTTGCTGTCCTCTCTCAAATGACAGTATTTGTCCTCCCACCCCTGCCTTTCAGCCAGCCAGTCCATGCTGAGATGTTGCAACCCGAAGCCAGGCCTTGTAGGCCCAGAGATGCTGGAGGTCGTCCTCCAAGGCCATCTGCAGTCTCCCCCACTGAAAGTCAGCAGCCTTCCACCAGCCATGCTGCACACACTGGGGCAGCGCTGCGTAGGAGCACTAGTACAGGCAAAGGCAGTAAGGGAATGCACAAGGGTGATTAGCTGACGTTTGTATGCAATATTACATGCTTTGATTTAGAAATTTGGTTTGGAATGTTTATTTTGTGTTGGCATTTATTTCTGCATTGTGGCCAAGTGGACACTGTGACAGTCAGTAACAGAGGGAAGGTGAGGAGTGGGACTATTGGTGAACAGGTGCATGTATTCATGCAGTGTTCTCCCTAACTTTTGTTTTTAAATGTGTGGCCCCTTTAGGGGGCTGTGCAGCCCATTCACAGTTTCACGCATGCATGCACTTTAACATTGAAAAAGCTAGTCCCAGGCTGCACAGGACCGGCAGAGAGCCGCGCGGCCATGCAGCTTATCGGGAACATTGGAGCCATGTTGTTAATGGATAGCCTTTGTCACCCAGTAGCTACCTTCTAGTTTGTTGTAGTGGCACAAATGCAGATGGCACCATGGACTGCTGCAGAATGAAAGCATCATGATTGCTGCCAGGCTAGCAGGCACCCTGCACCACGGGGAAGCCTGCAATCCTCGCGAAGCCGCCTGCTCGCTCTGCCTATTCGAGCGCCTGCTTTCTTCGCCTACTGCTCTTTGACAAAAGAGAATTAAATGTATTCATCTTTCTTGGAATACAAAGCCTCAGTGACCTCCCTTATGCAAGAGTAGTTGGCAAACTGGGAGATGTTGCAATATTGCCTGCTCCAACCGGGAAGGAGCCCGATGCATAAAAGTTCACAGCCACAGTTACCTTCATAGCCACTGACAATGCAGTCCTTTCTCTGCTCTGAGGTTGCAGTTCTGGCTGCAGCACGTGTCAGTGAGGACGTCCTTCCTGAAGCACAGACCTCTGACACACAGTTATTCGCTGAGGTTCAGGTAGGTGAATTGCATCCTTGACACCCTGGGTGGATATGGCCTCCTGCTGAGAGCCCTTCTCCCCCTCCTCCCTCTGCCAGCAGCTTGTGTCGCCTCTGCTCATTCTCCCCATCATGCTGTAGGACAAGGAATTCCTTCGTTCGCTGGAGTGTTCAGCTCTAAAATGGCAGTGCTGGCGTCAAATCAGCACTGTTACAACCTGCCTACTCTACGTACTTCCGACGGCTGCTCCCTGCGCGCGTGCTAACTCCTTCACCAATATGGCATCCGGCGCAGCTCGCACCATTCGTGTATGCGGATGCCATTTTGGAGCCAATACGGCACACGTAGCACCGAAATATGGGCGCGAGGCAGCCGAATTTTGTGGCCTAAAAGCGGTTAGCTCAGTGTTGGCACCTCGGCTTCTGATTCAGAACGCTGAGTGTTCAAATCTACTCTAGAGACTGACACTTCGATACAGTACTGAGGGAGTGCTGCACTGTCGCTGGTGTGTCTTTTGGAGGCGATGTTAAACTGAGGTCCTGTCAAAGGCGCTATATAAATGTAAGTTCTTTCTTTACTTGCCCTTCTATGTAAATTGCAGTTTCTTCTATTCATCTCTACTCAAAGGAGACTTCTCAAATCATCATTTGTATTCCTTGACCTGATGCCAAGGCTCATTAGAAATTCATTTGCTTCTACGTTTATTTGACATGAAAAGGTGGTGTAGGTACAGTAAAGGTATTGAATTTAAAGTTGCATTTGCAGCCTTGCAGTCTAACTTTTTAAAAATACATTGGCAGTAGCTTATTTCAGAAATTCTGGAATAGCTATATAGACTTCTGGATTGGTTATCAGAATGTTGATCATCATGCTTTGTGTTTTGCATGCTGAAGTATTTTCGATTGTTTTATATTGGCCCAGAAATTGGTGTCGGGGGCTTCCCGCGGGTGCAAGCCCCCGACCTACACTTATATACCGCGCCGACAGTTGAAGCCTGGCCCTGCGTGGATTTCCTGTCAGTGGCCCGGTTCAGCTCCCGGCGTGCTGTGCTTGCGTGATCCAGCGGCGTTGTTAGTTCGATGAGCCGGCTGGGATCATGTGAGCACTGGGCAACCAATCGGAGGTTGCAAAAGTTCATTCATGAGTTTGATAGTAAGATCTGTCAAACTCATGAAAACTCCGGGTGCCCAAAACAGTACTTAAACTTCAAATAAAGGTTAAAAAAAAATCCCACTAATTAAATGAACTATTAATAACTGTAAAAAACTAATTTAAACAATTATTCAAATTTTTGGAAAAAATAATTTATTAACAAATCGGGTCTAAAAATACATTTATGTAAAGTCTTTAAAAATAATAAACCTGTGGAAAAAAAATTCTAACTTTAATTGACAGGCCACTTACCTTTTAAAACGAAGTACTTACGTCTGCTTTTTTCTCGCGTAAATACTGGAGGCCTTAACGCACGAGCAACCCTGTTTTAAAAAAAAAAAAAGGAATTTCAGCGCGCACGCGCAGACTCCTGCACGCACGCGTTCCACCTCTGAACCCCTTGGTTCAGAGGAAAGGAAATGCCGGTTTTCCGCGCATGCGCTGTGCATGCTGAAAACCGGCACTTCCATCAGGCCCACGCGTGAGTACACGGTGCTTACTCACGCTTTGGGACCCGAATTACTGGGCCATTGTGTTTTGCTGCAGAACATCTTGTGTTTGTGTTCTGACTTTTTGACAACATTTATCAAGTGCTGGTCGAAACCAAATTTCATTTATAAAATTCTAATTACAATCTCATTGGAAAATCTCTTGGGGGCTAAGATTATCCTGGTCTTATCGGACATAAATGTGAAATTAATGAGCAAGAAAATCAAGTGGTATTAATGGGCCTGTAAATTTGTCATGACACTTTTGGGAAAATCATACATTAATCATGGTAAAAATGTCAGAAGTCAAAAAAATCATAACCGTCGACTGATTTTCTGGGGGTGTACTTGGTGCCATTGATTGTTTCTCTCTCACTACCTTTCTGTTTTTGTTTTTATCTCTGTCTGTAAATACCACCTGGAAAATAATTTAAAGCGTCTGGCTAATTTCACTATCTTGAGATGAGATATTCGCTTTCAACTGTCAGAACAAATCTTAAGTGCAAATCCACCCAGCATTCGGTTGATGGCCTGACTGTTGAGAGTTGATGATTTTGAGACGAAGGTGCACTATTAACTGTAGTGGGTAAACCACTGGCCTTATACAAGTCATCCATGAATCATACTTGCAGCACCAAGTGGAAGAAATCAATCCAGTGCTATTAGTCCAGATCATTCAGGCCCCCCTCCTTTGCTGTAATTAGACTTGTTCTCAGGTAATCATTGGTTTTGGGGTGGAGGTGGGAGGTTACTTCAGGTTACTGTATTCAACAGTTGTTTCTAACATGTTTCATACTTGACAAATTCAATTTTAAACAGTGCTAAATTTCAAAGTGGAACATTTAGATTTTATAATCTATTCTAAAAGTTATATTGGTCATATAAATAAATCCATTATTTAACTGAGAGCCATTTATTTACCTACCTGAGCGGGTAAGAAAAACAATATTTGTTCAGGATCATTTACTTCACTGTTTCTACAAAGATCTTAAACGTATTTCCAAATTCTTTCAGAGAAGGTGAACACCTTCTCCCCACCTCCCCACACTTCCATGCCCAGCAAACACCCTCATGCAACAGTGTGTTACCTCTGACTCATCATAAGCAATGCCACAAGAGACCTGCTGGTGTGGTGCTGTGGCCATATGTGAATCTTGACCATGAGTGCTGGCAGGTTTTTGAACATGACTGGTTCGTGCTGCCGAATCCAACCCTGCTCTCACCATGCCCGTACACGTGCACTAACAGCAGGGTTCACTGAATGTCGATTCCGAGTGGGAATCCGTTTCAGTTTTCCCCTCCCCAATTGAGTGGCGGTGAGTTCAATGCTAATGTATTCACCACTGGCCTAGTTAGGATCAGCTCAGCACAGTGCAGAGATTAAATCTGGGGCCTTTCTGGAATGTACAACTCAGCTAATCACAGGATAAAGTGAGTCATCAGGAAGCCTCTGTATCAATAACTTCAGTTAAGTCTAAAAATATAGCGCTCCATAATTTTAAGTCTGCAGCAACCAAGGCAAGAAGGACTGGTGTAACTTGGGTTTCATCTCTTCCCACTTTGAGTTTCTGGTTTTGGCCATATTGCTGGAGAAGTGAAGAGAATGTAAGGGTATAATGTAAGGAGGATGCCTAGTTCAATTGAGAGTCTCCTCCAGATCATTGTTTATATACCTTCTGGCTGCCTGCTCCCTCACACCAAGACAAAGTGGTTTGTGGTCCTGTGAAGGAGGGGTGGGAGATTGGGCGTGGAAAGAATCCATGCTTACACACAGAGTAAATTGTGTGATTTTATGTTTTTTTAAATCAATTTTCTCTTGCTGAGTATTTATCGTTCTGTAGATGTTGTTTCTTTTTTTCTATCCACAGGTGTTCCATCCAGATGTGGAAATTATTTTAGATGAAACATTTTGCATGCATTTAGCACTGCTGTCCCATACGGCCTTAATAATTAATAGAAACCTGCTGTTGCTTGCAATGCTGTCCTAGAGCATTTTACTTTGAAGCAGCTACAGTGAATTTAGAGTTTTGGGTAGGAATATGTTAGTAAACGGTTATTAATAAAGCATGATGTTTCCAGTCAAAGTGAACTTATTTTTTTGGCAGAACAAATGTATAATTTTGAAAGCAGCAGTCAGTACTCCCTTTATTTTTGCTATTTCAAGAGATGAATGATCTAAATTTCAATATTGTACAATTCAAGTTTCAAGCCTCCCAGATGACTCCAATTCCCCCTCCCCCTTTGAAATCCTGGCCTCATTCCATCTGTTAGAAAAGGTAATAGTAGGGGATCTTTCTTAATGCTGGTGTTTAGCCACAAACAATAACTTTTTTTAATCTTGTTAGTATTTTTTAAAAAATTTTTGCAACACTTAAGAACATAAGAAATAGGAGCAGGAGTCGGCCATTTGGCCCCTTGAGCCTGCTCCACCATTTAATGAGATCATGGCTGATCTGATCTTGGGCTCAGCTCCATTTCCCGGCTCGCTCCCCATAACCCTTCACTCCCTTATTGTTCAAAAATCTGTCTATAACACTTCATTAGTGTTTTCCCTTTATTAAGCTAGGTTTTGGAGGTTCCCCTGTGCCCATCTAAATATGTAAAAGTCTTGCATCCAGACCATTGGTCACACCTTGAATTGTCACATTTGAAAGTGTATGTCACACTTGCACCTGATAAGTTCAAATACAGTTTGAAAACACCAACAAATCTCAAGCAAATTGTTAGCAATCAACAACTAGCAAATGTCAAAGAAATCTACCAGTCATATTCTGTTAAGGATATATGAAAGCTATCAATCAACAATTGGTAGTAAGCAGCTACCAGTAAAACAAAAGGGAATGGGAACTAATGAAATCACTGCAGGTATTATTGCAAAATCCTTTCAGCTGTCACTTTCCTCAGTAAGTTGATTTCATACAGCTAATAAAACATTTTTTTAATTGTTGGAACATGGAAGGTAGGAAGAAGGCTCGAGAGAGAGAGTTAGCCCAGCAACAAGGAAATTAAAATATACATAACCTGTGCAAAATATATGTGCCTAGCCTCGCAACAGTTGATTGGATCAATTATGGTACAAAGACGGGAAGTCGCTCGTGATGGAAAGCAAGTCAAAGCATGGTGAAAAGTTACTAAAGGGGAAGCACCATATAAGGTCATTCGGCAAAAGGGAACCAATAGGGGAAAAAAGGGGACTTGGGCAGAACTCCTTAACGTGTAAATCGGCTGCAATGTTTAGTTTATAGTAGTACAATACCCGAAGAGGTGCCTGGTGTAATACCTGAAGAGTATCCAAATCTAAAGTGATTACAGTTGATTGTACTCTGCTTGTGTAACTTCTCTTCACGCTGTAATAAAGGCAAAACAAGTAAACTGGCATCCAAGACTCGCACTTAATTCAACAATAATTTAACCATAATGTCAGATAATTTTCTTTAAAAAAATGCAGCTTATCAATAAAAATTGTCTAATTGCGGTTGGAAATGCATAAGACTAAGTTTTGCACCCTGAGGCCTAATCTCTCTGTGGCCTGGGGCTTTGACTCCAAAGCGTGTATCATCCTGAGCAATGCCATAGAAGATTCACTATATATTTTTTTAAGTCGGTGCCCGCCTACCCTGCTGCTATCTGATATGATCTGAGCAATTTCCTGCCCAATCTGACCCTGCCTATCCCAAGTTTTTTCCATCTCTGACAGACCTCTGCCCAGCCTGCCCCAAATCCTTGCTGGCTTGCACTAAGATTTTCTTCTCCCATCCAACCAAGTGTTGTTCCTGGCTTGAGTCTTTATCAGCCCACTGGTCCACTCCTTCACTCTGGTGCTATTTACTGTGTTTGGCATCTGCTGTGTACTTGCCTTGGATGAACACAGCATTGAAAGTACAATCAGAAAGTATAGTGATTTTCAACTTCCCAGTTTACCTGTCCAGGTTAAGTACTTCCCAACCTACCTGCTAACTTACCTGCCCACTCATCATAAGTGCTTCCCAAGGCAGTCTCCTCACCCACCCTGCCCATGAGCTTCCCCACCTCACTTGCTTGCATGCTTCTTTGCTTGCCTCCAGCCAACCTCCTTGCTCACCCCTAAGTGCTTCCCAGGCTGCTTGCCTGTTGTTTACTTAATCTAGCCTAAATATTCACTTGCCTACCTGTTTATCCACCTCCCCAGAGTGCTTCTTCACAGGTGTGCTCACATTCTTCTTGCTCACTTGCTGTTTGCTTGCAATCAAGACCGGAAATATTCCCCCCCCCCCCCCCCCCACCGTCCTTTGGCTCACATGACTCTGAGCGCAAAGCAACCGAATTTTTCCCCCAACGGGACGCAAAGCAACTAGTGCCCGGACACGGCGCTGCTAACGCCTCGCGCGAAATTCAGCGGGAAGTTAGTGGTGGCATTAGCTGGTAGTGCAGCACCTCCACTGATGACATCGCAGTGCCCCGGCCGCAAACTTTGCTCGCGCCCCCTGACCTACTGCCGGAAACTATATCTGACAGGGTGAGGAGGGCATTTTTGCGGCCGGGGTGGTGATAATTAAAGGGCAGGTGCCAGGCGGCCATTCTTTTTGGGTCGCCTGCCAGCACCTGCCCCCTCTGGCCTCCTGCTGCGGGGTGCCGGCCGCGATCCGTCAGCTCGGCACTCCTCTTGAGTGCTGGGCTCTTTTCCCGGCACCCTGCTCCCTGGTGGGCCAGCCGGGCCCCGGTGCGCGCTGCGCTAGGCCCCTCCCCTTTAATCAGGGGAGGTAAGCCTGCAGTACCGCAGTGCTATGTGCTGGCACTGCTGCACATAGCACTGTGATAGTCAATGGGAGCACCCCAAGAGGGAGGGGGGGGGTGCTTCCAGTAGCGCCCCGCCTCCTGCTTGGGGCGCTACCATTGAATTTTGGGCACGGCGACAATAACTTCACCGGGGCACTACGCTAACTTTTTCGGGGCGCCAGAAGTAGTGCCCCGGCGAAGTTATCGGCCCAAAGGGGGCGTGAGCCAATTTCCCAGCCTGACCTGGCAACAAGTGATTTTGGTCTGGTCTTCTGTTTCATCATAAAAGGCTTGATATAAGAAAAGAACTAATCTCAAATTAAAATCTCCTGTTGGTTCACCTGTGGATAAGAATATTGTGTGGGCTGTCCTCTCCTTCCGGCCATAAGGAATTGGACAGATGTTTTTCTCCTTGGGGAGTGGGGTCGGGGGAAGTGAGTTGAGAGTTTTAAAAATTCTTAGTTTATATGGTTGACACTGTTCATCTTTGCACATAACATTTACATCTTGCTAAGGATCCTCAAGTGGCTTTTTTGTGTTTGAGTCTCATTTACTGTTGTTCTCATTTTAGCTGTGTCACTTATGAATGTGAGGATATCTCTGCATTCTGATGTATTGTGCATCAGTGTTACTTCTCAAAAAGTCTCCAACCATGTACAGCAAGTGTTCTACCACCTAGTAGTTCAAAGAGAAGGTGCAACTGAAAGCAAGAAATTCTCTCTAATTGTATTAGACGTGGGTGATAAATGACTGTGACAGAGGAGTGGAAATTGGTTTCTGATATTATGTTGAAGCTGACCTTCAAGTTGAAGGTACCAAATTTGTTATTTTGTCATATATACTGTAGTATATATTTTCTGTAGTTTAAAATAAATGTATCTAACGTGGTATATAAATAAAAGTTGCTTAGCTAGCCCATAGTATAGTATTCAGAAAAAAAGTAGTCAAAATGATGATAAAATCATGAGATTGATATGGGTTATTTAACCTGTAAACTTACACAGCACAAGTAATCATATTTGTATTAAAATATTGTAATTGTGTTTGTTTACAAGTAATCAAATGTGTCTACCGCCTGTTGTATATAAATACACGAGAGCATTTTAAAATCTTGACATCACTTTACAAAATTAGATAATTTTCTGTGAATTGCAACAATTTTTCAGGTATTTTCTATTGATGTTGCAACAGAATTCATACCTTATATTTATGTAATATGTTACTCATTTATTTTATTGCTAAGTTGTAAATTGCATTCAATTAGAATGAACTATGTAAAATATGCAAATTTGTATACCCTGCTGTAAGTTTAAAAAAAGTTTTAAACAGGCTGTGAATCAAAATGACTCAAAAGTGGTTTGTTTTTAAAACTATCCAGAATTGGCTTCTTTGTTTTGCCGGAGTATGGTTTTTGCTTGCTCTGTTTCAAAATACTATGATTATAATGTTACTTTAACCCTTCCTTACTCCTATCCCCCAGAGTATTGTTTATAAAATTGGGAAAAGTATTGCAAGTTTGGATTTTCCCCTGCATGAGTGGTTCAAACTTTTTCTGCTTTTTGCCATGGGATGAGCTGTAATTATTCAATTTTTACAGTGCTTGATGTTTTGCACAGCATTTTGCATCAAATGTGCAGTGTAACTGTTGTAATTTCTTATAAATTGATGGTCTCATACCAGAAGTACCAAGCATTGGCAGTACTTCCTAAACCTGGGCATTTTCTTGACGCTGTCTTTATTATTAGTAAATTAACGTGCAGTCAATAGCCAGCAGCAGTATTCAGCGCATGCATATATGCATGATTGAGAGGAGGTTTGTTCTTACTGATTTGATAGCAAAATTAATTACTACAGCTGTCCACTTGCACCACTTGGGGGAACACTCAAGATACGATGCTGCTTCGTGCAGTAGAACTGATGCATTAATAACCACGTACCTCTTAGTGTGGCGATAAAACATCAGGTAAATGCGAACCAATATCAAAATCCGTGCAGATTAGTACATTGAATTGGATTCACAATCAAGCTCATCTAAATATTGCTAATTTGAAGATGATCAGATAAATCTGAAGGTGTTTAGATTTAGACATTTAATTTTATAGCCAAATGTAGTTGGATTGCCTTGTCTCTGACTGTCCTCATTTATATGTGAAGGGTCAAGAATCTAAACGACCCACATGAGCATTAATTTTCACCAAAATAGATGACCTGCATCATCATTATTTAGCAACTTGGCTTTTGGCCTCCTTTTTCTGAGAAAACTGTCCAAAATTTGTTTTATTGCAATCTTTAGCACTAGAAAAGATGATTAATTAGACTTAAAAGTCAAATCTGAATTTTACCCAAATTCACATTCTTACTGAGCAAGGTTCACCATCCCAAACAGTGCAGTCATAATGAATACTTAGCTTCCAATATGTTTTGATAAAATCACATGCAACCCAATATACCAACTTTGTGCTTCTTGTGTGATGCTCTTAATTCAAATTAAGTTTAACTTCAAATTGCTCCCACCATAACCACCCGTAAGAGACCTGTAACCACTTATACTTGACCCTAGTTTTGTATAAGAGAAAATGCTGTCTCCAGACACTAACGTTAGAAAGACAAAAATCTATAATTGCTTTGCCAACCCTTGCAAAGGTGTATTACCCCCATGAATGCCAAAATAATCCTGGGTAGCATCATAGCAATAATGTTCTTAAAAGAGACAAATTAAATGTATTTTCTATATTGTGATGCATTGTAAATATGTGCAAAGGATATTTAAGTTGTGCTATTTTCCCCTATAATTTACCTTATTCAGAATGAAGATTAAACAAATCTTTATTTTGCCACTTAGAATCTTTATATTTTCACTCACTCATCAACCGTCTTCGCTGACCTACATTAGCTCTTGGATCCCCAATGCCTCAAACTTACAATTCTCCTACAGCCTCCACCCACCCCATTCCTTTGGTAGTAGACATGTGCATCCGCTCCCACCATTGGAGACCATGCCTTCAGGGCACACATTCTGAGAGTCTCTCCATAAACCTCTCTGCGTTCATCATCTTCAAGATCCTTCTTAAACCCCATCTCTTTGTCCAAGATTTTGGTCAGCCCTCCTGAAATCTCTTTAGTTCAATGTGAATATTTTTGATTATGCCACCGTGAAGTGCCTTGGGATGTTTTTCTACATTATGTTGTTGGTTATGTATTTCTCTGTTCCAAATATGAAAATTCACAGCTGAAACAGATGGGCAGTACAGGTGAAGAACTGCCCCTCCATATTACAGTCAGAGTTATTTATGCAAGTATGGTATGAGGGTTGAGGGAAGTGAGCAAATGTACAAATCTTTCTTCCTTTTGTAGATAAGGAATACACTACTGCAAGAAATAGTCAACAAAAAATACTTCAGTACAGGAAACTTTCTGGTATCCGGCACGGACGGGACCGCGTGTTGCCGGTTCATCAACAATTCCGGATAACCGAACGCTATAGTAAAAGATACGGAGCTCAGAGCTCTGTATAAAGCAACAAACCCTGTTGCTTAGCTTCAAAACAATCGGCACAAGTTGCAAGCGTCTCTGTAGCTTAGCAACAGCTTCAGCTACACCCTTGAACAGCAACAAATCAATTAAAAAAAAGTAACTAAAAGTAAAAAAAGGTTACCTGAACCGACTCCTGAATTTTGCCGGTGGATAGAGCGTTCCGGTTATTTAGGGGCCGGTAAATCGAAAGTTTCCTGTATTTGTGAGGAAATCTGTTTTTTAAAATCTTCTTTGAATATTTTACAGTAGAGATGGGTATGCCTCACCCACTTCCATACCCCAGCATGTTCTCCTCTAGCAACAATGTAATCTTTGACTCACCATGAGCAATGCCATAGGAGATCTGGTAATAAATCTAAAAATGTCTCCAAATTCAAATTCATTTGCTTTAGGTGTCTTAAAAGGTCTCGAGTTATTCCAGTATTGAAGTTCCTTAGAAACTACTGATCTGTTGGATTTGTTGTGCCTTTTCCAGTGAAAAGTATGAAGCAAACATTGTTTAAAAACTCAAAAGTTTTCTCCCATTCTTGGGGTATGGGCATTGCTGGCAAAGCTGGCATTTATTGCTTATCCCTAGTTACCCTTGAAGGTGGTGGTGGGTCGCCTTTTTGAACCGCTGCTGCCTGTGTCGTGAAGGTGATCCCATAATGCTGTTGGGTAGGGAGTTTTATGATTTTGACAGAACGATAATGAAGGAACGGAGATACATGTCGAAATCAAGGTACTAGTGTGTGTTAAGTTATCTACAATGAAGGAAAATGTAATTTGCTCTGGTCAGAGTTATGCCCTGGATAGGAACGTAGGAACAGAAGGAGCCCATTCTGAGTCTGTTCTGCCATTCAGCTGATCCACGTCACAACTCCATTTCCCCGCATTTGATCCATATCCCTTGATACCCTTTCCTAATAAAATCAAATCTGTATAGTCTGATGGAAAAGCACGCTACTCAGGATCACCACAACCACACCCACGGCCTGCAGAGCACTCTACCTTTTGAAACTTCACTTAAATTGACTCGCCAGATCTACATTAGTACTGACAATGAAAATATGTGATACTGTGGCGGAGCCACCAAAGGACTCGGATCGTTTGTACATAATTCCTTTAACAACATGTTAGTTACAGTCTGAGTCTGTACCTTTATGCTGTTTAACTGTACAGAGTGTGGTTGCTTTAACAGCGCGGTTAAAACGTGATGACGTCATGCCGTTCATCACGTGACCCCCCACTGGCGGGAAAATGTGATGACGTCATGACGTCAGCCACAGGACTGCAGGGGCAGTCCTCGTGGAGCCTTCAAAGAGAGCAGACCTGTATTCGAGGTACTCCCACAGTTTCCAGTTAAAACCTGTTTTGTTCCATTAAAGTTTGTTGTTTTGATTGCCTGAGTCGAACTCAGTCTTTTCGTTAGGAACCTCCGTTCCTGCAATACTGTACTTTCAGATCTTAAGGTTCATGGTATGGGCTTGGAAATTCTGTTTTATTGATTCAAATTTTTCACATTAAGTCAGTAGACATAAAAGGAATCTGGATTAAACTGCATTGTGTGATTTAAGGGCAGTTGCAATTTGAGTCACACAGATTCTATTTTAGGATTATGTAACTATTATTTTGTAATATGAATGATCTCCCTAAGGTGAGTTCACACTTCAGAATCTTTTTTATGTTAATAGAACAGTTCTACTAGGGCTTTACAGATCTGCCAAAACAATTAGAGCAAGTACAAATTGAGAAATTAATGGAAGTTCTCCATGGCTAGCTAACTAGCTCATGTGCCTTAGTTGGAGGTGTCAAAGCACATTCATTGTGTGCAGGTGGTGTAGAACTTTAATTGGCCTGTGAAAAATACTTCAGTAATACATTATGCTTCATGAATACATGGTGCAACCTTTGCAGAGATGGAATTTGTACTTTTTGTTATAAGGTGAAGTCTATTTTCAAATCCACAAATACAGTATTGATATTAAATTGTCCAATCAGCATAATCTATTTTTGATCCTGACAGCATTACTATTTCCGTAATGATAGGATTTCTAGCTAGTCTAATATGCTTTCTTAACTTTTTGGAGATACTATTTTACTCATTCTCGGATTGCTGCATTCAAGTGATCAGAGGACTGACACTGTTGAAACAGCTGAGCTTCTATGTCATAATCTGCATAAAATTACAGTCAACATCAATTTTCGTAGTCTCAATCAATAATACGAGTCTCAATCGTGGTTCATTGGTAACACACTCGCCTCTGAGTCAGAAGGTTGTGGGTTCAAGTCCCACTCCAGGGACTTTAGCACAAAATCTAGGCTGACACTCGAGTGCAGTACTGAGACTGCTGCACTGTCGGAGGTGATGTCTTTCAGATGAGATGTTAAACCAAGGCACTGTCAGGTGGATGTTAAAGATTCTATGACTTCTCCCCGGTGACCTGGCCAATATTTATCCCTCAACCAATATCACTAAACAGATGATTTGGTCATGCATCACATTGCTGTTTGTGGGACCTAGCTGTGTGCAAATTACAGTAGCTGCCACATTTCTTGCATTACAGTGATTGCACTTCAAAAAACTAGTTCATTGGCTGTAAATCGCTTTGGGACATGCTGAGGTCATGAAAGGCATTATATAATTGCAAGTCTTTTTTCTTTTTGCTATTTTATTTCTTTTCTTAAGCTTTCAAGTTAACATTGTAGGCTAGACCTAGAATCTCAAATTACACTGTGTTTAACATTGCTTTTGCATCCTGTACTTTTTACTTCCAAGTCTATGCATCTGTCTTGAATTCATATCTCAAAACATTAATTGTATGCAGATGATGTAGAGGTTTAAGCGGCTGTGCAATCAGGTACTATGTTGGCTAGCCTACCTAAAAACTGAGTTCATTCGTAAATAGGGTGAGACACGTATTAATGTGGCAATAGTATTGAAGCAAAATCTATCTGTGCAGGCAATCTTTTGAAAATTGTATTTTTTTAAATACGAAGCTAGTGTTTTTGTTGGTTGGATATCAGTTGTCCTTTTGGTCTTCAGTTACTCCAACAACATATGAGCGATGTATGATAGACTCGAGCATAACTTAAATGTGAGGAGCTTTTGAAAATGCAAATAAATTTTGTTATCTGAACCACACAGAAGATCAAATTAATAATCTGATATCTGAAGGCCTAATTTCTGCTCACCATACTGTTTGATGGAGCCCTACAGGAAACTTACAATTCGGAGAATCAAATGTCTGGATAGATGAGTTGCAGAGGAATTTCCCAGATTTTTCCCCCCAAATTGGTCGGTCTTTAATCCTTTTTTTTGCCTCTCCCAAATCACATGGTGTCTGGTGGGGTGGAGTGTATATTGTGATACACAAGGTATCACAATTGTGTGGGACAGGCTAGATGGACCAGAGGGTCTTTACCTGTCCATCATTGTTCGTATATGAATTTTATTAATGGGAAACCTATCTGTGGATGTAATGCAGTGCATTTCTTTTTGTTTAGGAATCATTTTGCATGCGCGTGGCGTATTGCTAGTCCCAACGTGCTATGTCATTGGGTTTTGAGGATGTTAGTTTGCACTCGTAATTTCCCCTGTGGTGAGGTCAAAATTTCTCTCTTTTCTGATAAATAAATTTGATGAACCATCAGTAGTTGAGCCGTAGAGACCAAGAATGACCCAAGCAGCTGAACTTAAATCCTGTCCTTGTAAAATTTTTATTATGTTATTCGTAAAGCAGCAGCTGGCAAGGGCTAGGCCTGTGCTGGATGATTACAGCCATTGCACGAAAACCCAAAATTTGGAAATGTGTATGCATGTGTAATTTGAGTGGAAAAACACGGGTCAAGACGGGGCTTGATAAAATGGCGCTGCAAATGAATTGTATTAAACTAAATCATTAATGCAGATGTTGTATATGTATATTATGATTTTGTA
Source organism: Somniosus microcephalus (assembly GCF_052327205.1). Taxonomy (NCBI): domain Eukaryota; kingdom Metazoa; phylum Chordata; class Chondrichthyes; order Squaliformes; family Somniosidae; genus Somniosus; species Somniosus microcephalus. The sequence goes on along the minus strand of NC_140996.1, from coordinate 104,218,514 downwards.
ATCCCATGAGTGGGAAAGTTGCAATTACTAGAATAGATAGTACTGTAATTTAGATTTGGGTGAGGGGGGGTGTCTGATTACTAATCCATTTGAAAAAGCCGAATTTGAGGTGGACACTCCATAATCCCTCACGGTTGACAGTGTCGAAGGCCTTTGTGAGATCAAAGAAGGCCATGTACACTGGTTGGCCCTGTTCCCTGCATTTCTCTTGTAATTGACGTGCGGTGAAGATCATGTCCATTGTACCCCTTAGTGGGCGGAATCCACATTGCGACTCTGGGAGGAGCTCTTCGGCCACTGGGAGAAGGCGATTGAGGAGGATTCTTGCGATGACTTTCCCTGTGGCAGACAGCAGGGAAACTCCTCTGTAATTACCGCAATCTGACTTGTCACCTTTCTTGAAGATGGTCACAATTACGGCATCTCTGAGATCCCTGGCATGCTTTCCTCCTTCCAGATAAGAGAAATTAGTTCATGACTTCGCACCAGTAGTGCTTCTCTGCCATGCTTTAGTGCCTCGGCGGGAATTCCATCTGCTCCTGAGGCCTTGTTGTTCTTCAGTTGTCGGGTGGCCTTTTCAACCTCATGCCGGGCTGGGGTTGTGCTGAGATGGTGGCGGGCAGCATGCTGTGGGATGGAGTTGAGGACACTCGCGTCGAAGACAGAGTTGCGGTTAAGGAGATCTTCGTGCTCCTTCCAGCGGGCACTGACTGCCTCTCCGTTCTTGGCCCGCAGTGGGGTAGGGCCTTGGGTGCTTGGGCCGTAGATGGTCTTGACTGCGCTAAAGAATCCACACACGTCGTGGTTGTCGGCTAGCTGCTGGATCTCCTGTGCTTTCTCCACCCACCATCTGTTCTTTAGGTCGCGAGTTTTTTCTTGGACCTCTGCCTTCAGGCTTCTGTAGAGCTGCTTTCTTGCTCTCGAGTTCTGTTGCTGTTTCCAGATCAGGAATGCCTTGCGCTTGCGGCTTATTAGCTCCTGGATCTCCAGGTAATTTTCGTCGAACCAGTCTTGGTGTTTCCTGGTCGAGTGATTGAGCGTCTCTTCACAGGTGCTGATTATGGAGGCCTTGAATGCAGACCAGGCACTGTGGGCACTCTGTGTCTCTGCATCACTGGGCGTCGTCAGGTTGTTTGTGAGGCGCAAGCTGAATAGGGCTTTCTTAGTGGGGTCTTTGAGTGCCCCAGCGTTAATTTTCTTGCGGCATTGTTTCTGTTGCCGCCGCTGTTTTGGGGCTATATTGATGGAAATGACAGAGCGGATTAGGCGGTGGTCTGTCCAGTAGTCGTCGGCTCCTGTCATGGTACGGGTGATGCGGACGTCCTTGCGGTCCCTCGCTCGGACGTCCGCATCCTCCTCAAATTCGGCTGCCCTCAAAAGTTTGTCACCATCCTCCGCCTGCTTCACGACGACATGCAAGCCGTGATCCTGACCAATGGTTCCACCACAGACCCAATTCACGTACGAACCGGGGTCAAACAAGGCTGTGTCATCGCACCAACGCTCTTCTCGATCTTCCTTGCTGCAATGCTCCATCTCGCCCTCAGTAAGCTCCCCACTGGAGTGGAGCTAATTTACAGAACAAACGGGAAACTGTTCAACCTCCGTCGTCTCCAGTCCAGGTCCAAGGTCGTCCCATCCTCTGTCGTCGAATTACAGTATGCAGACGACGCTTGCGTCTGCGCTCACTCGGAGATCGAACTCCAAACCATCGTCAACACCTTCACCGAGGAATACGAGAGCATGGGCCTTAAACTAAACATCCGTAAGACAAAGGTCCTCTACCAACCTGCCCTCGCCACACAGTACTGCCCCTGATTATCAAAATCCACGACAAGGCCTTGGACAAGGTGGACCACTTTCCGTACCTCGGGAGCCTACTGTCAACAAGGGCAGACGTCGACGACGAAGTCCAACACCGCCTTCAGTGTGCCAGTGCAGCCTTCGGTCACCTGAGGAAGAGAGTGTTTGAAGACCAGGACCTCAAACCCGGCACTAAGCTCATGATCTACAGAGCAGCAGTGATACCCGCCCTGCTGTATGCTTCAGAGACATGGACCATGTACAGCAGGCACCTCAAAGCACTGGAGAGATACCACCAGCACTGCCTCCGCAAGATCCTGCAAATCCATTGGCAGGATAGGCGCACCAACATCAGTGTTCTTGCTCAGGCCAACATCCCCAACATCGAAGCTCTGACCACGCTCAATTAGCTCCGATGGACGGATCACATTGTCCGCATGCCCGATACAAGGCTCCCAAAACAAGCGCTCTACTCGGAGCGCCGGCACGGCAAGAGAGCCCCAGGTGGGCAGAGGAAACGCTTCAAGGACCCCCTCAAAGCCGCCTTGAAAAAGTCTAACATCCCCATCGACACCTGAGAATCCCTGGCCCAAGACCGCACAAAGTGGAGGAGAAGCATCCGGGAAGGCGCCGAACACCTCGAGTCTCTTCGCCGGGAGCAAGCGGAAGCCAAGCGCAGGCAGCGCAAGGAGCGCACGTCAACCCAAGCACCCCACCCATCCGCTCCTTCAACCAACGTCTACCCCACCTGTGACAGAGTCTGTAGGTCCTGCATTGGACTCATCAGTCACCTGCAAACTCATATTTTTAACGTGGAAGCAAGTCATCCTCGGTTCCGAGGGACTGCCTAAGAAGAAGAAGATTTGAAAAAGGGCCCTTCAACCAAAAAAGTTTGAGAACCACTGGTTTAGGTGAATGTAAAAGATCTACAGCACTATTCCATGAGCAGTGAGTGTTCCTGACATCCTGCCAACACTTTCCCTTCAACCAGGACCACTAAAAATAGATTAACTGACATTCATCACATTTGCTGTTTGTGGGACCTTGTGTGCAAATTGGTTCCAGAATTTGCTTACCTAACAACAGTGAGTGCACTTCAAAAGTGATTCATGACTTATGACCCACCTTGAGATGCCATGCAACCATGATAAGGCGCACGTTCTTTCTAGTATGATTAAAAAGAATACATTAGAGCTCCATAGAAATCTTTCTGCACTGCACTATCAGGGCACAAAATTCCTTATGAGTAAAATGAAAAATTAAGAAAGAATGATTAAAAACTAGGATGCGTGGCTATTGTTTCCATTTTCAGAAAAGGGAGTTCCATGGTAATATAGTGTTGCATTTCATCATTCTTTTTCCATTCTTCATGGAGCATGTGAAATAATCGAGGCACCTAAAATACTGCTTGAGCACCCCACATGTTTGCTCAATGAGCATTTTTCATTTGCACATATACGTGGTTATATTTATTCTGCAGAGTTGTGGAGGTTGTGAAAAAGTATCATGAGGCATGGTAGCATATATGTAAGTAGCCAGCCATCCATCTCGCCTGTTGTAAAATAACTTATGGCTGTTATGTATTGCCTTAGAACATAAGCATTGCATAGCCATAAACAACTATGATTTTGATAAAATACTGGTTCATTCAATTCTGGTATACCATGGGATCGCACAAATGTCTTTAATGGTACGGTCAATAATGCCCTGCACCTTGGGAAATGCAGCAGTTGAAAAGCATCAGTTATTTTTTTTCAATGTAATGCAACTGGTCATTGCAGAAGTTGATGTGCTTGTGATAGTTTTCAAAACAACGTCTCAGTGATCTCATTAATACAGCAGTGAAGGGTATCATGAATGACTCCTGTCGATCCCTGGTAACTTCTTATATCATGGAAGTTGAGGCCATTGGTGAACTTAATTGCCAAAGAAAATCCTGTGCGAAAGATTGATTGTCCCTGCAGGCCTTAGTGCATCAGATGGTGCAACTTAGTCACAACTGCTTTTATGAAGCTAACCCTCATCAAGCACCACTCTTTCTTGAGGTTACATTTTTCTTGATGGACCAAATGTTGTATTATTTTATATCTCTGTGGTTCTTCAATTAAGTCTGCACTGTTGGACTGCAACTATTGCTCTCATCTACTGCCTGGTATCCTAAAAGTAGGATTTTCCCAAAAGCCATAGATCAATCTGCTCCGACATGCTACTGTTTCTGTGTTGTTGATTATATCAATTAGAGCTCATCAAGTGAGATCGTTCTTATTTGGTCATTTTCAGTTTAGCGAGCAGAAAAAAACACACTTTTCTCACAGCATGAAGTAACTTTCACAAGCAAATGTTTATTTTTTTTCAACATTTCTCATCAATGTTTAAAACCAAAGGTAAATTTATAATTGTCATCTGGTTTTCCACCAATTTGAACACTAATCCATGGCCACTGTGGAAAGGCAGAAATTTCTCTCATTTTCATGGCTGGGCGTGAAGTTCAACTTGTTAGCTAGTTTGTCTCAAACAGTGTTCCAACCGAGTAAGTTGAAAAACAGAGCATCTCAGTAGCTCGATTGAGATTTCCTCTGTGTGCTAACTGGAGCTAAATTATAAATGTTCCTTTTCAATATATAATCTAATGGATTGATGTAGGATAATCATTTGAAAGCTCAAGTCTGCATTTCCTAAGGCTTGTACAAACCTCTGAAATAATTTTTCTTTCAGCAATTAAAAAGCACAAACCAGATTTTGCTGCAAGTTTACTTGTTTTTTTATTGGATATTAACCAGCTCTGCTTGTTGGTACATTTTCTGAACTTTAGCTGAAATCCTTCGACAGATAAAATTAAAGTCAGATAGGGTGTTAAATGTTGTAATACAAACAAGTAGATGAGCTTAATGGAACCCTAAGTGCACTTAAAGCTCTCAAAACAAAACTGACCACAATTTTGTATTGCAATTATGGATACCAGTCTAATTTTCTGACTTCGGACAGAAAGTGTATGTGGAATGGAAACATGTATATTTCAGTAGACAGTGCATGTCTGTGTTTTGGAGTGAGGCATAGCTATTTTTAAGTACAAAATTAATTTTATTTATGAAATCGCACTCCCATTGCAGAGCCTTGTCCACCAGGAGTGCTGATCAAGATTTGAGTGATTGCTCTCCATATAATGAATAGAAAATCATGTGGAATGTTGGTCTAAATTCCTGTTAAGTTCCACTAGTGGCAGCTAGGGTTGCAAAGGGGTGGAAAGTTTCCGGTAAATTTCTGGAAATTTTCCACGGGAAGTTTAGCTTGGGAATTTTGCCCAAAAAAGCACATGCTAGCATAATATTGTTTTTTTTGTATTTCTTTTTTTTCCACAGGTCCTCTCTTAAAATTACTAACAGAGATGGAATCTTAATTATTAAGGAATTTCTTAATCAATATATGTTTATCTTCTTACTTGGCTTGTTTTAATAATTACAAGTTTTGTGTGTGACTGTGAACAAATGTGTCCTGATTGGTTGGATGAGTGGATCAGCGATTAGCTCCCTCTATTTGTAATATTTGCATATCGAATTGTGATTGGCCTGCAGGCATCTGTAAGACTGCTATAGTTTTTTTAAGATCCAGGTTAGGGGTCCTGAGGGAAGTCATTTTGTTTTCTGCTGATGTTGTGATGATGCAGTAAGTAAATCAGACTTTATACCAAATAAACCAGTTACTTGTTGAACTCTGTTGTCCTTCAAAATATGGAGGCTGAGTATAACAGAGTCCAAGGAAAGCTCAAAGAAACGATAGCTGTAGTGTATGTACCTTTCAGAGCCCCTGTGTACTGTAATACCGGTAGTGACCACTCGGGTATATAAGCCTGTATAGCGTCTTGTATCTTTTAGTTCAGCCCTGACCTTCGACTAGTAAAGACCTGTTAAAGTTATTCTTGTGGTCTGTGTGCAGTGATTCATATTAACCATAACTGGAACACACAGACTTAACAATAGCGATGGCAGACTGTGTTGCAGTTATCTCAGATGGGTGGTCAAATGTACGAGGGGAGGGCATCATAAACTACATTGCCTCCACTCCTCTCCCAGTGTTCTTCAAGAGCACAGGCACGAAGGACAACAGACACACAGGCACATACATTGCTGATGAGCTGAAAGCGGTCATCAACGATCTTGGATCACAAAAGGTCTTTGCAGTAGTTACTGACAATGCTGCGAATATGAAGGCTGCTTGGGCTCAAGTGGAGGAGGCCTACCCTCATATTACGTCTATTGGGTGCGCAGCTCATGGGCTTAACCTGCTCCTCAAGGACATCATGGGTTTGAGAACCATGGAAGCACTGTACAAGAGAGCCAAGCAAGTTGTTAAGTATATCAGGGGAAAACAGGTAGTTGCAGCAACCTACAACTCCAAGCAAATGACAAAGAACAAGAACACCACACTGAAGCTGCCCAACAACACTAGATGGGGTGGTGCCGTCATAATGTACAACAGCCTTCTGGAGGGTAAGGAGTCGCTGCAAGAAATGGCAATATCCCAGTCTGGGGATATGGAAACCACCATCAAGAAAATACTGCTGGATGATGTGTTTTGGGAGAGAGTGGTTAGCAGCCTTAAACTACTCTCACCAGTAGCATCTGCAATTGCTCAGATTGAAGGAGATGACGCTGTCTTGTCAGATGTTCTCAGGCTTTTTACTGATTTAAAAGAACAAATCAGCATTGCCCTACCCACATCCCTGCTGCTCAAAGCAGAGGAGAAGGCAATTGTTCAATTCATACAGACGCGTCAAGAATTTTGTGTCAAGCCGATTCATGCTGCAGCATACATGCTGGACCCAAAGCATGTTGGGAGACCAATACTTTCTGGAGAACAGATCAACAGCGCTTACAGTGTGATTTCTACCCTCTCGCACCATCTCAATCTGGATGTGGGCAAAGTTCTCTACCAAGCAAGGTCTTTGGAATGGGGATGGGATATGGGAATCATGCAAGCATATCAGTGCACATACCTGGTGGAAGGGACTTTGTGCATCTGAGGCCCTGTCACCTATTGCATCGGTGATACTCCAAATCCCACCTTCATCAGCGGCCTCTGAACGAAACTGGTCACTTTTTGGGAATACGCATACAAAGGTGCGCAACAGGCTGACTAACGAGAGTGGAGAAACTGGTGGCTATCCGGGCGAACCTACAACTTATTGAGCCAGATACAGAAGTGTCCACCACACAGCTAGACACTGACACAGAGGAGGAAATGGACACGTCAGAGCCAGAGTCAGAGAATCAGGAGGAGCAATGAGGAGTAGAAGACTCAAAGGGACAAAATAAGGACAAATTACAGGCTAAATAAGCTGACGCTCTTTTTATTTTATTTTAGATGGGTCTTTTTTGTGGGGGTTCAATAAAGTTCAAAATTATAACTTAAATAAAGTTTTGAAAGCCTGTTTTTATTTGTATGGAACAGTATGTCTATTTTGACGACAACGATAATATAAGGGTCAGAGACAAAAACCATCAGTGTGCAAAAAAACACTAAATTCCCATGGAAAGTTTCCTCTTTTAAAAATTCCCAGAATTTTGCAACCCTAGGAAGGAGTGATCAGGGCTTAATGGATAGATCAGCGATTGCGGCGGGGGGAAACAGAAGCTGCGATCGGCAGTGGGGAGGACAAAGTCTTCCTTGAGGGTCTGGAGGGTGCACTCCTGCTCCTGTTGGCCCACAAGGAGTGCTGTAAAAGGCACTTAACCTTCTTGAGGTAGCAGCTCCCGCCTCCCTTTTACTGCTGGGTTTCCCGAGCTGAGGGAAACCCACGCAGCAACTGCTAAATTTAAATTGCACTGTGGGAGCCTGACTTAAATATGTTAATGACGAGTTGCGCCTCTCGGAAGTCGGGACCCTCACACGTATGGTGCAGGCTGGAGACGTGTTCCCCAAGTAAACATTTTTGGCCTTCCCCCGACCCCCTCCTGCCCATCCTGCTGCAGTTAATATCGAGGCCATGGGCTTGGGCCAGTTTCATGGTGAAAATAACATTCCATTAATACTGCCAAAGTGCCAAACCACTTCAACGCTGGTGACTTGAATTCACCCATTTACATTACAGGGTGGAATCAGAGCACCAGCAGTAACAATGAAGCATGCACTGTTGTTCAGAGATAGGCCACAAATTCCCAGTATAAATGTCGACTGAAATTGGAGCAGGCTTGAAGGGACGTATGGCCTACTCCAGCTCCTATTTCTTGTGTTACTCAAAAGTTGTGACAACTGGAATTTAAGATTTTGGAATATGAAGTGTGCACCTCCACAAAATTTTTAACATAATACAAGTCGATGTCTCGTGATTTTGCAAGTGGCAAGTCAAGACTAAGTGTCATCTTCAAGTGAAGCGGCATTAGATCACAGTGGATAATTAGACCATGCAGATCTAACTGAGTCTCCATTTAAAAGTCATACTTTTTGTCCTTATTTTTAATCTATTGCTTAAATTTTATATTATTTATAGTTGCAAACTGTACAGCAATTGGGGTAGTAGAAGTGGTTGGAGCATAGGAGTTGCTTTTCAGTATAGACTGAGGAACTAAGGCACATTAAACATGCCATAGTGCTCTCACTGGCGGGAGAGTGTAATTACCTGCTTTATATGGGCAGTTTTCATTATAAATGTGGACGTAAGAATGTACAAAGAAAAAAGTGACAAAGTGTGACAAAAACAAAACAAGAAGTAAATATTTGTAAATTGCAGCTGCAAGATATTTTACTATAGCTATAGATAAAAACAGGCCATCAATGATTGTATATCCAGCATGTTACCTATTCCTGTATTGTGATTGGTTGTTAGTGAAATCCTGTGTAATCACTGATATAGATCTGATTTCATATTGCAATTATTAACGCCTTCAAGCAATTACCCAATAAAAATTCATTAGCTAGAACTGGAATATCCAGATGTAAATGATGACACTCAATGCAACAACAGAGGTGTCCTAAAGTGCCCAACACATGTCTGGATTGCTTAAAACAGCCTAACTGACATGTAATAATTATGTTAATTTGATCAACATGCAATCTATGCTTTATTATGTTGATGAGCAAGCAGAGGATTCCAAGTGTGTGCTCAGCAACAAAAGCTGATCTTAATACTGTAGTTGCTATCCAGTGTGCAGTAACACTTTGATGCTTATAAAATTCTGACAGGACTGGACAGACTAGATGCAGGAAGGATGTTCCCGATGGTCGGGGAGTCCAGAACCAGGGGTCACAGTCTGAGGATAAGGGGTAAGCCATTTAGGACAGAAATGAGGAGGAATTTCTTCACCCAGAGAGTGGTGAACCTGTTGAATTCTCTACCACAGAAGGCAGTAGAGTCCAATTCATTAAATATATTCAAGAAGGAGTTGGATATATTTCTTAAGGCTAAAGGGATCAAGGGGTATGGGGAGAAAGCAGGGACAGGGTACTGAATTTGGATGATCAGCCATGATCGCATTGAATGGCGGAGCAGGCTCGAGGGGCCGAATGGCCTACTCCTGCTCCTATCTTCTATGTAACCCAATGCTGTAACACCTGGATTTTGAACCTCACTTCTGAGGGAATACCAAGGGATTCATGAAGCCATAAGATTTCTCCCTTGCCACAAGCACATTGTCTTGATAATTTTGTATTCTATCCTGTATTTGTTGACTAATTAGCACATTATTTCTGTAGCTGCATACTATATAATCCCTTGAAACCACTGTTTACTCAGGTAGCTGGCATTTTTGTGAGTGAGGTCCCTGAAAATATATTAATATTTGTAAGATGTCCCACACATTAAAAGAAGTTTGAAAACCACTGCTGTAAACATTAGGATGCTCATAGCTGGCCAAACAGTGCAACAATGAACAATGCTATTTGCTGGTAATCAGCACAATTTTAGCTTGTTAAACTTCGTTGATTTCCCGATTCATGTTTGGGATCACCAAGTCTTGGCTGTTGCCAGCCTGAGGCTAACTTCTCTTGGCATAGGTAAATGGAGTGTGTTCATAGAGCATGCATTCCACATCAAGCAAACTGAAATTCTGTTTATGTTGCTTTCTTGGTTGCTTGATTTACAACCTCTTAAGTACTGTAATGAATTTCCAAGCATCAGACCCTGATCAACCAAAATAAGTAAGATAACCAAATATGGACACAATAGTTCAAGTGTGGTTTCATTAGTACAATAGGAAGGAGAATTTATTATCACCAATTCCTTAGTAAAATGTCTGAGCACTTTACAGGGGAGGGGCTGGTATGAAAGGGCATCAAATAAGAGACCGAGCAATTGAGATGAGGGAATGGACAATATGGTCTAAGAAAGAGGTGCTTAAGAGGCTTTCAAAACAACAACAACTTGTATTTATATAGCACCTTTTATGTAGTAAAACGTCCCAAGGCGCTGCACAGTAACATATGACACCGAGCCACATTAGGAGAAATTAGGGCAGGTAACCAAAAGCTTGGTCAAAGAGGTAGGTTTTAAGGAGCGTCTTAAAGGAGGAAAGAGAGGTAGCGAGGCGGAGAGGTGTTGGCAGGGAATTCCAGAGCTAAGGGCCTAGGCAACAGAAGGCATGGCCACCAAAGGTTGAGCGATTATAATCAGGGATGCTCAAGAGGGCAGTTAGTGGTGCGCAGATATCCCGGGTGCGGGGGGGTGGGGGGGGGGCGGGGGGTTTGTGGGGCTGAAGGAGATTACAGAGATAGGGAGGGGCGAGGCCATGGGGGGATTTGAAAACAAGGATGAGAATTTTGAAATCGAAGCGCTGCTTAACGGGGAACGAATGTAGGTCGGCGAGCACAGGGGTGATGGGTGAACGGGACTTGGTGCGAGTTAGGCCACGGGCAGCTGAGTTTTGGATAACCTCAAGTTTACGTTGGGTAGAATGTGGAAGGCCAGCCAGGAGTGCATTGGAATAGTCAAGTCTAGAGGTAGCAAAGGCATGGATGAGGGTTTCAGCAGCGGATGAGCTGAGGCAAGGGCGGAGACGGGCGATGTTACGGAGGTGGAAATAGGCGGTCTTAGTTATGCCGCGGATATGTGGTCGGAAGCTCGTTTCAGGGTCAGACATGAAACCAAGATTGCGAACAGTGTGGTTCAGCCTCAGACAGATGTTAGGGAGAGGGATGGAGTCAGTGGCTAGGGAACAGAGTTTGTGGCGGGGACCGAAAACAATGGCTTCGGTCTTCCCAATATTTAATTGAAGAAAATTTCTGCTCATCCAGAGCTGTATGTCGGCGAAGCAGTCTGACAATTTAGACACTGTGGAGGGGTCGAGGGAAGAAGTAGTGAGGTAGAGCTGGGTATCGTCAGCGTACATGTGGAAACTGATGCTGTGTTTTTGGATGATGTCACCAAGGGCAACATGTAGGTGAGAAATAGGAGGGGGCCAAGGATAGATCCTGGGGGACACTAGAGGTAACGATGCGGGAGCAGGAAGAGAAGCCGTTGCAGGTGATTCTCTGGCTACGGTTGGATAGATAAGAATGGAACCATGCTTTTAAAAGAAGGGAGAGAGATAGCAAGGTGAAATGGTTTGGAGCGAGAGTTTCAAAGAGCAGCGCCATAATGCATGAAAGATGAGCTTTGGATTACTGATGTAAGCACATGCAATATAAAAGAGTTGGAGAACCAGATCTGACAAAAAGCTGAAGGTTGCTCAGATGAAATTGGGAAAAACTTCACCAATTTTCACAGTCACTCCTTTGGATTTGAAAGCTGAGCCTTTCCAGTTGTAGTGCATTTCTGGTGGGGTGTGACTTTCAGAGCCATGGGTTGTTTACATGCTGGAGAGTGTCACAGTGGGCATTGAACCTTGCTGTGGCAGGTCTCTGAGGGAGGAAGAGGTCAGCCTTGAAACTTTCTGAAAAATTAAAAAGAAATCTTTTTGCCATGGGGCCTCTGCATGAAAACAGCCTGACAATCATTGCACTGTTCACTCTGGAAGTAAACCTTTCTATGCCCTCACCGTCGACTTTTGAATGCTGGTTGCGAGAGCCCAACTGGTGGCCCTGGTGTCCCAACTTTCAAACAGGGCAAATGATGGGGCACAGTTAAGGAAACTATGATTCCCTCATTGCAATCTGATTTGCATGCACCTTTTGTGACGATCCTGGGGAAGTCTCCATTTCAGATTCTCCCTACTAACAAGCATGGACTAAATGAAATACGTATTATTAATTATATGTTCAAGTTTGTACTATGTAACTGTTATGCAAGGTACGGTGTTTCTTGAATAATCATACTTTTAAACTAGTGTAATATGCCTTGAGTAGACCCGATTAGATTTAAAATAGAAGAAAACAAGGCCTTGCTTGGCCAAATTAAAGATGCTTTCCTAGCAGAACAAATCAGACAGCTTGTCTGTGGGAACAGAACTAGAGGAATTAATGGAATTCCAGGGAGTGAGGTAAGAGGCAAAGGGACTGTAAGATTATTGTGGAATGTTATATCTGCGGTGTATTAAAAACATAGGCCTTTTGCAGCAAACAACAAGGACCCAAATTTCTACACTGGAGACATGTTTTATTTGTGTTGCCATAACTACCCTAGACATGAGTCTTGATGGTCAAAAACAGATGATTTGAGGCTGTCATAAGACTAGAACCTGCGTAAGCAATGGTGCTGCAGACGTGGCATCTTTATGATTGTATTTTGGGATTGGGGTGTAAGCCAGTGATTGGTTCAGGAGGACTCCATATGGGCCCAGAAATTCGGGTCGGAGGATTCCCACGGGTGCAAGCCCCCGACCTGCACTTACATAGCGCGCCTGCCGTTGTGTTGTGGGCCCACGTGGGATTCCGATCCTGGACCGCCTCCAGCTGCCGGCGCACAGTGCTCGCGTATCCCAGGGGCGCAGTTAATTCGAAGCGTCCCCTGTTATCACATGGGCCATGGAGAGCCAATCGTAGCAGGGAATCTCCATTCATAAATTTGACAGGAAGACCTGTCAAATCTATGAATAGAGATCAGCCCCAAAACCTAACTAAAATTCAAATAAATTTGAAAAAAAATCACATTTTTAAAATAACTATAAATTACATAAAATAACTATTTTAAACAATAATTTAAATTTTTGTAAAAATTAATTACAGTTTTTAACGGGGCTAAAAATAAACATACCTTTCTTTAAAGTATTTAAAAATAATAAACCTGTGGAAAAAATGTTTTAATTTGACTTAATTCACCACTTACCTTGTTAAAAGCAGGCCTTGTGCCTGCTTTTTAAACTCGCAGCTGCTAGAGACTTGCCCTCCCGGAGAAACCTGTTTTAAAAAAAAAACAGAAGTTCAAGGTCTACGCGCTGCCTCTCTGACGCACGTGTTTGACCTGTGAACTCCTTCCTTCAAGGGAACGGAAGTTCTGGTTTCCAGCACATGCGCAGTGCATGCACAAAACCGGCACTTTCGTTGGCCCTACGCGTGAGTACACAGCGCGTACTCACCCGTGGGGACCCGAATTTTTGGCCCCATAGATTTTGAATGAGAGTAAGGGAATAAGAATGGGTCTCTCAGACACTTGGGCTGTAGAAGCATTCAGCAGAAGAGAGCTTGGGAACATCCACAGACGAGCCAAGGAGCGAGTCGGGTTGGCAGAGGACCCACACGTGTCCCACGAGGCAGACGAGGGAGCTGAGAGGTCAGGGCCGACGGGGGTGGACTCATGGAGATCGCGACGGGTAATATAAATCTTGATTGTGCCTTGTTTAACTATTGCTCAGATGCTGTCATGTATAAAGTCTCACTGAAATTGAACAAAATATAATCACTGTCACCAATATGGGTCGTGGAATCTTTTGGAACTAAGGAGTGAAAGGGTTAATTGACAAAGACCCAGAAACTCAACACTGTCTGGGCCTGTATCCTGAAATGCGGGGTGGAAGGAAGGGTGAGGCGAAGGTGAAGAACAGCAGTACATGTTCAGGGGCGTGTTTCCCAAGTTGTTGGCATGTTGACTCCAGATCTGCCAGGAAACTGGCAGGATGAGCCAGAAAGCCGAAGCTGTTAGCTTTGGATCTACTTGCATATCATAACCTTTTGCTTGCTGTGGCAATTGCTGTTGCATAATGTAAATATTTTTTTCATTTTACATTTAATCCATATTCCTAAATCATCATTACAATGACATGTACTACATGTTGTAATCATATTTTCAACACCTCAGTGTTTTTGAAATTGTAGAAATAAACCAGAAGATTTATTCAACAAATTTTAAATAGAACCACTTCTTGTAGTACATGTTGAGGAAACAAAACATTGGCGAAAATGAATTGTATGCAGATGCGAAAAAATATAGCTACTTAAAAAAAAAAACACACAAACATCTAATTATGAAATTACTGAGACTGTTTATCATATCATATCACATATGCAGCAAAGAAATAGAATATTACCTTACATTTCTTAGTATAGCATGCCATAATCATTTGTTCAGTTTTTAAGTCTCTTTGATATTTGTCTCTTGCCTTAGAGCTTGCTGACTTCCCATGCAACTTGCTGTTGTCCGCAAACCTGATATTCTACTTTCAATAGCCTCATCAATCTCTGTACTTGATATTACCTTAGTAATAAATATTAATTTATTAATTTTATTTATTTAAATGTTAAGCATGATATTATTTGAGACACTGGCTTGAAGGTGTCTTGGAGACCAACTGTTCGGAAGTTGAATTGTTTCCTGATGATCTATGAAACCAAGTTCCCACCTGCCTGCTCAAGTGGATGTTAAAGTGATACCTTTCAAAGAGCAGGGAGTTCTCCCGGAGTCCTGGCTAACAGCACCACAAAAAAGGATTAACTGGTCATTTACCTTATTGCTGTTTGTGAGATCTTACTGTGTGCAAAATGGCTGCCATGATTGAAGTCAAATGATTATTATGCAGACAACTAATTCATTGTATACAGCACAGCACAAAACACTTCCCAAACAGCAGCAATGGAATCAATCCAACCTCAGTCACAACCCTGAAGTTTGCTCTCACTCTCCAAGCGCACCCTGACAAGATGAACAAAGTCCTTTAGAGTTAATTACAAAATGTTGATGAGAAGCAAAGTAGTAATTTCAGCTACAATATGAACATCAGGTTCCATGCTTCCCACTACTCCTGAGCAGTAACGTGGAAGATCTGCTTTCAAAACCACTTCAAAGATGAGCATTCTATTTTTGAGCATGTATCAGTCGATCTCGTAGGCCGGAATTTCCCGGGGGGTCAGCGGGCGGGATCGGTGGTGAGTCGGGTGGGACATTTGATTTTTTTGACAGCGGGTCAGGAACCCGCTGTCATCCTGCCGCAATGCACCTTTCCTAATGGCGCGTCTGTGATCTCAGATTGGACCTGACACGCAGAGGCGGGTGACTCAATTAAAGCAATTCCTGGCTTGTTGACAGACATTTAATAATGGTTTTAACTTTAACTTTTAACTGCTCACCCACAGGGTCCACGCTGCTCATGGATGACGTCTGTTAACATTGAATGGCCATTGAATCAGCTGATTAGTTGACAGTTTGAAAATACTTTAAAAGCTCCTACCTCACTTTCACCTTCCAAGCGCAGAAGCTGTTGCTTACTCCATTTGGAATCCAGATTGAGCTTTATGCAGGCTGCAAGTGTATAGAGCAAATTCTCCATCCAGTGTCACTTCATTGGAACATAGAAACATAGAAGATAGGAGCAGGAGTAGGCCATTCGGCCCCTTGAGCCTGCTCTGCCATTCAATGAGATCATGGCTGATCATCCAAATTCAGTACCCTGTCCCTGCCTTCTCCCCATATCCCTTTAGCCTTAACAATCTTTCAACATTGGCAAATTGCTTCTGTCATCTCAACTTCACCTGCCATCTATCCCAGCAGCATGAGTACCATTTATACTGTTTCACCTTGGTCCTCAGAATCCCACCACCATCAGCTCCAACACCAGCAGCATCAGGCACACCAGCAGCACCAACAACAACACCAACCTTCTCCACAATCACCTGATACTGCATAGGACAGAGGGCATCAGCACCTGAGCACATTGCTGATAGGGACACCAGGGATGGCCTCACCATGGCCAGATTTACGTCACTTTACGCTGTACTCCCTGGCTGCCACACCATGCGCTAGGTTGGCACAACCCCACATCAACACCATAAAGCATCCCTACAATGTCCCAGCCATTCGTTTCACACTCATCACCATTGCGGGGGATACCCTAGTGTCTCACCATTTACTGCAACTCACTAAGCCGCTTCCAAAAGTGCACACAGATCTGTCCAAGAACGCAAAGTGTTGAAAATAAAGGTTTCAATGTTTGACAACACATTACCAGAAACTTTACATGAACATTGGATAAAACACCCAAGTGGCTACCCTTGTGTGTTGTTAGTTGGTATGATTGCAGTAGGATGAGGGTCAGTGTGAGGGGTGGCTAGTGAGTTGGGGATGTGATAACGTAGATAGAGAGGGAGGGATGGGTGGAGGTGCAAGGTAAGTTGGTGCGAGTAAGGATGTGCAGGAGTAGGGCAGGGAAGGCAGAGTGATGGGGATATGATGAGAGGCACAGCAGGATGAAGGTGATTGTGGCTTTGTACTCACGTTTCCTGATCTAATGAGATCATTGAAAGATTTGCACCACAGCACCCAGGTCCTCCTGACGACATCCCTGCTTGTGACCTCCTCTGCAGTGTGCAACCAGGCTGTGTTGGTGTCCTGGGGAGGTCTCTTCCGCCCATGGGAAGGGAAGAATTTGTATACGTTTAAAAAAAAAGTGTCCTGTTATGGTTATGTCATATGGATCATTAATTAAGTTATGTGTCATAATTTAAATCACTAAAACTTTCGTCAATCAGTGTCTGGACTCTGCCTGTAGAATCTTCTACTTTAAAAAAAAAAAAAAAAAAAAAAATCTGGTGATGTCATTGGCAATTCAGGTACCCCAGGTCATTGTTCCTAGTTATTTATTTAAAATCTCTTGATTCAGCCATTTCATTTTCTTAATATTAACTTGCTCCAACACCGTGACTTGAATTCAGTTGATTTCTCAACCATATATCAGTGGGATTGCATATTGTTTGATACACACATTTCTGGCATGTTTTCCCCCCCCCCACTCCTTTGCCTTCCCATTTTCCTTCTGCTTTGTTAGATTCCTAAATCCATATCCCTGTTGGTGCTGAACTGTTGGCAGTTGTGTTAAAGGAAATAAGGAGAAATGTGTTTGAAAATTCACTGAATTGTTTTGAAGACTTCAGTGCAGTCTGACTTTAATCCCATTGTAGAATCTATGCAAGGTGCAGACGAATGGCGATCTGAGATGGAGAACGGTCTTTATGACGATTCATAGTTGTAATCTGTTGAAAGTGAATCAGATGTTTGCTGTTGCCACCATGGGCCCTCTCTTCCAAGGGTGGTAATGTTGCGAGTTCATCAGAAGATTTTGAAAGTTCTGCTGTAATATATTTTATGAAGTTTTTTTCAGGAACAGTTTGGCATTAGCTCTAATGTTCTCAATATATGGGATGCTTCATATGTTAGCCCCGAGATCACTGGATCCAATTCACCCAGAGCCATTGTTCTCTGTTTCTACTTTCTGAGACTGTGCATTTCTATAGCACCGTATCACTGTCCCAGGATGTTCAAGAGCTTTAGAACCAAAGAATTAATTTAGAAGACTGATTCTGCGATCAGCCGCTTCTGATGAGGAGCAGTGCTCGCAGGAATAATCTTGAGATTTCCCCACATTATCTCCCATTGGTGGTAGGTGGGATTGTTGTGTATTTTCTTTATGTTGGGAGGGGATTCTGTTCGATCCTTTCGAGCACTACAAGTTTCCCCTAAAAGGAGATGACTTCCAATGTCTCCATATTTACCATTTTGGCAGAGACCATTTTCTGAGCTTTTCAGCCACTATTGACTTTTGATGATTCAGGTTGTGACAGCCAGCTGGTTTTCTCGACTAAACTAAACATTGCTTTCCATAATTTCCGGGAGCTCACCCGTTCATGAATTTAGGAAACTACATTGATTACAACTGAGGTGCAAAGAGGCTGTTTGCCAGTCACTCCCAAAGCATCCACTAACAACTGTTTTCAAAAAGGATAATTCAAATGTTTGCATCAAACATATTGCGTGACAGTTTTTCTGCCACTGGTTTACTGAGATAGTGGGTTAGTGTTGGAGGGGATGTGGTTGAATCAGCACTCATTCTGTTGTCTTGCTCTTTGACTCAAGTTCACTTAGCTATGTTATGTAAAAGATCAGATCTATTGCCAGTAGAGCAGTACCTATGACTATCCCTGTGGTACCTGGGTTAGTTGGCTTTGGAATTGTAGGTTTATAATTTGGGATTGTTGAAGGTTTTCCCCCCCTACTTTCCTCTGGAATTTTGGTGACATCTGGTCCGATGTTGAGGGTTCTGTGTCTCAATAACAACAACAACTTGCATTTATATAGCACCTTTAACGTAGTAAAAATGTCCCAAGGCATGTCACAGGATTTGACACTCAGCTGTATAAAGAGATACTGAGACATGTACCAAAAGCTTGGTCAAAGAGGTAGGTTTTAAGGAACGACTTAAAGGAGGGGATAGAGATAAAGGACTGGAGAGGCTTTGGGAGGGGATTACAGAGCTTGGGGCCCAAGCAACTGAAGGCACGGCCACCAATGGTGGAACGATGAAAATTGGGAATGCTCAAGAGGCCAGAATTGGAGTAGCACAGAGATCTTGGAAGTTACAGAGATAGGGAGGGGCGAGCACAGGGAGTGATTTGAACACAACGAGAACTTTACTCTCACCCCTGAGAGTGAAATTTGTGTATGGGTATGGTTGTTAGGCTGCCTGTGCTCTTTGTTTTAATTTTACCTCCCTCTTTTCCGCCCCCCCCCTCCGACCTCCCATGAGCTCTGCCTGCACTTCTTATTCCTTTTTTTCCCCGCTCCATTATAGCACATGCGTTTCTCACCCTTCATGATCACTCCGGGTGCCACTTTGCCTGTTCCAGATCTTCTCTTTTCCCTCTCCCTCATTAGTGTTTTGCAGAATGGCTCATTCCTTTCCAGTGTCTGAACTTATTTGCACCTTCTCTCGGTCTACTGACAGTTCTGGTCAATTCTACCACATTCATAAGACTTTGATCTAGTAATGTCTTTATTGGCTTTTAGGTTCCCCTGGGTTGGATGTTCTGGGTTGTCTTCCCTCTTGGATAGTTTGAGTAGTTGGATGATCTGTAAAATTGTTGTCATTGGTTCATGTATTATTAGTTGTATGTTAAAGACTCTGTTTGACGAAGTTGGTCTTGTTATAATGAGGTTATATTTATGGAAATCCAAATGTAAAAAAAAAAATGGCAGTAGTTTTGGTTCATGACCAGAGCTCTGCTCAACAGACTCCGAATTGTCCCCTTTGGAGCAGATTTCCCAGCTAAAATGATGCACACTGGTAACAAAAAAAAACGTTCCTAGAGGGAAATATGTATCCTGCTACTGGACAGTACAAAGGACAAACAATATCGAGTAGCTTTAGTTTAAAAAATCTGCGGCCAGTATTAAAACACTGACACAGCTCCTTTTAAGGTGATGTCAAGTATAAAGTTGACTCATTTTATGTTTATAACAAAACAAATTCATATGAACTAAGATTATCTTTCAGATAAGCCAAATGTTTACCTAATTAATTGATCATTCCAACACGTTCTCAGAAACTTTCAGTTGAGGCCAGATAGTCCTTTGTTGGACCTTATAATTGACTGACTGCTGGAATTTGATTGAGTGTGCTGGCAGGCATGAAATCTGTTGATTATATGGTTGCTGATATGCAAGCTATGTTCCAGTAATGGACTACACAACAAATTGATGTCTTACAGGGTAGTTCAATCTGTAAGCTCTCTAGGTTACAATTTATTTTCCTACCATCTTATTATTATAGTTGGGTAAAGCTAATGAGCCACGTCAGAAACATTTGGTTGTTTTTGACCTAACCTTATTCCTTGAAGAATAAACGCTTTTAAAACCTCTAAATGCATTAAGAAGAACTAGCACAATTTTAATAGTTTTATTTTATCTTTGCCACAGTGATATGAGCAGCTTTATTGCATCAATGTACAGTATTGCACAAATTAATTTCAGAATATAGAGTGCAGCAAATGTAATAGCTGCTGCTTACAACAGCAACCCTTCTGTATCCCTGAGGGTTTGGTCAAACATGTTTCATCACGAAATTAGAAGTTGTCATCTGGAAGAATCATTAAATATAGATTTTAATGAATCCATGTGTGAAACTGAAGTAATATCTGAGCAACTGTCGCCTACAGTATTAAATGATTCTGCTTTCATTTTTGGTTGATATATACTACATGTTCATGCTTTATAACTTTGCTAAGTGCTAGACACTGTGTCAGTATGAAAGCCTGTGAGATCTGTTAAATTTTATATCCGAAGCCAAAGATGGATTTGGGTTGCTGTACATTTGCTGCTCCAACATTTTACTTGCATGTGACCTTTGGTATAACACATAAGTGAAACTTTATTCCAAGTGGGGAAACTACATATAGCACTTTATTTAAAGGAACGCGCCCCACCTTACAATACTTCTATGTTGATTGAAAAATCATATTATAGAGAAGATCTTCTGTGTTTTGCGTTTAAGTGTTGAAGTTTAACGACTTAAATGTTTGCCATGACAGTGGTTGGCAAAGATAATTTGCAGTTTAACATACAGGCCTCGAAATCCGATAAAGCCTGTAAACAGGCAGTGTCACCGCGGAGTGAAGCGAACGCGCGCCCGTAAAAAGAGCGCAGGCAGCACTGTTATTTTGGTATAACAACAGAAAATGCTGGAAAAACTCAGCAGGCCAGGCAACATCTGTGGAGAGAGAAATCGAGTTAACGTTTCGGGTCGAAACCCTTCTACAGAATGGGAGCATCCGCAGTATTTTGCTATCGTACTGTTATTTTGGTGCTGCCTGCTGATTTGAATGATTGCAGTGCACAGCCTGGTGTGCAATGCACTGCTTCAAGTTGTGAGATCAGCAGTAGGCCCAATGTAGCATGGCCGTAGCATCCCCTGGAGCAAAGCAGCATTTTCTTAAAGCTTGGCTGTCATTTTAGAAAGCAGTCTCATGCTCTTAGAATCATAGAATGCAAGAGCACTTCAGCTAGTCCCACTCCCCAGCCCTTTCCCCGTAACCCTGCAAATTTTTTTCCTTCAGGTACTTAGTCAATTCCCTTTTGAAAGCCACGATTGAGTTTGCCTCCACCACCCTCTCAGGCAGTGCATTCCAGAGCCTAACCACTCTCTGCATAAAAAAGATTTTCCTCATGTCACCTTTGGTTCTTTCGCCAGTTACCTTAAATCTGTGTCCTCTGGTTCTCGACCCTTCTGCCAATGGGAGCAGTTTCTCTCTATCTACAGGAAACTCTTTGGTATCCGGCACCGACGGGACCGGAATGGTGCCACTTGATTAAAAATTCCAGATGACAGAGAGGGTTATCTACCGAGGCTATTTTTAACAAACAAAAATAAAAAAGTCAAGAAATGTGCAGTATAATTGGGTACTCACCTACAGAATGTTGTGTTAAAGAGACTACCGGCAGCGCGGGAGAGTCAGACTCCTGTTATTGCGGTGTTCGGACTTCTGACAGCGCCAAGAAGCCGCGTAGTGGCAGTTTGGAGAACTACCCCCATTGACTAACTCGGCCACCGCGCGAGACTCGTACTCGGCAACATTTCTGGTTATTGAGGTGTTGTTTTCGGAGTATGAATTTTGCCGGTTAATACAGAATTCTGGATATTTAGGTGCCGTTTAAATGAGAGTTTCCTGTACTCTGTCTAGACCCCTCATGATTTTGAACACCTCTATCAAATCTTCTCTCCGCCTTCTATGATCCAAGGAGAACAACCCCAGCTTCTCCAGTCGATCCACATAACTGAAGTCCCTCATCTCTGGAATCATTCTTGTTAGTCTTTTCTGCACCTTCTCGAAGGCCTTCACATCTTCCTGAAGTGCGGTGCCCAGAATTGGGCACAATACTCCAGTTGAGGCCGATCCAGTGTTTTGTAAAGGTTCATCATAACTTCCTTGCTTTTGTACTCTATACCTCTATTTATAAAGCCCAGAATCCTGTATGATTTTTTTTAACCGCTTTCTCAACCTGCCTTGCCACCTTCAACGATTTGTGCACATATACCTCCAGGTCAATCTGTTCATACGTTCTTTAGAATGGTACCATTTAGTTTATTTTGCCTCTGCTCGTTCTTCCTACCAAAATGTATCACCTTGCACTTTTCTGCATTAAATTTCACTTGCTATGTGCCCACCCATTCCACCAAGCTTGTCTCTGTCCTCTTGAAGTCTATCACTATCCTCCTCACTGTTCACTATTCTTCCAAGTTTTGTGTCATCTGCAAATTTTGAAATTGTGCCCTGTACACCCAAGTCCAAGTTATTAATATATATCAAGAAAAGCAGTGGTCCCAATACCGACCCCTGGGAAACACCACTGTATACCTTCCTCCAATCCCAAAAACAACCGTTCACTACTACTCTCTGTTTCCTGTCACCTAACCAATTTCATATCCATGCTGCCACTGTCCCTTTTATTCCATGGGCTTCGATTTTGCTGGCTAGCCTATTATGTGGCACTTTTATCAAACGCCTTTTGGGCGTTCATGTCCACCACATCAACCGCATTGCCCTCATCATCTCTCTCTGTTAGCTCATCAAAAAACTCAATCAAGTTAGTTAAACACGATTTGCCTTTAACAAATTCGTGCTGGCTTTCCTGAATTAATCCACACTTGTCTAAGTGAAAATTTTGCCCCGGATTATCATTTCTAAAAGCTTCCCCACTACCGAGGTTAGCTGACTGGCCTGTAGTTGCTGGGTTTATCCTTGCACCCTTTTTTGAACAATGGTGTAACATTGCAATTCTCCAGTCCTCTGGCACCACCCTCATATCTAAGGAGGATTGGAAAATTATGGCCTGTACCATTGCAATTTCCACCTTTTACTTCCCTCAGCATTCTAGGATGCATCCCATCTGGTCTGGTGACTTATCTACATTAAGTACAGCCAGCCTTTCTAGTACCTCCTCTTTATCAATTTTTATCCTATCAAGTATCTTCACTACCTCCTCTTTCACTATGGATTTGGCAGCATCTTCTTCCTTGGTAAAGACAGATGTAAGGTACTCATTTAGTTCCTCAGCCATGCCCTCTGCCTCCATGTGTAGGTCTCCTTTTTGGTCCCTAATCGGCCCCGCCCTTGCTACCTGTTTACTACTTATATGCCTATAGAAGACTTTTGGATTCCCTTTTATGTTAGCTGCCAATCTATTCTCATACACTCTTTGCCCCATTTATTTCCTTTTTCACTTCCCCTCTGAACTTTCTACATATTCAGCCTGGGTCTCACTTGTATTCTCAACTTGACATCTGTCCTACGGGGCTTCATCTTACTCTCTATCTCTTTCATCATCTAGGCAGCTCTGACTTTGGTTGCCCTACCTTTCCCCCTCGTGGGAATGTACCTCAACTGTACCCAAACCATCTCCTCTTTAAAGGCAGCCCATTGTTCGATTACAGTTTGATTCCAATTTACCCGGGCCAAATCTGTTCTCAGCCCACTGAAATTGGCCGCCTTCCATTTAAGTATTTTTACTCTAGATTGCTCCCTGTCCTTTTCCATAGCTAATCTAAACCTTATGATACTATGATCACAGTTTCCTAAATGTTCCCCTACTGATAGTTGCTCCACTTGATCCACCTCATTTCCCAGAACCAGATCCAGCAATGCGTCCTTCCTTGTTGGGCTGGAAACACTGATTCTGAACACACTCAGAAATTCTTTCCCTTCTCTGCCCTTTACACTATTACTATCCCATTCTATATTAGGATAATTGAAGTCCCCCATTATCACTACTAATGGGGAACTGCCTTGTAAAATAACAAAAGCATTCATAAACAGACAGCTTTTAGCCGTTAGAGCTCAATTGCCTTCTGAAAAAAAGAAAAACTTTAATATACGAACATACGAATTAGGAGCAGGAGTAGGCCACTCGGCCCTTTGAGCCTGCGCCGCCATTCAATAAGATCGTGGCTGATCTGATTACTCCACGTTCCCGCCTACCCCCGATAACTTTTCACCCCCCTGCTTACCAAGAATCTTATCTACCACTGCCTTAAAAATATTCAAAGACTCTGCTTCCACCGCCCTCTGAGGAAGAGCGTTTCAAAGACTCACAACCCTCTGAGAAACAATTTCTCCTCATCTCTGTCTTAAATGGGCGACCCCTTATTTTTAAACGGTGACCCCTAGTTCTAGATTCTCCCACATGAGGAAACATCCTCTCCACATCCACCCTGTCCAGACCCCTCAGGATCTTATATGTTTCAATCAAGTCACCTCTTCTTCTTCTAAACTCCAGCGGATACAAGCCTGTCGGGAAAAATAGGGACATTGGCAAAGGAGGAACTGACGCAAATCAATATCTCTAAGGATATGGTGTTAAGGAAGCTAAAGGGATTGAAGGTGGACAAATCCCCAGGGCCTGATAACATGCATCCTAGGGTACTGAAGGAGGTGGCCCTAGAGATAGCGGATGCACTAAGGATGATTTTTCAGAATTCATTAGACTCGGGAACAGTGCCGATGGATTGGAGGGTAGCTAACGTTACCCCACTATTCAAAAAGGGGGGTAGGGAAAAAGCAGGTAATTACAGACCTGTAAGCCTTACATCAGTTGTGGGCAAAATGCTGGAGTCCATCATTAAGGATGAAATAGCGGAGCACTTAGCAAATGGGGACAGGATAGGACAGAGTCAACATGGATTTACAAAGGGTAAATCGTGCTTGACTAATCTATTGGAATTTTTTGAGGGAGTAACTGGTAGAATAGATGGGGGAGAGCCAGTAGATGTGGTGTACCTGGACTTCCAAAAGGCCTTCGATAAGGTCCCACATAAAAGATTAGCATGGAAAATTGAGGCTCATGGGATAAAGGGGAAAGTTTTGGCGTGGATAGGGAACTGGCTGTCAGATAGAAAACAGAGAGTTGGAATAAACGGCTCATTTTCTGAATGGCAGGCAGTAACAAGTGGGGTACCACAGGGATCTGTCCTGGGCCCCCAGCTGTTCACAATTTACATTAATGACCTGGATCAGGGAGTCGGATGCAGCATTTCCAAATTTGCAGACGACACTAAACTAGGAGGGGGGGTGGGCTCAGAGGAAGAGACCAGGAAGCTCCAGAGCGATTTGGACAGACTGGGCGATTGGGCGGATAAATGGCAGATGCACTATAATGTGGACAAGTGCGAAGTTATCCACCTTGGGTGCAGGAACGGGAGGGCAAATTATTATTTAAATGGCAATAGATTGGGAGAGGGGGAAGTACAGAGAGACCTGGGTGTTCTTGTACACCAGTCACTGAAGGCGAGCATGCAGGTGCAACAGGCGGTCAAGAAGGCAAACGGTATGCTGGCCTTCATAGCAAAAGGGTTAGAATACAGGAACAGGGATACCTTGCTGCAGCTGTACAGGGCACTGGTGAGACCACACCTCGAGTACTGTGTACAGTTTTGGTCGCCTCATCTGAGGAAGGATGTTCTTGCCATGGAGGGGGTGCAGCGGCGATTCACCAGGCTGATACCAGGAATGGCGGGAATGACCTATGAGGAGAGACTATGTAGTTTAGGGATGTACACACTGGAGTTTAGAAGATTGAGAGGGGACCTCATAGAAGTGTATAAAATTCTGACAGGTCTAGACAGACTGGATGCAGAAGGAATGTTTCCCTTGGCGGGTGAGAACAGAACTAGAGGACATAATTTAAGGATAAGGGCTAAACCATTTAGGACAGAGATGAGGGGGAATTTCTTCACTCAGAGAGTGGTGAACCTGTGGAACTCATTGCCACAGAGGGCAGTGTACGCCAGCTCATTAAATATATTTAAGAGGGAATTAGATATATTTCTACGGGCAAAAGGGGTTAAGGGTTACGGAGAGAAGGCGGGGACGGGATACTGAATTAAAGGATCAGCCATGATCTCATTAAATGGCGGAGCAGGCACGAAGGGCCGAATGGCCTACTCCTGCTCCTATCTTCTATGTATCTATGTATCCTGTCCAACCTTTCCTCATAAGGCAACCCACCCATTTCAGGTATTACTCTAGTAAACCTTCTCTGAACTGCTTCCAACGCATTTACATCCTTCCTTAAATAAGGAGACCAATACTGTACACAGTACTCCAGATGTGGTCTCACCAATGCCCTGTGTAACTGAAGCATAACCTCCCTACTTTTGTATTCAATTCCCCTCGCAATAAATGATAACATTCTATTAGCTTTCCTAATTACTTGCTGTACCTGCATAGTAACCTTTTGTGATTCATGCACTAGGACACCCAGATCCCTCTGCAGCTCAGAGCTCTGCAATCTCTCACCATTTAGATAATATGCTTTTTTATTCTTCCTGCCAAAATGGACAGCTTCACATTTTCCCACATTATACTCCATTTGCCAGATCTTTGCCCACTCACTTAACTTATCTATATCCCTTTGTAGCCTCCTTATGTCCTCTTCACAATTTACTTTCCTACAATTTAATTCCATAATGGCAGTCTTCAGCTCTTAAAGCTGAACTGCCTTCAGCACGTAAAAAAATGGTAAAAGTGCTTCAGCACTAAAACAAACGGCTCAACAGGCCAGGGAAAGGGCACCCAGGGTGTCGCACACAGCACTCCAGCTTTGTGCAGGTGGTCAACACTGCAGGAGAGGTCCTCTACCCACAGGGGGTAAGGTTGTGGTGAGGGGAGGGTGGAAAAGGAGGCCCTCCAGAAAGAGGATGTGGGACCAGATGACAGAGGCCGTCACTGCCAGAAGTGTCACCCCCAGGACCTGGCTCCAGTGCCCAAAGAAGTTTCATTGCCTCAAACCAGTGGTCAAGATCAGCGAATGCATCTTCAAAAGCCGTCTCCTACCAACTGCACCACTAGCCTCACACACTGCTCAATGCCCAACTCCCCCCGCAATCACTCACCTGCCAACAATCTCTACTAAACACGAGGCACACCTCTGATTCCTAGCTTCGCCTCATCACCTTGGAGGAGACGGTGCTGGCCGTTCCTGGAAGGGGCATGACTGAGCCCCTGGCCAGAAGCGGGGCTGAAAGAATACAAGATGCTGGCACCTTCATGCGTTTATCCTCCTTCTCACATCCCACTTCTCTCTCATCCTACCATCTCTTATGATGTGCAAGCTGCTCATGGTGTAAGCATGCATCGCTTGCTTTCCCGCCCTCCCCTCACCACAGCTCTACCCGTGTGCCTTCCTGATTTCAGACACCCAAGAAATCCAGCCTACCCAGCCAGTGGTTGACCAAGAAGAGGGAGAGGAGAGTGAAAAAGAAGAAACGCCATCACTCGATTTCACACACCCAGCCACCAGCTCCAAGAGGTCACCCTACAAGGCCAGCTGCAGTGTCCCCCACTGAAAGTCAGCAGCCTTCCACCAGCCATGCTGCAGCCACTGGAGTAGCGCTGTGTGACATCAGTACGATAGGCAAAGGCACACACAAGACAGTCACTAAGGGAATGCATAAGGTTGATTTGATTTTTTGATGTCATACTGGATGGATCGTTGGATTGGAAAGTTTGCTGGTGGCTTTTATTTCAGCATTGTGGCCAAGATGGTCTGCAACAGAGGGGAAGGAAAAGTGTCGGACAAATGTTGAAAAGGGAATTGGGGTTTTGGTCACTGGTACTGCAGGCGAATGATTCGATCCTGGATATCCTGCCCAGAAAGGGGCTGTCTGGGTTGCATCCTCCCTTCTGCTTCCTCCTCTTTTACTTTTTCATCTTCCCTCTGCGAGCAGCTTGTACCCTTTGCTGTCTCTGCTTCATCTCCAGCTGCACCCAGGACTGTGAGCAAGTGATCTTCTCTCGGGCAAAATCCTGCGGTTGCTGGCAATCTGAAATAAAAGCAGAAAATGCTTGGAAATACTCAGCAGGCCAGGCAGCATCTTGACCTGAAATGTTCACTCTGTTTATCTCTCCACAGATGCTGCCTGTCCTGCTGAGTATTTCCAGCATTTTCTGTTTTCTCAGTGGCCTTCATTTACCATCCAAAGCCTTGCAAATGTCCAGCAGCCTTCCCTGCACAATTTAACAACTTTTTAAATGTATTGCACTGAGCCACTATTTCAATAAAATATTTTTTAAAAAGGTAAAAAATCTGAAATGCAAACTTACTTAAACGGTGTGTGTGTGTGTCCCTTGAGGTGCTGACCGCATCTCTGCTGGGCTGCTACATGCACGTTCTATCGTGCGTGGTTTGGAGAGAGCGTTATGACATGTGGCGACATCAAAAATAGCAGTTGTGGCATCAAATCAGGTGTTGCACGCCGATTGATGTCACGGTCTGCTCATTTAAATTTGAGAGACCAGCGCTGGCAACGCCAGCGCTATGGCTGTCGCAAAATCGTAACCGCTGCGTCCTGCGCCAGAAGTGCGGCATCTGCTATTTTTTTTTAAGGAATACGGCGCAGACACACGGTGTTCAGGTAGGGAATTTCTAGGCCATAGGTTCTATAATTAGAAATAAAAGGACGATGCAAATTATTTTAATGTACATGCTGCTTATACTCATTATTATTGATAGTTGATAAAGTGAAAATTGATATCTGCTGAACACCCTTAAATATTGAATAGAACTATGATTTTCTTTTGCTGAGAAATATTCAATAGTGTACTGTGATTAATTTGTGTCTCCGTTTTCCACCTTCCACTATTTTAGCATGGTTGTTGAATTTGTTTAAATTTTTTCCAGTTGGGTCGGAAGCTTTGGAAATGAAGGCTTGGGTCAGCTGTTGGATGTCCTGGAGAAATTACTTGATAAGAAACAGTAAGTACAGTTTCTAATGCTACATTTAAGTTCGCCAATAATGTGCACATTGGAATCGCATTTGCTTTCTGAACTACAATGGAATTGTGTTTTATCCTTATGACAGTCAAGAAAAAAATGACCGCAAGAGTCAACATAAAGTGATTCAGTGTTTGAGGGCATTCATGAACAACAAGGTAACTTAATTATTTAAGGTTGCTGTTTAGGGTCTTACATTTTTCACATCTTTAATGTATAGCAAGAATTTTTGCCTTTTAAAGTTACAATTTTCTAATCTTCCTTTACAAGCTTGATGTGTAACATTCGAAAGCTGATTATCCTTTAAAGGCCAGTGTAAGAAACTGCTAGAGATAAGTTTATTTTTCCTGAAAAATGGAGTGTAGTTTGACTTGAAATTATTGGTGTATACGTTTTTAAAAAATAACTTGATGTTTATATGGATAATGGTAACTGATGAAAATATGATACAGTAAATGAATTCAAATTGAATAGCTGCTCTAACCGTTGCCGTTTATTTGTTCTTTTGCCCAATTTTGAAAATGAAGATCATGCATATGCAAAAGCAGCAGATAAATTGAGCTGCAATTAATGAAATGCAGTGAACTCTTTTAGTGGCTTTAGAAAATAAAAGCAAATATATATTTATTTAGTATTGATTGCAAATTACTCAGTAAGCCTGAAAAAGTAGTCTTGTGACTAATATGCAATAAATGTGCCACCTCACTAATTTTAGTATGGATTGGAAAGAATCTTGGGAGAAGAACGAAGTATATCCTTGCTGGCCAGAGCTATTGATCCCAGGCAGCCTAACATGATGACAGATGCAGTCAAGCTTCTATCAGCAATTTGTATTGTTGGAGAAGAAAATATGTAAGTTAATGCGTGCGTGGTATTTTGCCTCTTCTCAGTAAGGTTCACAGCGGTCAGCACTATTACATGCAATATTTGAAGAGATAATGTGTATTCATTACACCAGGAACCTAAATAAATCATTGTTTATGTGGTGATATTTTTAATTTGAATGTGTTTTCAAGTTTACATAAAATTTCCTCTATTTGTTGAAGGACAAAATTTTACTTGCCCTTAATTGAATTTGTTTATAATACTTCTATTTGAGGACAAGGAACAATAATGCAGTATATAATTCCGGTAGTGATGCACTTCTTTATATTGATCTTTCCTCCATTGGATAAGTTTAAAGTCGATGCTAATCTTCTCTGTTTTAAATTACAATTATATTTACTGTCTCCATAATGCATTATTAGTTGCTTTTTAAGCACGTTTTTACAATTTGAAACCATCTATCACAATTAGTGTTTAACAGTTTTTTTTCAGTATGCATTAAAGGTTAATTAGTTTTGACCACTGGGTAGTTGATGTAGCATTGATGTGAGAGAATGTTGACATGTGGAACACAAAAGAAGCATTCTTGTTCCTGATGCTATTACAATATTTATAAGAGCAACTTTCTAAGTTTCTACAAAGACGAGATTCATTTGACAGTCATGGTGATAGATTTTATGAAATGTTACTGATTAAATTGTAGTATAATACTCTTTATTAACAATAATGTGTTACATACTAGAAAAATAGCTTCTCAATAGATGAAAGAAAAAAGGACAAATTTGAAATAAAGACAAAATAATTCTGGAAGTGCAGTTGGTCAATCAACATTTGAAAAGAAAAGACTTTTTAATGTTTCAACGCAAAATGTCAACCTTTTCTGTTTTCAGATGCCAACAGACCTGTATTATTATCGAGTTATTAATTGGATATTAATTATTTTAAGTAAGTTTTAGTCATTCACTGTAACCTGAAAAATGGAAAAAAAAGAAAATATATAATTTAAAGGAGGCGAGAGTGCAAATTGCTTCCCAGGTTCCTTGTCCAGGAGTTCATTAAACAAAAACATCAACACATAATTTTATACCTTTTAAGAAATATTCATAGTTTTATTCTTCATGGTAGAATTACTGAACACAAGTTGAAGTTTTACAGCACTGGAAGCAGGTAGGGACACAAAAGTAATCAAGGCAAAAAGGGGTGATTTAACCTAACATCAAAAACAAGTAAAATAATGGATTATATTCTACTGGGCAGACTGGATGAGTAATTGGATAGCAATAACTTAAGAAATAGAAAACACAGATTAAAAAGCTAAAGATCCTACCTGGAAACCCTCCATGATTTGTTTTAAGAACTCCCTATGATACAGCATGTTTAGATTTTAGGGATGATTTTGATAAAGTTCCACATGAAATACTTCCAGTGAAATAAAAAGCCATAGGAATCCAGGAGAGAACATGGGATTGAATTAGAAAATAGTTGAAGAAAATAGGAAGTAGAAAGAACTTGAGAGGTATTGTACCAGACATAGGACAAATGTTTTGGAGTTCCACAAGGTACAGCACTTAGACTCCTGTTATTTCTGAGCTGCATAAACAATCTGGATATGGATGCTGATTGTAGGCTAGTCATATTTGCTGATAACACAAAAAAATAGAGAAAACAGTGGGAACAAATTAGGCAGAAACTATTTGGAAAATATTGGTTACGCAGTTGGGAAGAGATGTTGGGAAGAGATATGGGAAACAACATTTAACACCACTAATTATAGCACACGGATTGAAAAAATGTGGGATATAAGCATATAGTGAATTCAACTGAGTTATGCCAGGGGGACTTTGAGGCCTAGAAATAATAGACATATAAAATTAATATGGGAGCAGAAGAAATAAGTGGTGATTGGGGAAAAATAAATTTAGAATGGGTATCAAGAAAAAGCTGCGAAGCAAGCTCATAGAAGCAAAAACATTGGGATTGTTCAAAGTAAGAGCAGATGATATGATTAGAGAATTAATGTACTTGAGGAACACGCTGAATAACTTTTTCTCATCTCTGACTTTTCTTGTATTCTTCTTTGACCCCCAAATAGAAAAAGATATTACTTATTATCTACAGGGTAAAACTCAACTGTTATTGTTTGGCTTTAAAACATGTTCATTTGAAGTACAGCTCTCCTTTAATAATCACTTTAAATATGGAGAGAGAGATAATATGTCTCCAGTCTCATGCGTGTTTCTCTCACCTCACTGCCACACTTGAAAAGTGCCGCACCTCAAGGCAGCACACTTGCATTCGATTGACTAAATTATCGTTTTCATAAAACAACGAAGCAAGCAGGAACAAAAAGTACATTCAAGGAGTGATAAGGAGGCATGAGTGCTGCCAATCATAGATCAGCAATTGGCAAACAGCTACCAATAAAAAGAAACAATAACCAGTGAAATATCTCAAAATATTTTTTTAAATTATAGTTTCAGTGCCTCGCTTGATTCTTCCATCTATCATATGTAAGAGGGAAAAAATGTAAATTATTTGTAATAACTACTTCAGCATACCCATAAAACTTCCCTCTTCTGTTGACAGTGGGCCGTATATTCCGATTGGAGGCTTCCCGCGTGTGGAAGCCTCCGATCTGGAAAAAATCTACGCACTTACCTGAGGGCTCCCAAGGTGCGTATAGTTCCGATGCCTGGCCTCTCGAACTCCAAGTGCTCAGGGCCGACATATCCCAGGGGTGCATGCAGTTTGCAAGCGTCTCGGATCACGTGGGCCATGGGGAGCCAATCAAAGAAGGGAATCTCCCTTCATACACTTGACAGATAGTCCTGTCAAATATATGAATGGAGATCACTCCAAAAACACTTCAAAACATTAAATAAATTTTTTAAAAGTCACATTTTTAAAATTAGTTGAACTTACATTTTTGTTTAAAATATTTAATTTATTGTAATTTTTTTGAAAAAAAAGTAATTAGTGCTTTTACAGGGCTAAAAATAAACTTAGCTTTTTAAAGTATTTTTAAATGATAAATGACTGAAATTTTTTTTTGAAACTTTTTTCAACTCTTATCCTGGTAAAAGCAGACCTTATGCCTGCTTTTACCAGGCGTAAGAATTCTTAAGATTTTCTGTGGGCGGAGGTTCTCCAGAAAGTGGAACTATCTGCCCGCAGAGACCCTTCTCTTGGGCAGGTGCCCGATCTGTCGAGCATTCTTGACCGATCGGAAATGCCGGTTTTCAGCACATGCGCTGTGCATACCTGAATCCGGCATTTCCGAAGTCCCTATAGGTGTGTACACAGTGCGTACCCACCCGTAGGGATCGAATATCCGGGCCATTAAGTTTGGCATTGAGTCCTTACCTATGGGGCTTGAGTTTAGTGCTAATACTCCTGGGGATACTCCATTATAGTCTACAGTGAGCAGTGCCACAAGAGATTCATTGTAAAAAAAAAACTCCTCCTAACCAGACTCCTAATGTGCTGCTCCCTGATTCACTTTGAGGCTTGTCTCAGATGGTTCCCAACCCCTAGTGCTGACCCACCCCTGAGTGCTTCCCAGTCTCCAGACTACACCCCCTGTTGCACCCGCCCCCCACCCCCGAACCACACAGTCAATTCTACAATGTTTATTTGCTGCCAGAACTTGGGCATCTCCCAGGTCCCAGACCTTAGACCCACAAGGCATTCTCAAACTCCTATCGTTTCCTTTTGGGGAAGGAAATAGGTGGGTGACAGGATGGTGTTTTTAGGACTTGAGACTGGCTGACTTAAGAACTGTATCTGACTGCTAAAGAAAGAAGTGTCCTCAGTTGATTTCTGTCCCTACCATTAATGGGCACTGTCTAAAACAAAATAATCTAACATTCCTTCTTCTCCTTCATCGCCCATTCACACAGCTTCTCCTGCAGTCAGTTATCAGTGAATATATTCCCCGAAAATACTGTAGATTGCTTCCAGGCCTGTCTTGGGTGTAGATTGGAAGGTGTTTGAGCAAGCAAAATTTAGAACCAATCTAGATGGCAATGAACTGGATTCCAAATGGAGCTCTCTGTTGCCTATCAGGTGAATTTCCACCCTGCAGAAGGGAAGACCGATGGAAGAAGAACATGAAGATCAAAATGAGGAATATCTTGTGCTTTATATTTGAATGCTTCCCCTACGTTTTCCTCTTTTTATTTGGTAACTGAAAACTAGAAGGATAATACATTTAATGAGATGTTTTGACAGTTTATTTCCCTCAGTTTGATGGCGCAAGTTCAATATTTTGCCAGAACTTTATTTGGGATAATTAAGTGATTAAATTTAAATGTGTTTTACATGATTGTTTACACTGCCACAAAAAAACTGTTAGGGTTCGCTATGCATTTACAATTATATTAGGAAAAAAAGGGTGGTCAGGAGCAATGTTGGCCCCTTGGAAACTGATAATGGTAATATTGTCAATGAAAATAAGGAAATGGCGGACATGTTAATAATGACTTTGCGTCAGTATTTACAGTAGAGAAAGGGGTCAGTATGCCGGAAATCCCAAGGAAACTAATATTGAATCAGGAACAGGGACTCACCAAAATTAACGTAAGCAAAATAACAGTAATGAA
Source organism: Somniosus microcephalus (assembly GCF_052327205.1). Classification (NCBI taxonomy): domain Eukaryota; kingdom Metazoa; phylum Chordata; class Chondrichthyes; order Squaliformes; family Somniosidae; genus Somniosus; species Somniosus microcephalus. The sequence goes on along the minus strand of NC_140996.1, from coordinate 104,184,392 downwards.
GAAAATAATGGTACTAAAGAGTGACAAATCCCCAGGACCAGATGGTTTCCATCTCAGGATTTTAAAGGAAGTAGGTGAGAACATTGCTGATGCCCTAACTATAATCTTCACGTTAATCCATTGTTTAAGAATGGTGAGAGAGGGAAACCGGGAATTATAGACCAGTTAGCCTAACATCTGTTGTCAGGCAATTATTAGAGTCTATAATTAAGGATAGGGTGACTGAACACCTTGAAAATTTTCAGCTGATCAGAGAGAGCCAGCATGGATTTGTAAAGGGTAGGTCATGCCTGAAGAACCAAGGGGGCATAGTCTAAAAATTAGAGCCAGGCCTTTCAGGAGTGAAATTAGGAAATACTTCTACACACAAAGGGTGGTAGACGTTTGAAACTCTCTTCCACAAGTGGTAATTGATGCGAGATCAATTGTTAATTTTAAATCTGAGATTGATAGATTTTTGTTAACCAAAGGTATGAAGGGATACAGGGCAAAGGCAGGAGTGAGGTCGCAGATGGAGTGAGGTCGCAGATCAGCCACGATCTCATTAAATGGCAGAACAGGGCCGAGCTGCTAAATGGCCTACTGCTGTTCCTATGTATAACACTTCCATTCGCTGTTGTATAATAAATTTACTAGTTACTGTCTGAGGTTACAAATTGGATGTGCAGGATGAAAAGTTCATTAAATTATCATTGCAGTTGACGTGCTGTTGCATTCAATTAAATTTTTTTCCATATGACGTTGACTGGTTTTGAATTTTCTTTTAGCTTTGAAAAAGTTTTAGAAGCCATAACTACAGCAGGAGAACTAAGGAAGTGGGAAAGATTCTACCCCATTGTAGACGGTCTACATGACACCCCTGTTCAATTAAAGGTTTGTTAAGAGTCATGAACACACTATGGCACAAGTTTTATATTTAGTCAGAACTTTATTGTGGATAATTAAGTAATTTAATTTAGATGTGTTTTACATGATTGTTTACATTGTCACAAAAACTGTTAGGGTTTGCTATGTATAATAAACAACACTTCCATTCGCTGCAGTATAATAAAAGCTTGCGAGGTACTGGTAGCTTTCTGGAGCCAGAGCCAATCATGTAAAACACACTATCAGATATGGCATATATTAGTCTTGAGTGCTAATTGTTTATTAAATAATGCTTCAGTATACTACTTTGAAGTGTCATGCCATAATGAATTTATCAATTCAGAACTTTAAAGAAGCATTTAAATGATCATAGTTGATTCTGTTGTTAAGTTCTCCTGGAGCTGGTTGGTGCATCTTTTGGAAATTTGTGTGCCGCAATGCCCGATTTTTCCATCTCTTAATTTAAATGTTGCACTGTGGCATTGTTTTTTGTTGTGAATCATTTCATTCGTTTCCTCACTTAAATACAGTGGATTCTCACTGTGATGCTCACCAGATACAGTTACGCTTTTATAGACAAATCGTTCTTTGTTCTTATAAAATCGTGCAGTAACATTTGATCTAACAATCTGGAAAACATTCAGCTGTCGTGATATAGCTGCACAGTTTAGTTTTGCTGAATTTCCCGTCAGTTTTCTTGTGACAGAATCTAACTGGCCAGTGAGTGGAATTCTGCAGAGATGGTCTCGAACCCTGCCAGTGGAACCCCTGTCTGCCATGTCAAGCAGTGAACTCTACTGGTCGGAGACCAGTGCTCGTAACGACAGCCTTGCATTTCTTTCTTTTAAGATAATTATGCTGTTTGTTCTTATTTCGGTTGACAAGAAAAATGTATCAACTTCACATGATATTCTTAGTTTTTTGAATACAACAGTTCTAAGATCTCATCCAAAATTTGTACTTGAATTTGTATGAGTTTTATTTGACTCTGAAGTCAAGATGCTAAAATTTTATTTGCCCATAGTGTGATTCTTTGTAAACTTTTTGCAGATCGTTTGTGCTTCCTGGGGCCAGAGCCAAGCACATTTTTCAACCTCAGTAGTGTTTTGTTTAATTTGATTACAGACTGGGACCTATTGCTTTGCAGATTTTAGATGACTGGGTAGCACAGTATATCTGGTTAGTGTTTAACTTGTGATCCACCAAGAAAAGTTGAGTTTCATCCTATGATGCCATAGCTGCATAGAATCATAGAAATTTACGGCACATTGATCAAAACCAATGCAACCACTATCTCTTCAGCCACCTCTTTTAGAACCCGAGGATGTCGTCCGTCAGGTCCAGGGGATTTGTCAGCTTTTAGTCCCATTAGTTTCTCTAGTACTTTTTCTCTACTTATATTAATTATGTTAAGTTCCTCACCCTTGTTTCCCCACCATTTTTAGTATGCTTTTTGTGTCTTCTACTGTGAAGACAGATACAAAATCTTTGTCAAACGTTTCTGCCATTTCCTTATTCCCCATAATAATTTCTCCTGTCTCAGCCTCTAAGGGACCAACGTTTACTTTTGCTATCCTTTTCCTTTTTACATACTTATAGATACTCTTACAATCTACTTTTATATTTCTTGCTCGTTTTCTCTCATTCTATTTTTTCCCTTTTTATCAATTTTTTGGTCAACCTTTGCTGGTTTCTGAAACTCTCCCAATCCTCAGGCTTACTATTATTCTTTACAACATTATAAGCTTCTTCTTTCGATCTAATGCTATCCTTAACTTTAGTTAGCCACGGTTGGATCACTTTTCCTGTGGAGTTTTTGTTTCTCAATGGAATGTATTTTTGTTGAGAATTATTAAATATTTCTTTAAATGCTAACCACTGCTTATCTACCGCCATACCTTTTAATCTATTTTTCCAATCTACCTTAGCCAACTCGCCCCTCATACCTATGTAATTGGCTTTATTTAAGTTTAAGACTCTAGTTTCAGACTTAGGCAAGTCACTCTCAAACTTAATGTGAAATTCTAACATAGTATGACCACTCTGCCCCAGCGCATCCTTTACTATGAGATTACTAATTAACCCTGTCCCATTACACAGTATAAGATCTAAAATAGCCTGTTTCGTGATTGGTTCCATGATATATTGTTCGAGGAAACTGTCCTGAATATATTCCATGAAGTCGTCCTCCAGACTACCTTTTCCAATTTGATTTGTCCAGTCTATATGAAGATTAAAGTCCCCCAAGGTTATTGCATTACCTTTGTTGCAAGCTCCTATTATTTCTTGAGTAGTATTCTGTCCAACGGTATAGCTACTGTTTGGGGGTCTATATGCTACTCCTACCAGTGTTTTCTGCCCCTTGTTATTCCCTATCTCCACCCATACTGCTTCTACTTCCCGATCTTCCGAGCCGAGGCCCTTTCTCGCTACTGTCCTTATGTCATCATTTATTATCGGGGCTACTCCCCTTCCTTTTCCATTCTGCCTGTCTTTTCGAAACGTCAAGTACCCTGGAACATTTAGTTCCCAACCTTGGCCACCTTGCAACCGTGTCTCTGTAATGGCTATTAGATCAAACCCATTTATCTCTATTTGTGCCACTAGTTTGTCTATCTTGTTACGAATGCTTCGTGCATTCAGATAAAGAGCCTTTAATTTAAATTTTTTACCATTATTCCCTGCTTTGACCTTATTCTCTGCTGCACTGCTACTGTTAAACTCTTTGTCCCTTCCTGTCACACTCTGCTTATTTTTACTCAAATCATTACACTGCTCTTTTACCTTGACCTTTCTCTTTAGATTTCTAAATTTCCCCTCACCTGACCACCCCCCCTTTTTTATTTTGAAGCCCTATCTACAGCCCTAGTTATTTGATTTGCCAGGACGCTGGTCCCAGCCTGATATAAGTGGAGCCCGTCCCAACGGAACAGCTCCCTCTTTCCCCAGTACTGGCGCCAGTGCTCCATAAATTGAAACCCCATTTTCCCACACCACTCTGAGCCATGCATTTAACTCTCTGATCTGCTTGACCCTATGCCAATTTGCGCGTGGCTCAGGTCGTAATCCAGAGATTATTACGCTTGTGGTTCTGCTTATTAATTTAGACCCGAGCTCCTCAAACATCCTCAGCAGAACCTCATTCTTAGTTCTACCTATGCTGTTGGTTCCTGACATGAATCAGTCATTCATGAAAGAAAGACTTATGAAATAATACTGAGTGGCCTGCGGGTGGCGCTGTCCAGGGAGAGTATAAATACTTGGGCACGGGCCCAGCTTGCGCAGGACATTCTTAACAGGAACTAGTGAAGGACACAACTAGACTTTCCATGTTGTAAAACAGTTGATTAAAGCTTTGTTTAACGCTTAGACCAAGTGCCTAATAGTTTTCTTACGTCAGTTCCTACATGGACCACGACAACTGGATCCACCCCCAGCCCACTCCAAGTTCTTTTCCAGCCGCGAGGAGATATCCTTAACCCTGGCACCGGGCAGGCAACACAGCCTTCGGGACTGTCTTTCGCGGCTGCAGAGAACAGTATCCTCCTGACTATACTGTCCCCTACCACTACCACATTCCTTCCTTCTCCCCACCCCCCACTTGGATGGCCCCCTGTACCATGGTGCTGTGGTCAGTTTGCCCATCCTCCCTGCAGTCCTTTTCCTCAGGTAGAAAATACCTGTTAGACATGGTTCAGGGCTGAGGCTCCTCCATCACTACATCCTGGGTCCCCATACCTTCCTGACTTGCAGTCACACCCTCCTGTTCTTGACCACTGATGAACTCTAAAGTACTACTTAACCTAAAGGGTGTGACTGCCTCCTGGAACAAAGTGTCCAGGTAACTCTCCCCCTCTCTGATGCATCGCAATGTCTGCAGCTCAGACTCCAGCTCAACAATTCTGAGCCGAAGTTCTTCGAGTTGCAGACACTTACTGCAGATGTGGTTGCTCGAGATCGCGATGCTCTCCACAGACTCCCATATGCTGCAGTTACGTCACACCACCTGCCCTGCCATCTCTAACCTTGTTAAAGATTTTATTCAATCGATATTTTCGGTTAATTGTTTGACTTTCATGTAGTTTAAGTTATTAATTTAATAAGTACTAGCAAGTTACAGTTTCTTAGCTCTTAATTTAACCCCCTTCCTGAAGTTAGAGAGCAAAAAAGAGCTGTAATACTCACCAACCAATCACCTACCTGCTCTCCTGTAACGTCACTCTTTGATGTTGTTTCTGAATCGGTGCCTCGCCGCTGCTTTAAATCAGGTCTGCTCCCGGGCCGCTCTTTATCCTCTCGCCGCTGCCGCTGCTTTAAGAGCAAAGTAGCCCACTTGATTGGCACCCCATCCACTATTGTAAACATTCACTTCCTCCACCACTGGCGCACTGTGTCTGCAGTGTGTACCATCTACAAGATGCACTGCAGCAACTTGCCAAGGCTTCTTCGACAGCACCTCCCAAACTGCGACAACCACCACCTAGAAGGACTAGGGCAGCAGGCGTATGGGAACAGCACCACCTCCAAGTTTCCCTCCAAGTTGCACACAAACCTGACTTGGAAATATATCGCCGTTCCTGCATGGTCGCTGGGTCAAAATCCTGGAACTCCCCCCACCCTCTCTCCCCTTCTAGCACTGTGGGAGTATCTTCACCTCACGGACTGCAGCGAATCAAGAAGGTGGCTCACCGCCACCTTCTCAAGGGCAATAAATGCTGGCCTTGCCAGCGACACCCACATCCTATGAATGAATAAAAAAATAAATTGGACCAATGGTGCAATGAGGTCTGGAGCTGAGTGATCCTGGCGAAACTCAAACTGAGCATCGGTGAGCACGTTATTGGTGCGCAAGTGCTGCTTGATAGCACTGTTGAAGACTCCTTCCGTCATTTTGCTGATGATCAAGAGTAGGCTGATAGGACCGTAATCGGCTGGGTTGGATTTGTTCTGCCATCTGGACAGGACATACCTTAGCAATTTTCCACTTTGTCGGGTTGATGCCAGTCCTGTAGCTCTACTGAAACAGCTTTGCTATAGACTTCTAATACACAGGTCTTCAGCACTACCGCCGAGATGTTGGGATTCGTAGCCTTTGCTGTATCCAGTGTGCGCAGACATTTCTTGATTTCTCGTGGAGTGAATTGAATTGGCTGAAGACTGGCATCTGTGATCATGGGAACCTCATGAGGAGGCCGAGATGGATCATCCACTCGGCACTTCTGGCTGAAGATGGTTGCAAACGCATCATCCTTGTCTTTTGCACTCACGTACTGGGCTCTGTAGTGTATGGACCTTTAAGAGCCCCTGTGTACTGTAATACCGGTAGTGACCACTTGGGTATATAAGCCTGTATAGCGTCTTGTATCTTTTAGTTCAGCCTTGACCTTCGACTAGTAAAGACCTGTTAAAGTTATTCTTGTGGTCTGTGTGCAGTGATTCATATTAACCATAACTGGAACACACAGACTTAACAGTGGCGACGAGTACGATCTTACCCTGCGGCAGAGACATATCCAAGGCAGTTTAACGGGCGTCGAGAAGAGGCATCCGCCCTCATCATCCTGCTGAGAAAAGACTCGGGTCTGAAGAGCAAGGAAGAATCCTGACACGAAGCCTTCCATCAGCAACAGGCAGTGATCATCCCTTCTATCACGGTGGTGGGTAAGCCGATCAGCGACGAGCAGCAAGTCGGCCACGTTGGCTGTGAAGTAGGGGAGGGAAAAACGGAGGATATAAGGGCGGAGAACTCGACCACGGCCGGGGAAAAGAGCCGGACAGAAGTCGGGGCCAGAGGCGCTGAGACTGGGGCAGCATAAGGCACGGGAGCCGCGGTGAATGCAAACGCAGCCGGTGTAAAAGACCGGGCTGCAAGCGGGCTGGGAGACGCAACAGCGTCGAGAGAGAGCTCGACCGCGACCGGTGAAAAAGGCCGGGCAGCTACCGAGGCCGCGAGGCGCAGCGACCGGGACAGCGTAAGGCGTGGGAGAAAATAAAAAGAAAACCGCGGAGAACTCAGCCGCAGCCGGGGGAAAGGACCGGACCGCAAGAGGGGCTGGGAGGTACGATTTGAGAACCGCTGGGGAGGACGAACGCAGCAATACGGCAATCGCCATTACAGCCAGCGGGGGAGAAAGGCAAACGCGGGAAGCCACCATTTTCATAGGCGGGGGAAGAAGACAAGCGCGGGAAACCGCCATTTAAAAAAAAAAAAAAAAATTAAAGAAAAATTTCTTTTTGTTTCTCAAGAAGATTGCGAGGATGCCTAAGCGTGGTAACATCAACGATTTCGATCCCGATGTTGAAGATTGGGCCACGTATGTAGAACGCATAGAGATTTATTGTAAGGCAAATAAAATATCCGATGAGGATAAAGCACTAACCTTACTAAACTCAATGGGTGCGAAGACATACGGGCTATTGAAGCATCTTCTATCACCAGCTAAACCGGCAGATCAGGCTTTCGCTAATATTGTTGCTGTCCTGAGAAATCATTTGAACCCCACACCGCTGATGTTAGAGGAACGATTTAAATTTTATGCGAGAACGCAACTGAAAGAGGAAAGCAACGCGGAGTATTTAATTGAACTGCGTAAGCTAGCGAAATACTGTCAGTTTGGGGAAAGACTGACAGAGGCACTGAGAGACAAATTCGTGTGTGGATTGTCGAAAGAAGGAACACAAAAGCGGCTGCTTGAAGAGAATGATCTTACACTTGATAAGGCTGTCACTATTGCAGCATCGCACGAAGCCGCAGCGAGAGGCACTGCGGAAATGCAGCTGAAGGCAGCGGTACTCAGCGTAGATCAAATGGCTTTGGGTACAGCGAAATGTTATCGTTGTGGAAAGACAGCACACGATCAGAACCAATGCTGGTTTAAAAACCAGGAATGTAGAAAATGTGGCAAGCTTGGTCACATAGCTAAAGTATGCCGGTCAGGAAAGAAGACCAGCAACAAAAAGTCACCGCAGGAAAAGTGCAGAAAGGTACATAAGGTGGCTGAGAAGAGTTCGGATGAACAGAATTCGGATTCAGACTCCAACAGCAAGGAACTGGGTAGTCTGAGAATTCACAATGTGAGTAAGGAAGCCGACCTACAAACTATCTGGGTCACACTGCAGATAGCAGGAGTCCAAGTGAAGATGGAATTGGACACCGGATCGGCGTTGACGGTCATGAATAAGCAAGATTACAAAAGGTTATTCACACATATTCCCCTACGGGATACGGAGATAGTATTGCAGACATACACGGGGGAAAGAGTATACCCCATCGGAAAGATAAAAGTCAAGGTGGTACACAAGGGCAAAGAACACCAAGGAATGGACTTATATGTACTACCTGAGGGAGGTCCACCACTTCTGGGACGGGAGCGGATCAGGAAAATAAATATGGACTGGCACTCCCTAAAAGCAATAACGGTAGATTCCGGAAAAAAAGATGTCAAACCTGAACGATTGTCCAGAATATTGGATGAGGCTAAAGAGGTGTTCCAACAGGGACTGGGAACACTGAGAGGAATTAAGGCAAAAATCAAGATTGCAGAACATGCAAACCCAAAATTTTTCAAAGCCACGCCGGTACCTTATGCGATACGACCTGCTGTGGAAGCTGAGCTGGAAGGGCTAGAACGTTCAGGAGTACTGTCTAAGGTGGACTGGAGTGAGTGGGCCACTCCCATTGTTCCCGTCATGAAGCGTTCATCGAGTAACAAGCCAGGGGAACCGGGGAAGGTCCGCATCTGGAGACTTCAAGATCACAGTTAATCCGGTGCTTCACACGGTGCAATATCCGCTTCCGCGGATTGAGGATATCTTTGCTTCATTGTCTGGCGGGAAACACTTCACCAAGATAGACCTGGCGCAAGCGTACTTACAGATGGAAGTTGAGGAAGAGTCGCGCCAGTATCTCTCAATCAACACGCACAGAGGCTTGTATCGATATAATAGACTGGCTTTTGGAGTGGCTTCGGCTCCAGCAATTTGGCAGAGGGCCATGGAGCAGGTATTACAGGGAATTCCAAGCACTCAATGTTACTTGGACGATATCCTGATTACAGGAGATGACGATGAGGAACACCTTGCAAATTTGAAACTGGTGCTCACCAGATTGAAGGAATATGGACTTCGAGTTAATCGCCAGAAATGTGAGTTCTTTCAGAAACGGATCTCGTACTGCGGTCATGTCATTGATCAGGAGGGGCTGCACAAGTCACCTGACAAGATCGAAGCTGTTGTGAAGGCTCCCGCTCTGGAAAATGTATCCCAGTTGAGGTCGTTCCTAGGGTTGATTAACTATTACCATAAGTTTCTGCCAAATCTATCCACGGTGCTGCACCCGCTGAATGCTCTTTTGCAGAAAGAAGTACCATGGAAGTGGAGCGAGGACTGTAAGAAGGCCTTTCGCAAAAGCAAGGCATTGATCACCTCAGAGGAAGTGTTGGCTCACTTCAACCCAACGCTACCTATTCGTTTAGCTTGTGATGCTTCTCCTTATGGTATTGGAGCAGTACTCTCACACAAGTTGCCAAATGGCTTGGAAAGGCCAGTCGCATTTGCATCCAGATCATTGACCTCCGCTGAGCGCAACTATGCTCAGATAGATAGGGAGGCTCTCAGCCTTGTGTGGGGAGTAAAGAAGTTTAATCATTACCTGCAGGGCCAGAAGTTTACACTGCTGACAGACCACCAGCCGTTGGTATCCATATTCAACCCTAAAAAGGGCGTTCCCATTATGACAGCGCAAAGGCTACAGCGGTGGTCCCTTTTCCTAGGGGCACACCAGTATGACATAGAATAGAAAGGATCAAAACAGCATGGGAATGCTGACGGTTTATCGCGCCTACCGTTGCCAACGGTAGAAGAGGCGCCTACAGTGGACCCAGTGGAGATGTTCCACTCAACCATAGTGGAATGTCTACCAGTAACAAATTCTACCATTGAAAAGGAAACGAGAAATGACCCGACTCTCTCACGAGTCTACGATTTAACGGTGAAGGGATGGCCAGCACATGGCGACCCACTGTTGCCAGCATTCTCGCAAAGAAGAGAACAGCTGTCAGTGTGCCGAGGAACCTTGATGTGTGGATCCAGAGTGGTGATTCCACCCAAACTCCAGTATAAAGTGCAAAAGGAGCTTCACGAGGGGCATCTGGGTGGAGTGAAAATGAAGAACCTAGCCAGAGCGTTTGTGTAGTGGCCAGGTATCGATGGAGACATCGAAGAAATGACCAAGAGCTGTCTAGGATGCCAGAAGGTCCAAAACGCCCCACCACAAGCCCCTCTACATCCATGGGAGTGGCCCTCATCTCCATGGCAAAGGGTACATATCGACTTTGCTGGTCCATTTATGGACTCAATGTTTTTAATCGCGGTGGATGCACACTCCAAGTGGCCGGAGGTAATAAAGATGTCCTCCACCACCACGGAAAAAATCATCACAGTATTAAGGACCATATTTGCGTGGAATGGGCTGCCGGAACAGATCTGTTCTGATAATGGACCGCAATTTGTGTCCGAAGAATTCAGGAAGTTCTTAAAAAAACAATGGGGTTAAGCACTACACGTCCGCCCCATACCATCCCGCCACCAATGGATTGTCTGAAAGGTTTGTCCAGACCTTCAAGAAGGCCATAAAGGCCATGGGTAATGAAGACATAAATCTACAACATAAGGTAGATAACTTCTTGTTTGCGTACAGGAATGCAACACATGTGGTTACAAACCAAACTCCCGCCATGATGTTTTTCAATAGAAGACTAAGATGCCGGCTGGATTTGATCAAGCCAAACATCAGAAGGGACGTAGAGAACCGGCAATTTCAAGGCATGAATGAAAGGCCAACTAGAACCTTCCAGATAGGTCAACAAGTTTTGGCCCGGGACTACCGTACCGAGAAATGGCAGCCTGGAACTATTTGCGCACGACTAGGACCGCTGATGTATACCGTGGACATTGGTGAAAGCACAATAAGGCGCCATGCTGACCAGATCATAGAGTCATCCGAAAAGGGACAACCTACACCACAACTCTATACGCCTAATGATGAAGCAGAGATACCCATAGTATCTACCTTCGATCCGGTGATACTGGAACCAGATGAACCCGACACTGGCATTCAAGCCGAATCGACCTTGCCAAAAGAACCTACTGCACCACCGAAAACTACTACACCACCGAGGCGTTATCCGGACCGAGTCAGGAAGCCTCCAGAGAGACTGACTTATAATTGATTAACTGCAGCAAATGTGTAGATTATTGTTCTTGTAAACATGTTAATTAATGATTACTTAAAATGTTATGTACTAATTATCTAAAAGGGGAGGAATTGTAGTGTATGTACCTTTAAGAGCCCCTGTGTACTGTAATACCGGTAGTGACCACTCGGGTATATAAGCCTGTATAGCGTCTTGTATCTTTTAGTTCAGCCCTGACCTTCGACTAGTAAAGACCTGTTAAAGTTATTCTTGTGGTCTGTGTGCAGTGATTCATATTAACCATAACTGGAACACACAGACTTAACAGGCTCCGCCTTCATTGAGGATGGGGATGTTCATGAAGCTGTCTCCTCCCATTACTTGCTTCCACTGTTCAGTGTGCATGTAGTCCTGTGTTTTAGCTTCACCAGGTTGGCGCCTGATTTTCAGGTACAACTGTGTTGCTCTTCTGCATTCCACATTGAACCAGGGTTGGGTGTCTGGCTTGATGGTGATTGAGGAGTGAGTGATATGCCGAGCCTTGAGGTTATACATTGTAGTGGCAAAAATGCTGCTGCGGCTGATGGCCCACAATGCATCAGGGATGCCCAGTTTTGAGTTGGCAGGTCTGTTCTTAATCTACTAATACAAAAGCAAAGTACTGCAGATGCTGGAAATCTGAAATAAAAACAGAAAATGCTGGAAATGCTCAGCAGGTCAGGCAGCATCTGTAGAAAGAGAAACAGATGACATTTCAGGTCGATAACCCTTCATCAGAACTGGAAAAAGTTGGAGATGTAACAGATTTTTAAGCAAGTGGGGCAGGGAGAGGGGGGAGGGTTGGAAAGAACAAAAGGTCTGTGATAGGATGGAAGGCAGGAGAGATTAGGAGACAAAAGGGATGATGGTGCAAGGCAAAAGGAGATGGTAATGGGACAAGTTAAGAAATAAAAGATGACTAGATGAAGTGTGACTGGCAATGGCAGGATTATCAACTGTCTGTGTGGAGTTTGCACATTCTTCCCCGTGTTTGCGTGGGTTTCCTCCGGGTGCTCCGGTTTCCTCCCACAGTCCAAAAGATGTGCGGGTTAGGTTGATTGGCTATGATAAATTGACCCTTAGTGTTCGGGGGATTAAATACGTGGGGTTACGGGGATAGGGTGGGATATGTGTTGGTGCAGGGGTTACGGGGATCGGGTGGGATATGTGTCGGTGCAGGCTCGATGGGTTGAAATGGCCTCTATCTGCACTGTGGGGTTTCTGTGATTCTGTGAACAGCTGCCATATGAGCGAGAGAAAAAAATGATTTGGGCAGAGGTTCTGGTCTGAAATTGTAGAATAGATGTTGAGTCCAGAATGCTGTAAAGTACCTAATGGAAAGATGAGGTGCTGTTCCTCGAGCTTACGTCGAGCTTCATTGGAACAGTGTAAGAGGCTGGGGATGGAGAGGTCAGAATGGGAGTGGAACAGAGAATTAAAGTGACAGGCGACCAGAAGCTCGGGGTCACGCTTACGGACTGTACGGAGGTGTTCTGCAAAGCGGTCACCCAACCTGCGTTTGGTCTCCCCAATGTAGAGGAGACCGCATCGTGAGCAGTGAATACAGTATACTAAATTGTAAGAAGTACCAGTAAATCGCTGTTTCACCTGGAAGGAGTGTTTTGTGCCCTGGACAGTGGGAAGGGAGGAGGTAAAAGGGCAGGTGCTGCATCTCCTGCGCTTACATGGGAAGGAGCCGGGCGAAGGGGAAGGGGTGTTGGGGGTGATAAAGGAGTGGACCAGGGTGTCGCGGAGGGAGCTGTGGATGATGGAATGCTGAAAGGGGAGCTGAGGGGAAGATGTGTTTGGTGGTGGGATCACGCTGGAGGTGGCGGAAATGGCGGAGGATGATCTGTTGAATATGGAGGCTGGTGATGTGAAAGGTGAGGACAAGGGGAATCCTATCATGGTTCCGGGAAGGAGGGGAAGGGGTGAGAGCAGAAGTGCGGGAAATAGAATGGACATGGTCAAGGGCCGTGTCAACCACGGTAAAGGGGAATCCTCGGTTGAGGGAAAAGGAAGACATGTCGGAAGCACTCGTATGGAAGCTGGCATTGGCCAGAGCAGATGCGGTGGAGACTGAGAAACTGGGAGAATGGAATAGAGTCTTTACAGGAAGCGAGGTGGGAGGAAGTGTTGTCCAGGTAGCTGTTGGAGTCAGTGGGCTTATAGTGAATGTTTGTCAATAGCCTATCGCCAGAGATGGAAACAGATAAGTCAAGGAAGGGAAGAGCCGCAGATAGACCATGTGAAGGTGAGGGAAGGGTGGAAATTGGAAGCAAAGTGAATGAACTTTTCTAGTTCAGAGTGAGAGCAAGAAACGGCACCGATACAGTCATCAGTGTACCGGGAAAAGAAGTGTGGGAGGGGACCGGAGTAGGACAGTAACAAAGAATGTTCCACATATCCCACGAAAAGGCAGGCATAACTAGGGCCCATGCGGGTCCCCATAGCAGCACCTTTAATTTGGAGGAAGTGAGTGGAGTCAGAAGAGAAGTTGTTCAATGTGAGAACAAGTTCAGCCCGGCGAAGGAGGGTGGTGGTGGAAGGGGACTGGTTGGGCCTCTGTTCAAGGAAGAAGCAGAACGTCCTCAGGCCATCTGGTGGGGGAATGGAGGTGTCGAGGGATTGGGCGTCCATAGTGAAAAGGAGACGGTTGGGGCTTGGAAACTGTTAAAGTGGCGGAGGGTGTCGGAAGAGTCGCGGATATGGTGGGAAGAGACTGGACAAGGGGAGAAAAGATAGAGTCGAGTTCTTAATCTATTTCACTTAGCATGGTTGTAATGCCACATGACAGTATGGAGGGTATCCTCAGTGTGGAAATGGGACATGGTCTCCACAAGGACTGTGCAGTGGTCACTCCTACCAATGCTGTCAGGACAGACGCATCTGCAACAGGTAGATTGGTGAGGACGAGGTCAAGTAGGTTATTCCCTTGTGTTGGTTCTCACCATCTGCCTCAAACCCATTCAGGCAACTATCTGCTTAAGGACTCGGCCAGCTCGATTAATGGTGGTACTACCAAGCCACTCTTGGTGATGGACTTTGAAGTCCCCCACCCACAGTATATTCTGTGCCCTTGCTACCCTCCGTGCTTCCTTCAAGTGGTGGTCAACGTGGAGGAGTACTGATTTATCAGCTGGGGGAGGGCAGCAGTTGGTAATCAAGTTTGACCTGAAGCCATGAGACTTCATGGGGTCCAGAGTCAATGTTGCTGACCCTTGGGGGCATTCCCATCCAACTGTATATCACTGTGCCCCCACTTCTGGTAAGTTTGTCCTGCTGGTAGGACAGGACATACTCAGGGATGGTGATGGAGGGGTCTGGGATGTGGGCTGATAAATATGATTCTGTGATTATGACTATGTCAGGCTGTTCCTCGAGTAGTCTGTGAGATAGCTGTCAGCATTGGTATCAGTCCGCTGATATTAGTGAGGAGGATATTACAGGGTCAACGGGCTGGGTGTACCTTTGTGTCCGAATGTGATGCCTAGGCCAAAGTAGATTGGCCCATCTGGTTTCATTCTTAATATTTTTTTTAATGGTTTGATACAACTGAGTGGCTTGTTAGACCATATCAGAGGGCAGTTAACAGTCAACCACATTTGTTACCACTGTCTGAGGTCAAAGAGAGATTGTTGCCAACCTCTCTGATCTGTTCAATCCTGAACTGAGTTCCTGGCCTTGTATCCTCTACAGCAGAAAGAATGCCTCCTTCTACCTCTAGAATCACCAACCTCCACCCCTCTATCAACTCATCTTTTGCTGCAACCCTCAGTTATGATTTTGTCAATCCCAGACTTGGTTATTCAAATGTTGTGCTGCCGGGCAATGTCCTCCATTCTCAGTAAACCTGAATTCATCCAAAACTCTGCTGTGAATTTACAATTCCATCACTGTTCTCGCTGACTACAGTGGATTTTGGTTCCCCAGTGCCTCAAATTTAAAATTCTCATCATTGTGTTTAAATCCCTTAATTGCCTTGCCTTTCTGCTTTTTTTTTTTACCCTATTTCAACTCTCACTGCAAGCACCCACCACCCCCCCCCCCCCCCCGCCCTGAATTCGTCTTTGCTCTGACTCCAGTCTCTTGTGCAACTGTGCATCTCCTTATTCCACCATTGGTGGCTGTCTTTTCAGCTACCTAAGGCCTCGTGCTCCGGAATGACTTCCTTAGATCCAGTGCGCTTCTCTGCTGTCTGCTTCTTTAAGATCCTCCTTAAAACTCTTTGCTTCGACCAAGCTTTTTGTCACCCCTCCTAATCTTTGTTTCTTTGGCTCACCCTTGTGCCTCTGTGAAGTTCCTTGTGTTTTTCTACGGTAAAGATGCTATGTAAAGGCAAGTTATTATTACTAATACTACGATCCACAGAAGGAATCATGGAGCAGCTGAAAAACATTTATTCACAAAGCTGTCCCAACTGCTTTGGCAGGTCAGACTGGCAGTGGCCATGTTTTTCCATTGTTATTGCCTTTGACTTCAGTTCTGCTACTATGTAAACTGACAGAAAAAAGTCGGATAATAGATTTCCTCCTCTTCAATTTGGACACTCAAAGAAATAGTTTGCAATATCATTGATCACGTTTACTCAAACATATTGGTCCTTTTGTGACAGATCAAAGATCACTCTTACTTATACAAGAATCGCGACTTCACATTTTTTAGTGTGGGGAGGGGGACTTCAATATTATGGCTACTTTACTCAGAGCAACCTGTTTAAATGAAGTAGTAAAACTGGACCAGGCTTCTTTCTCTTCCCCAATCTCTCATTAATTTCTCTTGCTGTACTATGTAACAAATGAGAGAGTTTACAGCCCACCTGGGTGATCATAACCATGAATATCGATCACTGGGCTATTATTTTTCCTTATTTGCAGTCTATTTAATTTGCTATTGTACCTTTAATGCCATTAGCTATGATGTCTGTCTAAACAGGAGCTCCTGTTTGCCAACTTAACAGCACTGCTTTTTTGATTGACAATTCTGTATCCTGAAGTTGCTTGAAATGGAGTATCAATATCATCTCAGTTCTTTCTCTCTCGCATTGTAAGTGCAGAGGTTTTAGGACTGCACGAGGATTCAACCTCAAGTAAAACTTCTTCATTGTCACCTGATCCGAACTGGAAGTGTTAGTCCTAAGAACTGCTGGTGCTTTGAGTAGTTTATTGTTTTGAAACAGACATATTTTCTTTATTCCTGCTTAATAAACTTGATTTGTAGTTATTAGATTGAGATACATGACCTGCCATAGAGGTAAGCCTATGCTGATGCCCCATATTGCTTCCAATGCACATAGTGATGATACAACAAGTTTATTGTTCATCCAGGATTTGCTACATCACAGACAACTTTGTACATAATGTCACATTCCTGTTCATGGGGAGCAAGGTCTTGCCTATGGAAGTAGACTCTTGCATAGCACCCAAGAGAAAATTATCTGGAGAGTATCTGAATCCTAACACCTTGTACAGTCTATTATGGTTTGAATTTAGAATGTAAGTGCTGAGTTATATAGGCCATTTAATTGATATTAAATGAAGAAATTTTATTAATTGTAGGATGACATTTAAAAAAATTTAATAGCTCTTTATCTGGTAGTTCAAAGCTGTGCAAGTTTCTGTTTGATATATTGCAATGTTTTAGGAACTGGTGAAGGAGGCATGTGAAAGTTTTTCAGACGCTGAATTGACTTAATGGCCTAGAAATTGCGGTTGGAGGCGTACCTCCGGAGTAAGCCTCCGACCCACGAAACAAATCCGAACCTACCTCCAGGTGCCTAGGCTGCCAAGAGTTGTGGTCTCGGGTCTCCAGGCGTATGGCAGCATAAAGGCCCACAGAGTCCAGGGACGCAGGCGGTTCGGAAGTGTCCCTTTGATCACGTGGGCCCAGTCTTCCAATGAGAAAGGAGGATTCCATTGCAATCATTTGCAAAGGGAATTCTCTAATGATATGCAATGGAATCCCCAAATAATTATACATTTGTACAGAATTCTAATAAATATAAATTGCACTGAATTTCAATTTTATTTATAACTCCTTTCATTGCACCAACCTCAATTAAAAGCTGAATTTTTTGATAAATAATTTTAAGCATCTTAATCCTGGCCAATATTTGCATATACTCAATTGAAGTGTATGCATAATTTTTGATTTTTAAAGGTTTAATTTAAGGCTTATACATACCCCTGCGCTGATGAAAGCAGGCCCTATGCCTGCTTTTACCAGCCATAAAAGTTTCGTGAGTAATTGCTGCGCAGTTGTTGGGCAAATAGCCCAACTCTGCCAGCAATACTGATTTTCCATGTGGTTTGGATGATCTGTCAAGGCGCACCTTGACAGATCGCAAGTTCCGGATTTCGTGCATGCGCAAGTGCATGCGGAAACCCGGAAGTTGCGGGGCCTTTCAAATGGATTCCAACGGCGTGGAGACCGCAGTTTCAGGGCCATTAATGTATTTATAAATCTCTGTGCGCAGTGTTTGCCTTGCATGCAATGGGCAGATCATTAGAAACATGCAAGCACATTGTCTTTGATTTGCCATTCATTGATTTAAATAGACAGAAAGTTGTGTTCTATGCACTCACAATTTTCTAATAAGTCCCCCGTTGGAGCAAGATATTTGAAAATTTCAAACTATGTTTCTAGCCTTTTCTGTTGTTATTTAGATTTCCAGCATTAGTAGTTTGTTTTATTGAAATATCTTGGGAAACTTGTTGAATAAAATACTTCCCATTATTTCCTTTTTTCTTCACTTGTATTCAACTCTGTAAATAATTAATCACTAATATTGATAAATACCTGCACTTTACACCTGGATAATGCAGGAAAGAAATTCAACATGCACAACTGCTTTCATTTTATACATGTCTTAAAGCTACAACATTTAGTAGGCATCTAAAAGTGCTGATGGAAAACTTGCTAATTGCATGTCTGCAAGATTAGTTGGCCTATTAATGAAGGAACATTCAGGGGTTTTGTTAATTAAGCCATAATGAAGAAAAATGTGCTTGATTCTCACCCTTTCATAATGACCTTTGCAATTAGATTAAATTTTAAATGAAGTGAGAAATCTCAAAGAAACCTTAGTCACAGGACTTGGAAAAAAAAGTTAATATTTCAAAGATGTACAGGTGAAGGAGTAACACGTTATTGCTATGCTAACAGTGCTAATTTTGCAATCCAGAAGCTGAAGTTCAAGTCCTTGTGGCATTTGACTATTGTCAGTTGATTTTTGACTGCAAGAGTAATCAGAGCAGTTCATGATATCAAGCCTTATGAGGTGCAGTGACGAAGCTCACAACAGATCAGCATTTTTGATGCACGGTGAAGAATTCACACACTTGAAGGAAGCTGAAGTAAACTGTAAGGTAGAGAAAAATAGGCGTGAAGTAAGAAGAAGTGGGACATGTTTTAAACAAAATTAGGTTGCAGATTAGTATGCAGTATTTTCTAAACTGTAAACTGAGCAGTTTTGATGTTTAAGTGCAAGTATATTTTGCATGAAATGCTTTGAAATCAGCAAAACATCTTATAGTAAGTTCAGGTAAATGCGTGATTTGTGTCATTGTCTTGCAAGCAGGTTGTCTAGATTGACAGCTGCCATGTCCCACGTTGGAGGTGTGTGCTCCTACATTGGTAAATAGTGTCAAGGTAGAGGCATGGCAGCTTGGTTAGGGTGCAGTAACTGAGCAAATTATTTTTTAATTAGCCCAACTTATTGAGGCCGCAGCAAACACTAGTGAGCATAGACAGGAAAACTGCTATGTTACGCTTTTGAAAATGAAACATTGTGAGAGAGTGTCCACTGTCAAAGAACAGACATACACATTATATTACCTGTTGTACCTTTCCCTAGCTCTTTGCCTTGTGAGCCTCCAGCAGTTTGCTCAATGCCAGAGAGCTGGTACAGTGCCAAGCTGTTTTGAAACTGAGGAGAGCACCCCTAAAAAGCAAGGAATGCCATGAGAATATATGAAGCTTTCTTTAAGAATGGCTGTGGCTCATCAAGCAGTTGGAAGGAAGCATTCAAAGCAGAAAATGAGCTATCTATTGAATCTATGTCACCTGTAGTGGTTGAGTCAGTGGTTTATAAATTAACTGACTTTTTGAATGCTGCATAATACTGATAGCCAAATTTGAAATTGAACCAATATTTTTTCGAAGTCACTTTTAGTCATTCAATTAGTTGCTGCAAAGAATGAATGTAGTGTTACAATTTCTATATGAGGTTTAATACAAAGAGAATCCTTTGATTTGGAAAAAGAATCACTCTACAAATTTCTGAAGATAGGTATCAACGTTACTGTCAAAATGTCAGCATAAAGATAAACAAATAAACGTGTTGATGTATTGCAGTCATTTTAAGCCTTGTTCGGATGGCTGCAGATTTTCAGCCCATTGATAAATCTGTATATCTATTGAATTATATAGGCGGAACCATTTCTGGAAAAAAATGTTCAACGTTAAATTAATATTTTAGTCAAAATAGTGGTGGAAAATCTTCCTTTCACTATATAGGACTTGAGAATTTAAGCTTCAGTTTGACTTCTGACATTGAGCAAGTGGCTGATAATGATACCGATGTTGTTATCTCGCTGAGAACTTAAAAAAAAATAATGAAATAATATATACTTATTTGCAATTGTTAAGAGTTTACCTATTCAGTAAGCTTGATCTAATGAGTCTCGATAGGAAAACACTAGGGTGCTTATTACACTTGTTTCTGCATATGAATTGGTTGGCAGCTCATACACACCTTAATTATTTTGTGTACGAAGAAGAATCACCATTAGGGCAGGGAAATGGAAAAGATTTGAAAATTCACTGAAAACTTTGAGTCAATGTAAAACTTTTATTAACAAAATTAATCTGATTTTACAATATATCTTGTGCGTATTTGACTAAGTATCGATGGGCGAGGCCATTTTTGGAACATTGTGTGCACTTCTGGCCATGTCACCGGCAAAATTATTATATTGATAAGTTGGAGAGGATTCAAATAAGAGTGATGATGATTCTCGATTTAAAGCTTGAGAGTATGAAGAGGCGTTTGCACAGCAGAACTTGATTACATTAGAAAAATATTTTTTTATTTGGAGGAGGTGAAACATTGATCCAGGTGTTCAGAGTGTTGAGAAAAATGGATGCTCCACATTTAAAGAGGCATTTTGAATTGAACAGTGAGGCCAAAACTAGAAGATATGGGTTTAATTTCACAAGCCTCAAGTGAAATATTAACAGAATAACAAATCTATGTAGAATGGTATTCCAAGTAAAACAATTGATGTTGGTCACTTAATTCCATCGAAAAGCATCTAGAAAAGTATACTGAGAATGGAATCGGAATTTACACGATAAAATAATGTCTGAATTGATCAAATATTCAGTGGGTTACCATGGTTCCGGTGCTGCTCGTAGAGGAGGTGATGTCTGGGTAGGGAGGAGAGTGGGTGTGACGAGTGTTGATTAAACAGTGTAGATAGATAAATATTCTGGATTTTTGCTTAATTACCTCGGGGATCAAGGAATATTTAAACAGGAGTTTTTCTCAAGAGTATAGTCTGTGTTAGGGTTGATTGTATGTGGTCAGTTGATGCAGTAGCCTTAATCGTGTGACTAGCCTCTTATTCAATGCTATTTTTATGTTCAGCAAAATTGCAGTACAGTATCTTGGAAACTTTTGGGGAAAAATGTTTGTCCTCCAAAAATAATGATAGTTAGAATATTCAAGATACTAGACTGTTGAATAGTGTTGAAATCTGCTGGATTTTCTGCATCTAACACAGCTGTTAGAATGATGTTGAATAGACATGAGTGCACCAGCAGCTATGCCACAGTAGAAGGATGTACTTTTCCCTTGATGAATTCCTAAACTTATGAAGGGAGGGATGACTGAAAGCTTGATGGGCTTTCAGAAATGAAGAGTCAGTCAGAAGAGTTTCAAACATGGAGTTCCAGAAAGTAGGCTGAAGTTTCTGCCACAGGTGGTGAAGTGAAAGGCGAGGATGATGCACAGAATGTCCGAGTTAGAGGACCAGAGTGTTCTGGAAAGGGATAAGGTGGGAGAAGTTTTCCGGGATAGAACAAGGTGAGATTATAGATGAAGATTTGAAATTCAGTGCGTTAGGGGACAGGTAGGAATGTACGTCAACGAGGCATGGGGTGATAAATGTGGCAGTTCATGCAGGACTGGATACATGGCAGAATTTTGAACAAGTTGGAGTTGATGGATGCTGGGAGGTCAACAAGGCGAGTGTTGGAATTGTCAAGTCTGAAGGTTGCAAAGATATGTATAAAGGCTTAAGCAGCGGTGTTGCTTAGGTAGGGGCAGAGATGGACAATGTTGTGGAGGCGAAAAGTAAGTGGTCTTGGTGATGAGTAGGATGTGTTGGGCTTCATACTCGGGTTGGTGTTTAATCATCTGTTTCACTCTGAGAAAGTGACCAGGGAGTGGGTTGGATTCACCGGCAGGGAGTGGAGTTTGTGCTGGGGCCCAAGATGATTGCTTCCTGATAAGCTGGAGGATCTTGTGACTCATTCAGAATTTTAAGTTAGATAAGTAGTCTGACAGTACAAAGGTTGTTGAGGAATCAAAAGAAGTTATAACTCAGTATTATCACTGCATGTGAAAGCTGACCCTGTACCTGCAGATGCCGCAGAAAATGATATGTAGATAAGGAAGAGGAGGTGTCCTAGGATATATAGGGAGAAATTATAATGAGGAATAAGGAAATGGCAGAGAAATTAAACAAAAACTTTGGGCTGGATTTTGCCAATAGGGAGCTTTTGGAGGCGGGACTCCCACTTGTCGGGTTTTAGTCCCGTCTCCATCGACTCCTGGCCAACCCAAGCTATTTTCCCTTGCTTGACCTTGTTAAGCCCGCCCAGCGGGCTTAGCAGGTCAATTAAGGGGAAGCCGGTTACAGAGAACGTCAGCGTATGATGTTTCATTTTGACAGATGAATTATCATCGTTTGACAGCTCTGTGAATCACAGAAATCACCAGAAACCCCACAGTGCAGATAGAGGCCATTTCGGCCCATCGAGCCTGCACCGACACATATCCCACCTGATCCCTGTAACCCCTACACCAACACATATCCCACCCTATCCCCGTAACCCCACGTATTTAATCCCCCTAACACTAAGGGTCAATTTATCATAGCCAATCATCCTAACCCGCACATCTTTGGACTGTGGGAGGAAACCGGAGCACCCGGAGGAAACCCATGCAAACACGGGGAGAATGTGCAAACTCCACACAGACAGTCACCCGAGGCCGGATTCGAACCCGGGTCCCTGGCGCTGTGAGGCAACAGTGCTAACCACTATGCCACCGTGCCATCTGTCAAACACTGACATTCTATGTTGTTTGATGAGTTCTTGTATTCAAGACTCATCAAACCTCTTTTGTGAGCAGAAATTAGATGGCTGTTGCATTGGAGAATGCAGCAGCCATCTGTCATCTCTGCTGGTGAGATGCGAGACTCTCCGCATCCCCAACATTTGAAGCCTGCAGGTAGAAACAAAGGTAACTAAACATTTTCTATCATTTTCCACTCCCCTCACATACTTACCTCTCCACGCTTGCACCTATCACTTACCTTAGCGCACCTTTGCACCCCTCGACCTCTGCAGACCCACTGCTCGCCTCGGTGACCCTGGTGGGCTTCGCAGCCTTCGGGAAGCCTGCACTTGTGTGGGTAAAATGGGGATAATCCTCTTATCAGCCTGTTAACAGGCAGTTAAATGGCTGTAATCTCCTTCCCGCCTCCAAGGAGACGGGACCTGGCGTGGGTCAGCTACCCGCCTCCTGGCAAGATGGCACGGAGGCGGGATGGGTACCCGCCTCCAGATTCTACCATTTTCCCAGAAGACCCGCCTCCCCAGGGCTGGCAAGATCGTGGCCTTTGTGTCTCCCTTCACAGAAGACGATGCAAAAAGCTTCCCAGAAATAGTGGAGAACCAAGGGTCGAACGAGAATGAGGAACTGAAAGAAATTAGTATTAGTAAAAAAAAAAAATAGTACTGGAGAAATTAATGGGACTGAAAGCCGATAAATCCCCTGGACCTGATGGCCTACATCCTAGGGTTTTGAAAGAGGTGGTTATAGAGATAGTGGATGCATTGGCTGTCATTTTCCAAAGTTCCATAAATTCCAGAACGGTTCCTGTGGATTGGAAGGTTGCAAATGTAACCCCACTATTTAAGAAAGGAGGGAGAGAAAACGGGGAACTACAGACCAGTTAGCCTGACATCAGTAGTAGGGAAAATGCTAGAATCTATTAAGGATGTGGTAACAGGGCATTTAGAAAATAATAATAGGATGAGGCAGAGTTAATATGGATTTATGAAAGGGAAATCGTGTTTGACAAATCTGTTGGAGTTTTTTGAGGTTGTAACTACCAGAATAGATAAGGGGGGAACCAGTGCATGTTGTGTATTTGGATTTTCAGAAAGCATTTGATAAGGTGCCATACAAGAGGTTATTACACAAAATTAGGGCTCATGAGATTGGGGGTAATATATTAGCATGGATTAAGGATTGGTTAACGGACAAAAAGCAGAGAGTAAGAATAAATGGGTCATTTTCAGGTTGGCAGGCTGTAACTAGTGGGGTATTGCAAGGATCAGTGCTTGGGCCTCAGCTATTCACAATCTACATCAATGATTTGGATGAGGGGACCAAATGTAAATATCCAAGTTTGCTGGGTGGGAATGCAAGTTGTGAGGAGGCTTCAAGGTGATAGAGACAGGCTAAGTGAGGGGGCAAGAACATGGCAAATGGAATATAATGTGGAGAAATGTGAAGTTATCCACTTTGGTGGGAAAAATAGAAAAGCAGAATATTTTTTAAACAGTGAGAGATTGGGAAATGTTGGTGTTCAGAGGGACCTGGGTATACTTGTACACGAATCACACCAAGTTAACATGCAGGTACAGCAAGCAATTAGGAAAGCAAATGGTATGTTGGCCTTTATTACAAGAGGATTTGAGTATAAGAGTAAAGATGTCTTACTGCAATTATATAGGGCCCTGGTGAGACCACATCTGGAGTATTGTGTACAGCTTTGGTCTCTTTACCTAAGGAAGCATATACTTGCCATAGAGGAAGAACAATGAAGGTTCACCAGACTGGTTCCTGGGATGGGGTGACTGTCCTATGAGGAGAGATTGAGTAGATTAGGCCTATATTCTCTGGAGTTTAGAAGAATGAGAGGTGATCTCATTGAAACATACAAAATTCTTACAGGGCTTGACAGGGTAGATGCAGGGAGGATGTTTCCCCTGGCTGGGGAGTCTAGAACCAGTGGTCACAGTCTCAGAATAATGGGTCAGCCATTTAGGACTGAGATGAGGAGAGATTTCTTCTCTGAGGGTGGTGAATCTTTGGAATTCTCTGCCCCAGAGCGCTGTGGAGGCTCAGTCGTTGAGTATATTCAAGACAGAGATTGATAGATTTTTGGATTTTAAGGGAATCAAGAGATATGGGGATAGTGCAGGCAAGTGAAGATGAGGTAGAAGATCAGCCATGATATTATTGAATGGCGGAGCAGGCTCAAGGGGCCAAATGGCCTACTCTCTGCTCCTATTTCTTATAATCTTATGTTCTTTATCATGGGGAGACTCTGGAGGGAAGGAAGAGAAGCTCCTGCCATGCAAGGGCATTCTCAGGAAGCTGGAGATGGAGGAGAGGCATTGAAAAGGATCGCATGGTCAACTTTATCGAATGCTGAAGAAAGATTTAGGAAGGATAATGTAATATCGTCACATTTGTGACTTCTTGGGCTGTTTCGATGCTGAGAGTCTGGAGGAAGCAGGACTGCAGGGATTCAAACAGGGAGTTTGGGAGAAATGGACTTGGAACTTGGAGGCAATGGCAATTCGAGGACCTTACAGATGGAAGGGAGATTGGTGATGGGATGCTATTTGGAAGTAATCAGTAGGTGAAGGTTGAATAACAGGATGATGGTGGAGTTCTGTGCTACATATTCAGTTCATCTGTGAGTGCATGACGATATCACTGAAGATGCATCCTTGATCATAAGGAAATTTAAAAAAAAATATTCCGAAGAAGGGTGTTAAGCTTATCTTTCTGCTTTAGTCATATTTCAGTTATTTTATATGCAGAAGTGATTGCATTTTAAAAGGGTCAAATTTGTTTCAAGCAGTCTCATTTGTAACTAATACAGTTGGAAAATCAGCAGGCCAGGCAGCATCCGTGGAGCAAGCAACAGAGTTAACGTTTCAGGTCTGGGACCCTTCACAGATTTCCAGCATCTGCAGTATTTTGCTATTGTAACAGTTGGAAAATGTGCTGTTTTCTGGGATGCCTTGCTTTATTTGTGAGACACAGAAATTCGCTACTTAATTTGCACAAAGTATTATATACTACTGTATATGGATAAGTTTTATTTAAAAATATAAAGCCGGCTGATTGAGAAACAGGTGTATGTGACCATCTGTTTTACATTGATTCAATTATACAACAGTATACAGTCATGAAAATTCCAAGAATGAATTACTTAACACCCATTGACCAAAAACAATATTCCGTTGAAACTTCTCACTCTCTACTCAGCATCAGATATGGTACTTTTTATATCACTTTTCATCCCTCACAAACTATTGTACAATCTCCCCAATAAACACAAAAGCAACTAAGCATAAGTTTTCATATTTTCAAATGCTAAATTATACATAAAATTTAAAGCTGCCTGGTTCACTTATGGGAAAATAGCTTCCACATGCTTGTTTATTCTACACATGGGAACAGTTGTCTTGCCTCATAGTTCTGGAAGTTAAAAGGCCAATTTTCTTGGTGCATTCTTGCTTTCTACACATTCACTTTGTTTACATTAAGCTTAATTTGTTCCCGTCTGCATTGTCTCTTGCACATTTTTATTCAATGTTGTTTGACAAAAAAATGTCAGCAAAGTTTTGATGTTTCTCTGCTGTGTATGTCTTCAATCTTATTATTATGCAGGAAATTTTCTTTGAATATACAGAACTGATGTGATCCCTTGGCATTGCAATGAGAAATGTTCCTGCTTCTTGAAATATTTTGGTCACACTTCCATTTTCAATTATATGTTTTATAGTTGATCCTCACAAAATACCTAGGCTTCCCCCTCCTTAGATTTACCAAAGAATTTCATCATAAAAATGTTAGATATGCTGTTATATAACATTTCTTTTGCTTCATGAAGTAAAAGAAAAAAGGAAGACTTGCATTTATATAGTGTGTTTCACGATCTCGGGACGTCTCAAAGCACTTTACAGCCATTGAAGTACTTTAAGTGTAGTCTGTTGTAATATAGGAAACATGGCAGCCAATTTGCGCACAGCAAGCTCCTAGAAACAGTGACAATGACCAGATAATCTGTTTTAGTGATGTTGATTAAGGGATAAATATTGGCCAGGACACTGGGGAAAACTCCCCTGCTTTTGGTTGAAATGGAGCAATTGGAACTTTTATGTCCACCTGAGCTGGTAGACAGGGCCTCGGTTTAACGTCTCATCCGAAAGAAGGCACCTCCGACAGTGCAGCACTCCCTCAGCATTGCACTGGAGTGTCAGCCTAGATTTTTGTGTTCAAGTCTCTGGAGTGGGACTTGAACCTACAGCCTTCTGACTCGGAGGCAAGAGTGCTACCCGCTGATCCACGGCTGACGCTCTTTTGCAGGCTCTCTTGTTTGCAGTTGATATGATGTGGATCTACAGCAGGGGTGTCCAATGTTATTGTGCTTTACCTATGGTTACCGAGTTTGAAGCATGTCCGTGAGAACTATGGCCCAGAATTTGCTGAAGTGGGGCATCCCGTGGCAACCCTGCTTGTTAGATATTTTTCTCACCCTTCAGCTCGAAAAACTTTTGCACAGCAAATTGCTGGAAGTACGAGCTGTTAATGGTACGGGCGAGGTCAACGGGGCCTCTGGGTCCTTCGTGAACGCCGGGACCAACAGTCTATCTCTTCAAGCAATGAGATTTAAGGCTAGAGAAGGAAACAGGAACAATGGAGAAGGAATTGGGGTGAATTAGAGTCACATTGGATACAGAAAGAGAAATAAAGAGAGAGGAAGAAAGATTGGATTGAGAGAGAGACAGTGAGAAAAAAAGATCAAGGAATAGCAAGTAAAACATTGCAAAAGTTTTACATTTTTTAAATCTCTCAGAGCAAGTTACCACCTGTGAGACTCCACAGTTTCAGTTGTTCCCTTCCAGGGCCAGAGAGGTTGAGTGGCATTGCAGGAACATAAATCTTGGCATCAAAAGGGTCCTTACATAGTGAAATACAAGCTCGAACTTATTCGTTCATTCTCTCGCTCTCTTGTGCTCCCCCTCTCTCTCTCTCTCTTGTGCTCCTCCCTCCCTCTCTCATTCTCTCTCTCGTGCTCCCCCCACTCTCTCTCGCTCATCTCATTCTCTCTCCCTCTCTCCCCCCGCTCGTGCCTCGCCCCCTCGCGCTGCCGCTCACGCTCCCCCCCCCCCCCCCGGCTCGCGCTCACGCCCCCCCCCCGCCCCGCTCACGCTCCCCCCCGCTCGCTCTCTTTCTTGCTCGCTCTCCCCCTCCCTCTCGTGCTCCTCTCTCTCTCTCGTGCACCTGCACATCCCACTACAGCACGTTGTCGTTGCCGTGGATGGTGATTGCCTTCCTTGTCCAATATCCATCGAAAATATCCATGGTGGTGCCCCACCCCCCATCCTGATGTTGTCCGTTTGAAAGCCTCCAAACTTCTTAAATACTTCTGGGCTAGAAATTCGTTATAGCCAAGAAAAATAGTCAGTGTTTAGACTAAAAATGGTTAAGCTGCATGCAAAATTCGTCCTTAATGCTCATTAAAATGATTGCAGTTATGATTTTAGTCTAAAAGCTCAAGCTCATTGGTGTTGCACTGAAACGATGGACCATTATTGGGTGCGGTCGAAATGCAAGTCTTGATTGCCACAGGCTTTTTTCAATAATTAAAGGGGAGGTTCATTGATGCTGCAGCACCTCATTCTCGGCATTGATGGGTGTGCAGCTGCCTCAACAACCATAAGAAGGAGGACAAGGAGCAGGAGCACTTATTTACAAATCCTGATGGCAGATCTCCGCCCCAGGGAGAGAGCCCGGAGGTTTTCAGTGCAAGCTTTGGAGGCATTAGTTTTAGCGGTGGAGAGAAGGTGGGTGGTCCTGTACCCCCGACTGGCAGGAAGCCCTCGCCACAAGTCTGCCAAACTATGTGGAGGGAGGTGGCACACCACGTCATGGGCAGCACTGTACTCCCCAGGACCCCCACATAGTGCAGGAGGATGTTTAATGAGCTCGCACAGATGGTCGGGGTGAGTGACGGCTTCAACAAATGCCACATGCCACCATATGCACCACAAGCGTCACACGCTGCTCAATGCACCACACCCCCAGCATTCACCCACCAACAATCTCTACCTAACAACACTAACACCCACATCTTACACCTGGCATACAATGACAGCTATTCAATTATGGCAGGCACAGTGATCATTAGTTATTAGAAACTGCTTCATCAGGTTGCTATCAAAGGACCAGAGAAGTTTTATTTGTTTTTCGTGTCTTCACACTCATCCCTATAGTGGATGGCTGCTCCTTCCACGGCCGTAAACCTCTTTACACCAGCCAACAGGGTAGTTCGTGCTACATGGCGGGAGGGTTTTATGGGCTCTCGCAACCCATACGATAAAAGGGGCACCCACCCGCACCGGAGCCATGAATCCTGCTTGGTTGTCTGAGTTCAGAGCTGGAGGTCTGTGCAAAAACCTTGTAAGAAATATTGCAAAACCTGTGTTTATATAGTAACTTCAAAGATTTCAAATTGGATTGTAGTGGGTATCTTAAATTGGTGGCTTGAGATCACTTATCAGATTTTTACAATCATTCTATTACAGTTTTTGTAGTACATTGTATTCATGTGCAGTCTTCAATTCTAAAATTTTAAAATAAAATAAATATTTTCACCCAACAATATGTAAACAATTTTATGACTTTTTAAAAAATGTAATATGTTTTGGTGATTGGAATGTAAGCGCTAGAAAATGGAGTGGTGAATTTTCCATTGTGGTCAGTACATGTTAAGCATTGTCAGGCCACATATAGCATACTCAGTTGCAAATTAATGATCCATTTAATTTGTGTCTTAACCCTAACCTCAGCATATCACCACTTATTTAATTAATGTAATATTGTTTAATTTCATGCCCCAGTATTCCAACTCTGTTTTTATCCCATATCTAGGTGGCATGTATGCAACTTATTAATGCACTTGTGACCACTCCTGATGATTTAGACTTGAGGATACACGTACGAAATGAGTTTGCGCGTTGTGGACTGAGAGAGATACTGCCGGTAAGACAAATACAAGTTATTGTCTGTTTATTGTGAAGAATTCTAATTGACCATACAGATTTACTCAGTGTCTGTTGGCAGCATGGGCCATGAAGTAAATCAATTTAATTAATAATTAATGCAAAATATAACAATTGGAAGGAGGACACAAACATCTCAATGTTTGGTAAATTTCAAAACCAAAAATTAATTTAAAAGTTCAAAAGAATTTAATCAAACAGCATTAATGGAGGGAAGTAATGATGTAATCATTAGGTTTGAATGAAGGAAAAGGAAATGAGGTGGGCAGAGGGATCACGTGGAATCTTTTTTAACATTTTTTAAATATTACTGTCTTTCAATGCAGTGAACAAAGAATCTCATTACAGATCTCCCAAGATGCATTATGCCTTTTGTGCTGCTTCTGTTACACGCTGTGTGAACTTCTAGCTTACATCATCTATCTTAGGAATCCATGTTTATTTCAAAACTGAGACTGGAAGGAATACCCTGTATGGCACTGTGCCGAAAAGAGTCAACATTTTCTATTTGCTTAAGTATTGGTTTACCTCCGTGCAAGTGATGGAAAACAGATTATAACGGTCTTAATTATGGTTATGCTCAGTAATAGCTAAAATAAAAAACAATGGTCCTGTGCAAAAATGTGCTTCTATAATGGGAGAGACAGAGGGCAGGATTTTCATTGGGCCTTGGAGGCGTGTGGGGGGTTAAAAATCCCGAAATCGGGGATCCCAAACCCATCCCGCACCCAACCTGCCTCCATGCCAGTTTCAAAGGAGGCGGGTACCCACCCCGCACTGGGACCCGCCGCCCCGAGGCGGGAAGGGGATTAGTGCCAATTAACTGCCAGTTAACAGGTAGTTAACAGGCAGTTTTTAGCCTAATCCCTATTTTTAATGTTGAACTGTGGGATTCCCGATGGCTCCAAACCACGCCAAGTTAGAGGAGGCGGACCGTCAGGGTGAAGGACTTGGAGGGGTCGAGATGTCCGGTGTTCAGGTGAGTGATGGGTGCATGAGTGCAAAGGTAAGTGTGTTTGGTGTGTGGAAAGTGTTTAAAGAAGTTCTACTAACCTTTACTTACCTTTACAGCCTTCCTTCCTTCAGGTCTCGGGAGTCTCTCATCTCATCTCACTGGCACAGAAAGCAGAATGGCTGCGAGCTGTCAAAAATTGCAGCATTCAGCTTTCTGTTCCGGGAAGATCTCGAAATCAGCCTGAGAGGAAGGAATTAACCTGGAGTACAGATTGTCAGTGTTTGACAGCTTCAAACAGCTGTGAAACGCTGATATTTCATCTGTCAAAAGGTCTTGACAGATGAAATTTCAATCTGTGACGTCACCTGTTGCCGGGTGGCCTTTAATTGGCCTGCTGAGCCCGCTGGGTGAGCTCAACAAGGTCAATCAAGTCAAAATCGCATGGGTTGGCTAGAACTCGATGGAGGCAGGACTACAACCCCGAGAGTTGTAGTCCCGCCTCCTACCCGACGACTCAATGAAAATCCAGCCCAGAGTGTTTGGAACAGTGGTAATAGTATATGTGTTACCTTACGTTGATGAGTTGACCAAAACCTTTAAGCATAGAAATGGGATATGACAGGAACATGAGTAGGCCATTCAGCCCATCAAGCCTGGTCTGTCATAGTTCCATAATCCTTAATACCCTTGCCTAACAAAAATCTATCTATCTCAGTTTTATGAAATGGAGAGATAGTGATTAGTGAAGGTGGAAATAAGACAAAAATTAATATTATTTTGTATTATAAGAGGAAAAGAAAATGAGACTCACTGAGATGGGTCTTAATATTACTGGTCAGCCTACTTTTATAGCTCTCTTATTTTAGAACCAATAATGTACTAATGACATACATATTGTCCAGCTGCAAGGTTGATTTGGCTGAGACTGTGAACCTCCATAATGTAATGTTTCTACCTTTTTTAAGGGGGGAACTACTTTTTCCAGCTCATGTATACTGCAGTACCGTCAGTAACCACACCTGTATCTAGCACTGAGTAGTAATCTGTACAGTTCAGTTCCAGAGTGAGCCACGTTGAGTAAACACCTGTTGTACCGTTCCCCTGCAGTCTTGTGTCTTATTACTCTCGGACACAACATTGGCGACGAGACAAATTCGATCCTACCTGCAACTCTGCATCACCTCCCAGGGATTCGTTCCTGGAGACCAGTAGATTGGAGGTCAAGGCCAGACACACGGGCGTCGACCACGGGCAACTGCCCAGTCATCCAGCAGAGACTCGAGAATTGCGGGGGAGGCTGTTGAGAGCCAGGCTTGGCTTTCCAGTCGCGGTGGTCCAGCGAAACGGGCTGGCAACAGGTAGTGCGCAGACCCTTCCCGGACAGCGGCGGGCTAGAGCCTGACCGAGCGGCACAGCAAAGGGCCGAGCAGCGTCGACGGGGGAGAGAGAGAGAGAGAGAGAGGGCAGAGCGCACAGGGCGCAGCCGGTGTTCAGGGGCCGAGCAGCGTCGAGGAGAGGGAGAGAGACGCGCAAAAACCGCGAGGCGCCGCCATTGCCACGAGGACCGCCGAGAGCAGCATTGGCAGCAGCGCAGGAGAAGCGCGCGAAACCTACAGGGCGCCGCCATTGCCACGAGGACCGCCGAGAGAGGCGTTGGCAACAGCGGGGGAGGAAGGAAGGCGCGGGAGATGCCATTTTAAACCACACCCAAAATGCCGAAGAGTGGCAGTATCACCGCATTTGACAATGACGTCGAAGATTGGACTACAAATGTCGAACGAATAGAGGTATACTGCAAGGCAAATGAGGTGTCAGATGACAAGAAAGCGTCGGTATTGTTAAACTTAATGGGTGCAAAGACGTATGGCTTATTACGAAATCTAGTAACCCCAGCGGAGTAGGTGGAAAAGAGTTTTGGAGACAAAGTGACGATACTACAGGAACATTTAAACCACACCGCTGCTGATAGCAGAAAGATTCAAGTTTCACAAATGGAACCAGCATAAGGATGAAAGCAATGCTGAATATTTAACAGAACTGCACAAACTATCGAAACACTGCCAGTTTGGAATGGGACTGGCAGATACCTTAAGGGACAAGTTTGTGTGTGGGCTTCAAAGTGAAGGAACCCAGAAACGGCTTTTATCTGAAAAGGACCTTACTGCAATGCTGAAAGCCTTGTCCAGCGTATCATATGAAGCAGCAGCACGGGGCGCTGCAGAGATACAACAGAGACCGCAAGAATATGGCACAAACGAAATGTCATACAGAACAGAGAAGTGCTATCGCTGTGGCAGAACAACACACGACCACAATGA
Source organism: Somniosus microcephalus (assembly GCF_052327205.1). Lineage (NCBI taxonomy): Eukaryota > Metazoa > Chordata > Chondrichthyes > Squaliformes > Somniosidae > Somniosus > Somniosus microcephalus. Next base: position 104,151,636 of record NC_140996.1, on the reverse strand, counting down.
TTGCTGGTTCAAAGACAAAGTGTGCAGACAGTGTGGAAAAGTAGGACACATAGCACGAGTCTGCAGGTCGGGAAAGAAAACCAGCAATAAGAAATCTCCAAAAGAAAAGTACAAGAAGGTACATAATGTGACGGAGAATAGTTCAGACGAACAAAAGAGTGATACCGACTCCGAAAGCAGGGAGCTGAGTTGTCTGAAACTAAATAATGTGATCAAAACGGAGGATCACCGAACCATTTGGGTCACTCTCAAGATAGCAGGAGTCCAGGTAAAAATGGAATTGGACACAGGATCAGCCCTAACAGTCATAAACCGACGGGACTACGAGCGGCTATTCTCGCACATACCCTTGAGAGACACAAAAATGATCTTGAAGACGGACACTGGAAAAAAAAGTCTACCCCAAAGGAAAAATAAGGGTGACTGTTCTATATAACGGTAAGGAAACACCAAAACTAGACCTGTATGTATTGCAAGATGGAGGACCACCATTACTGGGACGTGAATGGATCCGGAAAATACAGCTGGATTGGCATTCCATACAAGCTCTGACTGTGGCTGCCAAAAAGGATGACGACGTCACACCTGGGCGACTGTCAAAGATCCTAACCGACGCGCAAGAAGTGTTCCAGCAAGGACTCGGAACACTAAAAGGCATGACAGCAACAATTAAAATCGAAGAAAACACAAGCCCTAAATTTTTTACGGCCACACTGGTACCTTATGCGATCCGCCCAGCCGTCGAAGCAGAGCTGGAGAGTTTGGAACGTTCAGGAGTACTGTCCAAGGTAGACTGGAGCGACTGGGCTACACCCATCGTCCCTGTGATGAAACAGTCGTTCAGCAGCATGCCTGGGGAACCAAGGAAGGTTCGCATCTGTGGGGACTTTAAGGTAACAGTGAACCCAGTCCTTCACACCGTACAATATCCACTTCCACAGATTGAAGATATTTTCGCCTCGCTATCTGGAGGAAACGCTTAACTAAGATTGATCTGGCCCAGGCGTATCTGCAAATGGAGGTAGAAGAAGCATCAAAAAAATACCTCACAATCAACACCCATAAAGGTCTCTACCAATACAACCGGCTGGTATTCGGGGTAGCATCAGTTCCGGCTATTTGGCAAAGGGCAATGGAACAAGTCCTGCAAGGGATCCCAGGGACCCAGTGTTACTTGGACGACATCCTGGTCACGGGCGAAAATGACAGGGATCACCTCGCCAACCTGGGGCAGGTGCTCACTAGATTGAAGGAATATGGGCTCTGAGCTGACCGCCCCAAATGCGAGTTTTTAAAAAAACAGATCTTTTATTGTGGCCACGTTATCGATAAAGAGGGGTTACATAAGTCCCCAGAAAAGATTGAGGCAGTAGCCAAGGCTCCAGCACCGGAAAACGTGTCACAACTGAGGTCGTTCCTCGGGCTGGTAAACTACTACCATAAGTTCTTGCCAAATTTGTCTACAATACTACACCCACTGAACACCCTACTGCAAACTGGGGTGCCATGGAAGTGGAGTGACGAATGTAAACGAGCTTTCCAGAAGAGCAAAACACTAATCACATCGAAAGAGGTATTGGCCCATTTCAGCCCAGCACTACCAATTTGGTTGGCGTGTGATGCGTCACCCTACGGCATTGGACCGGTGCTGTCACACAAATTCTCGGACGGCTCAGAGAGGCCAATAGCCTTTGCGTCACGACCACTAACTTCAGCTGAGCGTAACTACGCCCAGATTGACAGGGAGGCCCTCAGCCTAGTGTGGGGAGTGAAAAAGTTCAATCACTATCTGCACGGGCAGAAATTCACCTTGCTGACTGACCACCAGCCTCTTGTCTCCATTTTTAATCCGAAGAAGGGCGTTCCGGTGATGACTGCGCAACGAGTACAGTTATGGTCACTCTTTCTAGGGGCGCACCACTATGAGATTGAATATAAGGGCACGAAACAGCATGGAAATGCTGATGGGCTATCACGCCTGCCACTGCCTACTGCGGAGGAAGCACCAGCAGTGGATCCTGTCGAAATATTTAATTCGACTATAGTTGAATACCTACCGGTAACCAACGCTCGTATAGAACAGGAGACCCGAAATGACCCGACACTGTCTCGGGTATATGATTTGACGGTGAAGGGATGGCCAGCACATGGCGACTCACTGTTGCCAGCATTCTCGACAAGAAGAGAACAGCTGTCAGTGTGCCGGGGGACCTTGATGTGTGGATCCCGAGTGGTAATTCCACCCAAGTTAAGGGATAGAGTGCTCAATGAGCTTCATGAGGGTCATCTGGGATGAGTAAAAATGAAAAGCCTTGCCAGGGCTTATGTGTGGTGGCTGGGAATCGATAAACAAATTGAGGACCTGACCAAGAGCTGCTCAGGATGCCAGAAAGTCCAAAATGCACCACCACATGCCCCTCTACACCCATGGGAGTGGCCCTCCTCTCCATGGCAACGGGTGCATATTGATTTTGCTGGTCCATTCTGTAATGTCCGAGTATAAATAATACACGGACTGCAGGAGAACAATGAAACAAGTATTTACTTGAACAGAGGGTACTCTTATTTGGACCCAAAAGAAACCAATTCGACTGTAAATAAACAAAAGCGGTAGGCGGTCCCCTCGTGGAGGACGACGAACGCCCCTTCAGTGTCCTCCTCCCGCGCCAGCTGGATAAACAGCTGGCGCCGGAAGGAGAAGACGTGGCGAAGGCTGGCCTCCCGGAAGCCGAGCGGGATGGGCGTGATCCCCGACCTCACCTCCCCAAGTTGTCGCAAATGGGGAAGGAGCAGCTCACCAGGAACATAGGGCGGGACGTTGGAAATAATGATCCTCTGCGCGGTGGCCTCGAGAGGATCCACCGGCAGGAAGGTCCCGCCCACGGTGAGCCCCTTGGCGACAGCCAGGGACACCACCCGCTCCGACCCCAGGAAGAACACAGCCTTCCCATACATTTTCGAGGCCGCGACGATGGCTGAGGGGCCGACAACCCCAGCCATGGCCTTGACGCAGGCCTCGATGGTCATAGTGGGGTGAGTGTAGCTCTTCACCCCAAGCTTTTTTGTTATTAATCGAAAAGGTGACGGGGCAGCAGGAACAGCGGGAGCAGCTGTGGCTGTGGCTACCACTCTCGCATAGGTCCCGGCTGGCCCCGCCACCGGCGAAGATGCAGTCGCCATTCTGGGGTGCTTTTTTTAAGGGCTACACTCACCCCAAGTCACAGGCCTGAAGGTGTTAATGGCCTCGGTGTATATATATATTTTTTTGTCCTCTATTGAGCAGAGGGAGCTGATTAAAATGAGGACACACCTCTCTCCTTATTGATTTAAATTGGGAGAGGAGCCCTTGCCCCTCTGCTCAATTGGCAATTAATAAAATAGATGAAACTAAGGTGCCTTAGAAAGACAGGCAGAGAGAGACAAAGAGAGAGAGAGAGAGGTGGGGGGGTGGGAAGGAGGGAGGCCGCAAAGGGGAGTGTTGCCACTCGGGATGGTGGGTGGGTGTAGGCAGGGTTGCACTCTCCGATGGAAAAAGTCTTTGGTGATGGTGGTCTTCTGGCAGGGGGAGAAGACGTCTTCACCTGGAAAAGCTGGAGAAGCCCAGGCTTAGTCCTGCAACAGGTCTTAACGATGTAATTAAATTAAATTAAGGACTTCACCTTGGGCAGCTCCAAGCTCTCCCAGGGCAGGCAATAGAAGGGATGCTAATTAGTGGTGTGTGTGGCCTAGCTTTTAACAAGAGCACACACACACACACACTACACCCCTTGATGATCCGGCCTTGCTTCTTCTTTTCTCCCCCCACCTAAAATACAAAGTCTTGGGAGAGTGCCCCAAATAACACCCACCTGTAGATGTTCCGGATGAAGTTTTCTTCCCTCCTTTCAAGCAGTTGGTTTCTCTCCCCTCTCTCCCTCTCCTGAAGTGGAGGCCAAATTGGGGAGGCAGTGATAGGAAGGCCTCTCCCCTGGTTGATGTTGATGTAGGCCTCCTTTCTCCTTCTCCTCCTCTGTCCTCTCTCTCCAGGCACCTCAGTTGATGTAATGATGGTGGAGTTGGTGGTGGTGGTCCAACGTTCTCCTCCTCTTCCTGGTCAGGGGACCACCACTTTAATCCACTCTCCAAAGTCTGGCTGCTCCCTCTGCTCGTGCTTGCAGCTGAACAGAGGGTAACTTAAGACTGCAATGCAGAAGCCTGCTATGGCTTTATATACAGGGTTGGTCACTGCCGGTACTGCAGTATAGAATCGGCTCTTCTCTTAAAGGCACATACACAACAATTCCTCCCCTTTTAGATAAACAGCATATAACATTCATTTAACAACTAAATAATAACTAATTACAATTACAATTTTCTCTGTACTATATACATCAACTGAAATAATAATTCTATATATATATAAAGCGGTTCTTCTGTCTGTCATTCCGTCTGTCTGTCTGTATTGATTAAACTCTAAAGTTATAGAGCGTACCTGCACGTGTGTTACATCGAAAGAAAGCTTACGATTCCAGAACCGTCATAAGCGTATTTACGTTTCGGCGAGACAAAAATTGCGCCCGCGGTATCCAAAAAACGTTCAACATTCCGCTCATTATCCGCTCATTAGCATCGAGTGACGTCAGGTCGACCAATCGTACGGTCGAGCGACCCGACGGTCGACCAATCGCTGCGCGGTGGGGGCGGGTTCCTGGCGCGTGCGGGCGGGCCCTCCTAGAGTCGAGTGACGGGACGATTGACCAATCCTACGCTTCGGTGACCTGACAGTCCACCAATCGGTGCTTGTGTGGGCGGGCCTTATCGTTCTGAACCAAGGTGAGTCGCCGCCATCTTGATTCCAAACTTTTCATTTCTTTTTCCCGCTTTCTGCGTGTTTATTTTCAAATCTACATTTCCAGCAAAAAAAAAGTTGCTTTTAAAACACACATTGTTTTAAAAAAAAGTTAATTAATTTGTAAATCTTTTCTGTAACATCTAGAATTTTCCTACCTTTTAACCGTTTTTCCAGGCCTGTAAGCCTCGGCCTCTGTTGCCCAGCCACGCCCGAGCTAGGCACCTCCCGTCGCGCTGAACAAGCGGCTCGTGATTGCCGCCATCTTTGTGAAGGCTGGAGGGGGCGGGCCTGAGCCGAGCGTCGCCACCGCCGCCATGTTAGTAAAGGCGGGTGGGGCAGGAGTCAGCGCGCGCGACTTGAGTCCGGCCGGGCCTCACGCGGTAGGTTGCACTTGAAGCCGGCTCGGGAGATCGGGCCTCCGGAGATCGGAGGGGGGGGGGGGGGGGGGGGGGGGCGGAGCTCGGGAGATCGGCGCGCGGCGCTCGTGAGATCGGGCCTCGTGAGATCGGGCCTCGGGAGGGCGGGACTCGGGACATCGGGGCGGGGCTCGGGGACTCCCCCCCCCCCCCCCCCGCTCGCTCCCCCTCCCACCCTCCCTCTCTTCCCCCCAGTCGCTCTCTCTCTTCCCCCCAGTCGCTCTCTCTCTTCCCCCCAGTCGCTCTCTCTCTTCCCCCCAGTCGCTCTCTCTTCCCCCCAGTCGCTCTCTCTCTTCCCCCCAGTCGCTCTCTCTCTTCCCCCCAGTCGCTCTCTCTCTTCCCCCCAGTCGCTCTCTCTCTTCCCCCCAGTCGCTCTCTCTCTTCCCCCCAGTCGCTCTCTCTCTTCCCCCCAGTCGCTCTCTCTCTCTTCCCCCCAGTCGCTCTCTCTCTTCCCCCCAGTCGCTCTCTCTCTTCCCCCCCCAGTCGCTCTCTCTCTTCCCCCCCCAGTCGCTCTCTCTCTTCCCCCCCCAGTCGCTCTCTCTCTTCCCCCCCCAGTCGCTCTCTCTCTTCCCCCCAGTCGCTCTCTCTCTTCCCCCCAGTCGCTCTCTCTCTCTCTTTCAACAACAACATGCCCTCAAAAGACCCTCGGCACCGCCGGGCACTTCAGCTAGTCATTTATAAGTTCAGTCTTTGAGGAGGCTTCCTGATCCTGACTGGATAGTGCCTTTCTCGTGTGTCATGTTCTTGCGGCGGAGTTGATTCTGGCTCATTGTCATTGGTTGGTTCGTCAGCTTCCAATACCACTGCTTCTGAGGTAGACGCAATGTGTACTTCGGGTTGATTACCAGGTGCACCTGCTCGTGGTATGGGTTTGGCTTGTTCCTGTGACTCGAGAATCTGGTCAGCATGGTGCCTCACGATGCTCTCTCCAACGTCCACTGTGTACATTAGTGGTCCCTGCTGTGTGCATATCGTCCCTGGCTGCCATTTTTCTGTTCGGTAGTCGTGGGCCAAGACTGGTTGCCCTATCTTGAAGCTCCTGGTTGGCTTCTCATTTATGTGCTGGAATTGCTTATCCTCAACATCTCGTCTTATGTTTGGTTTGAGCAAATCCAGGCGACATCTTAGCCTTTGGTTGAAGAACATTATGGCTGGAGCTTGGTTGGTGACTGCATGTGTCGTATTCCGGTAAGCAAACAAGAAATTATCCACCTTGTGTTGTAGTGGTATGTCGTCATTATGCATTGCCTTTATGGCCTTTTTAAAGGTCTGAACAAACCTCTCAGCCAATCCATTTGTGGCTGGATGATATGGGGCAGATGTGTAATGCTTCACCCCATTATTCCTCAGAAACCTCCGGAAATCCTCTGACACAAACTGTGGCCCATTGTCGGAGCAAATCTGTTCTGGCAAGCCATTCCTGGCAAAGATGGTCTGTAGGACTGCAATAGTTTTCTCCGTGGTGGTGGAGGACATTTTGATGACCTCTGGCCATTTTGAATGGGCGTCCACAGCGATTAGGAACATTGAGTCCATAAATGGACCAGCAAAATCAATGTGTACCCGTTGCCATGGAGATGAGGGCCACTCCCATGGATCTCGCGGGGCCTGTGGTGGAGCGTTTTGGACCTTCTGGCATCCTGTGCATCTCTTGGTCATATCCTCGATTTCTTTATCGATTCCCGGCCACCACACAAACGCCCTGGCTAGGCTCTTCATTTTTACCCCTCCCAGATGACCCTCATGAAGCTCATTGAGCACTCTGTCTCTCAACTTGGGTGGAATTACCACTCGGGATCCACACATCAAGGTCACCCGGCACACTGACAGCTGTTCTGTCCTTGGCGAGAATGCTGGCAACAGTGCGTCGCCATGTGCTGGCCATCCCTTCACCGTCAAATCATAGACCCGAGAGAGTGTCGGGTCATTTCTGGTTTCCTTCTCTATACTTGAGTTTGTAACAGGTAGACATTCGACTATGGTCGCATGGAATATCTCAACAGGGTCCACTGCAGGTGCTTCCTCTACCGTAGGCAACGGTAAGCGCGACAGCCGATCAGCGTTTCCATGCTGTTTCGTACCCTTGTACTCTGTCGTACTGATGTGCCCCTAGAAAAAGTGACCATCTTTGCAGCCGTTGCGCCGTCATCACCGGAACGCCCTTCTTTGGGTTAAAAATGGAGACCAGGGGCTGATGATCAGTCAGTAGGGTGAATTTCTGCCTGTGCAGATAGTGATTGAACTTCTTCACCCCCCACACCAGGCTGAGGGCCTCCCTGTCAATCTGGGCGTAGTTAACGAGCGCGACGCAAAGGCTATTGGCTTCTCTGAACCGTCAGGGAATTTGTTTGACAGCACCGCTCCGATGCCGTAGGGAGACGCATCACATGCTAACCGAATCGGTAGTGTTGGATTGTAGTGGGCCAATACTTCTTTTGAAGTGATTAGGCATTTACATTTCTGAAAGGCATGCTTACACTCATCACTCCATTTCCATGTTACTCCAGTTTGCAGTAGGGCGTTCAGTGGGTGCAGAATTGTGGATAAATTCGGCAAGAACTTATGGTATTAGTTCACCAACCCGAGGAACGACCTCAGTTGCGACACATTTTCCGGTGCCGGAGCCTTGACTACAGCCTCAATCTTGTCCGGCGACTTATGCAACCCTTCCTCATCAATCATGTGGCCACAATACGAGATTTGTCTCCTGAAGAACTCGCATTTGGGGCGGTTGGCTCGTAGCCCATATTCCTGTAATCTCGTGAGCACCTGCTCCAGGTTGGCAAGGTGTTCACTGTCATTTTCGCCCGTAACCAGGATGTCGTCCAAATAACACTGGGTCCCCGGGATCCCTTGCAGGACTTGTTCCATCGCCCTCTGCCAAATAGCCGGGGCTGATGCTACCCCGAATACCAGTCGATTGTACTGGTCAAGGCCTTTGTGAGTGTTTATCGTGAGGTATTTCCTAGATGCTTCTTCCACCTCCATTTGTAGATACGCTTGGGCCAGATCAATCTTTGTAAAGCGTTTCCCTCCAGATAGTGAGGCGAAAATATCTTCTATCCGTGGAAGTGGATATTGTACTGTGTGCAGGACTGGGTTCACAGTTACCTTGAAGTCCCCACAGATGCAAACCTTCTTCGGTTCCCCAGGCGTGCTGCTCAATGATTTCTTCATTACAGGAACGATGGGTGTGGCCCACTCGCTCCAGTCCACCTTGGACAGCACACCCGAACGCTCCAGACTCTCCAGCTCTGCTTCAACGGCTGGGCGGATCGCGTAAGGTACCGGCCTGGCCTTAAAAAATTTTGGGTTTGCGTTATCTTCGATTTTTATCGTTGCCGTTACTCCTTTTAGAGTCCCAAGTCCTTGTTGGAACACCTCTTTCGCGTCAGTTAGAATTTTTGACAGTCGTCCAGGTGTGACGTCGTCATCCTTTTTATCAGTCACAGTTAGCGCCTGAATGGAATGCCAATCCAATTGTATTTTTCGGATCCATTCATGTCCCAATAATGGTGGTCCTCCATCTGGTAGTATATGTAGATACAGTTTCTGTGTTTCCTTGCCGTTGTATTCAACTGGCACCCTTATTTTTCCTCTGGGGTAGACTTTTTGCCCCGTGTATGTCTTCAATACAATGGACGTGTCCTTGAAGGGTATGTGTGAGAATAGCCGCTCATAGTCTTGTCGATTCATGACAGTGAGGGCTGATCCTGTGTCCAATTCCATCTTTACTGGGGACCCTGCTATCATGAGGGTGACCCAAATGGTTCGGTGATCCTCCTTTGCGATCACGTTGTGTAACTTTAGACAACTTAATCTCCTGCTCCCGGAGTCCTTATCACTCTCCTGATCTTCCGAACTACTGTCTGTCAATTTCTTTACTTTCTTGTACTTTTCCTTAGTAGTTCTTGTAGTGTTGGTTTTCTTTCCCGACCTGCAGACTCTTGCTATGTGTCCCATTTTCCCACATTGCCTGCATACTTTGTCCTTAACCCAGCAGTCCTTCTGATCATGGGTTGTTCTGCCGCAGCGATAGCACGTTTCTGCTCCATACGCCATTTCGTTAGCGCTGTATTTCTGTGGTTTCTGTTGTATTTCCGCAGCTCCCCGTGCTGCTGCTTCGTAGGATACTGCCACGCTGAAAGCCTGTTCTAGCGTCAGGTCCTTTTCCGAAAGTAGTCGTTTCTGGGTTCCTTCACTCTGGAGCCCGCAGACAAACTTATCCCGCAAGGTGTCTGCCAGTCCTGCTCTGAACTGGCAGTGCTTCGATAACTTGCGTAGTTCCGTAAGATAGTCAGCATTGCTCTCATCTTTGTGCTGGTTTCTTTTATGGAACTTGAATCTTTCTGCTATCAGCAGCGGTGTAGGGTTTAGGTGTTCCTGTAAGATATTAACAATCTCTTCAAAACTTTTCTCCATTGGTTTAGCTGGGGTAATTAAATTCCGCAATAGGCCGTACGTTCTCACGCCCATCAATTTTAATAATACTGACGCCTTCTTTCCATCGGCCACCTCATTTGCCTTGCAGTACACTTCAATTCTTTCCACATACGTGGTCCAGTCTTCTACCTCGTTGTCGGAAGCAGTGATACTGCCACTCTTTGGCATCTTGAGTGATTTAAAATGGCGCCTCCCGTGCTTTTTCTTCTTCTCCAATGGAATAATATGGCGCCTCCCGCGCTTTTCCTTCTTCCCCAATGTAATAAAATGGCGCCTCCCGCGCGTTTCCTTCTTCCCCTTGCTGCCACGCTGCTCCTAGCGTTCTACAGGGTAATGGCGGCGACCCGCGGCTTCGGCGCGTATCACTTTTCCTTCCCCGCATTCTCTGCTCTCCACGCTGCACTGTTCTTGAGCACCGACCGCGCCCTGTGCGCTCCACCCTCTCTCTCTCTCTCTCTTCCTCCTGACAACGCTGCACGGCCCCTTTGCAGAGCCGCTCGATCGAGCCCGAGCCCGCCGCAGTCCGGAAGGGTCAGCGCACTACCTGCTACCAGCACGACTTGCTGGAACACCTCGACTGGGGAGCCAGGCCCAGCTCTGCACAGCCTCCCCTGCAACTCTCCGATGGATCCCTGGGCGGTTGCCCGTGGTTGACGCCCGCCGTTCTGACTTCGACCTCCAAGAAGCTTCTCTTCAGGGAAAAGATCCCCGTGAGGTGATGCAGTACTGCAGGTGAGTTCGAACCTGCCCGTCGCCAGTGTAATGTCCGAGTATATAAATAATACACAGACTGCAGGAGAACAATGAAACAGGTATTTACTTGAACAGAGGGTACTCTTTTATTTGGACCCAAAAAAAACCCAATTCGACTGTAAATAAACAAAAGTTCAACTAAAGCTTAACAAATCAAATTAAAATTTGGTTTTCCGTGTTGATGATGCACTCCAGTCCCCGCGGCGCCCACCGGTCGCGGAAATACTCAAGCGCACCGGCGGACACCGCGTGCTCCATCTCCAGGGCCACCCGGGCGCGAACATGGCCGCGGAAGAGGTGCAGGCAATCCGGCTGGACGACCCCCTCGACCGCCCGCTGCCTGGACCAATTGATTGCTCTTTTAGCCAGGCCCAGGAGCAGGCCCACAAGGAGGTCCTCCAACCTGTCCGCACCCCTCCGCACCGGGTGACCGTAGATCAAGAGCGTGGGACTGAAGTGCAACCAAAAATCGAGGAGCAGCCCCTTCAAGTAGTGAAAGAGGGGCTGCAACCTCTCACAATCCATATAAACGTGAAACACGGACTCCTCCAGGCCGCAAAAAATGCAGGCGGCCTGGGAGCCCGTGAACCTACTTAAAACCTTATTGCACGGGACCGCTCCGTGCAACACCCTCCAGGCCAAGTCCCCAATGGAACAAGGGAGGACTCCCGCATAGAGAGCCCTCCATTGGGGACCTCCGCTACCGCCGGTCGGCAAAACGCCACGCCAAGGCGTGTCCGGACGGTAGACGAAGATGGCAAAGTGGAGAGTGTGCAGGAGCAGCCCGTACAGGAAACCCCTCCGCGCGGAATGAAAAGGCACGGAGGGTATTTCCTCGAGACGGCTCAAGTTGTGAGGCGCCGGTTCCCGAGGGGAGTTTCGGGGCCGGGCGCCGATGAGGAATTCCGTCCGAACGGGGGTAAGCTCGGACGGGATCGCCCCACGTGCTTGAGCCGCCTCGATACACCTAGTGGAGTCGGGGCCCAGTGCCGCTTTTACCGAATCGATGGTTTCGACCGCGAGCTGGACGTTGGCCCAGGACAGGCGCCGCGCCAGCTCCTCCGGCGCCATCCAGCCCGCTCCTCCGCCATCGAGCAGGTCCCCGACTCTGGTCACCTTGCCAGCCACAGCCCTACCCTCCGCCAGCCGCCCGAACCCGTGTTCGTGGAGGTGCGGATTCCTGAGCAGCGGCTCCCGAAGGAGAGCCGCCGCTCCTGACGGGGGAGAGCTCCGCCTGGAAGCGACGTAGTTCCAAACCCATAGTAGTTCCTGGTAGAAGACAGGCAGCTCCCGCAGGCCGGCACGCCTGCTGCCCACTTTCGCAAACAGGAGCTGCGTGTCGTAATTGAGGCCATGCAGCTGGCGGAAGAAAAACGTCGCCAGCGCACACCATCTCGGAGGATTCTCGACGTACAGGTATCTCTGCAGCGTCTGAAGACGGAAAGTCGCAGCCTGGGTGCGAAGGCACACCAGCGCCTGACCGCCCTCCCTAAGCGGGAGACACAGAACCGCGGCAGAGACCCAGTGCTTCCTTTTGTCCCAGAAGAAGTCGATGAGCTTCTTCTGAATCTTGGCGACAAACGCAGGGGGAGGGATCAAAGTGACCAACCGGTACCACAATATGGCGGCCACCAGCTGGTTTATGACCAGCGCTCGACCCCTGTAGGACAACACTCGGAGCAGTCCTGTCCAGCATCCTAGGCGAGCGGTGACTTTGGCCTCCAGCTCTTGCCAGTTCGCCGGCCAAGCGTCCTCGGCAGGGCTAAGGTAGACTCCCAAATAGAGGAGGTGCGTGGTGCTCCAGGCGAAAGGCCTGAACTCCTCCGGCAGGGAGTCCACCCGCCACTGACCCACCAGGAGTCCGGAACATTTCTCCCAGTTGATCTTGGCGGAGGATGCGTCCGAGTAAATCTGCTGGCATTCCCGCATCCTCCGCAAGTCAGCGGGATCCGTGACCGTGAGGAGCACGTCATCGGCGTAAGCCGAGAGGACCACCTCCACGCCCGGCCCTTGCAGAGCCAGTCCCGTCAACCTCTTCCACAAGAGGCGCAGGAAAGGCTCCACGCAAATGGCATATAACTGACCGGACATGGGGCATCCCTGACGCACCCCCCTCCCGAAGTGAAGGGGCGCCGTCAAGGACCCGTTAACTTTAATCAGACACTCCGCGGCGGCGTACAGAAGTTGGATCTGGGCGACGAAATGCGTCCCGAACCCGAATGCGCGCAGAGTCCCGAAGAGATACTCGTGATCCACCCTGTCGAACGCCTTCTCCTGATCCAGGGAAAGGAAGGCGACCGACAGACCAGCCCTCTGGGAGTGGTGGACCAGGTCCCGGACCAGATGGATGTTATCGTGGATGGTCCGGCCCGGGACCGTGTAGGACTGGTCGGGGTGGATCATGTGGGCCAGCACGGTGCCAAGGCGAGCAGACATGGCCCTGGCAAAGATTTTATAGTCCGTGCTGAGGAGGGAGACCGGGCGCCAGTTCTTAAGGAGGCGGAGATCGCCCTTCTTAGGCAGCAGGACAATGACCGCCCTGCGCCAAGAGAGGGGCATCTCCCCGGTCGCCAAACTTTCCCCCAGGACCCGCGCGTAGTCGCCCCCCAAGACGTCCCAGAATGCCCTGTGGAACTCCACGGTCAGCCCGTCCAGCCCCGGGGACTTTCCCCTAGAGAGCTGGCGGAGGGCGCCGGTCAGCTCCGCCAGACTTAGCGGAGCGTCCAATTTTTCGGCGCCCTCCGGGCCAACCTTCGTCAGGTCCTCCCACAAAACTCTGCGCGCATCCTCGCTGGACGGATCCGGAGAGAACAGAGCCCCGTAATAGGCGCGGGTCTCCGCGCTGATTCCCTCCGGATCCGAGACCAGAGATCCGTCGTCGGCCAGCAGCCCCAAGAGCTGCTTACGGACCCCCCGTCTTTTTTCCAGCGAGTAGAAGAAGGGGGAGCCGCGGTCCAGGTCCCGCAGGAGCTGGATCCGCGACCTCACGTACGCGCCTCGGGACCCGACGAGCTGCAGGTCCTTCAGCGCGCCCTTCTTCTCTTCGTACACCTTCCGCAGGGCCGGGTCCTCGACGACCTGACCGAGACGGGACTCCAGGTCGAGCACCTCCTTCTCCAACCGCCCGACCCGGGCCTCCCGCCTCTTGGTCGACCCCTTCGCATACTCCTGACAGAAGAGACGGATGTGAGCCTTGCCCACATCCCACCATAGCCTCAAGGAGGGTAAGCCCCCCTGCTTCCTTCTCCAGTCGGCCCAGAATCGACGAAACGAATCCCGGAACCGTGCGTCCTCCAGCAGCAGGTTGTTAAAATGCCAGTACACGGACCCCCCCCGCGCGCGCAGCGGAGCGAGCTCCGCCCACACCAGGTGGTGGTCCGTGCACGGCACCGGCCGCATGGAAGCTGCCGGAACGCAGGAGACGAACGCCCGGGAAATGTAGAGGCGGTCGATTCTGGACCTTCCTCCCCCAGACCTCACGCTAGTGAAGGCGCTGGAGTCGGGGTGGAGATTTCGCCAGACGTCCACCAAGTCGAAGGACCCAACCAGGTCCCTCAACTTCTCCATCGCCGCCGGGCTTCGCGGGGGACCCGAACGGTCCCTCGCCTCGAGGGTGCAGTTAAAATCCCCCCCGAGGATGACGCACTCGCCCACGTCGATGGAGCCCAAGAGAGCGGACACTTCTTCGAAGAAGCGCACTTGCTGCGCACTGGTCTGAGGGGCGTACACGTTCACTAGATGGAGCGGCACGCCCCCCAGGCGAACAGTGACATGGAGCAAGCGGCCCGGCACGTGCTCCTTGACCCCCAAGATCTCCGGCTGAAAATGCGGGGCCAGCAAGATAGCCACCCCGCTGGAATTGTTGGAGAGGTGACTCATGCTGACCCCTCCTTGCCACTCCAGGAGCCACGTGGCTTCGTCTCCCGGAACGGTGTGGGTTTCTTGCAGGAAGCACACCGCATACTTCCCGTCCCGAAGGACCGAGAAGTTATTGAATCTGCGGCGCGCCTCCCTGCTGCCGTTGATGTTGAGGCTGGCTATGGTTATCTTCATGTCAGAAGCATAGTGCAACCTCTACCTACACCTAACGGGGCGAGGAAGCGCAGCCGCTGGTCCGCCGCCACTTCCTCAGCAGCCCAGTGAGAAACGTTGTGAGCCGACGCAGCTCGAGCGGGTTCACACCCTCGTCCGCGCCCAAGATCTTAACGGCGGCGCGGACGGAATCGATGAGCAGCGCCAGCTCCGACCACCTGTCGAGGGCCAGCCGGACCTTATTGCGCTGACCCAGGCACGCGGCCATAAAATCCCGGAGTTCCCTTACGGAAATGAGGGGAGACTCGGCAAGGGGCACGAGGTCATCCATCGCCACGTCGGCGCTGGAGTCCGAATCGTCCTCCGTGCCCATCACCGAGTCCCCATCCTCCTCCAGGGGGTCGTCACCAGCGGCCGACCCGTCCGCCGCGCAGTGCGAAGCGAACGACTCGGCCGCGCCAGCCAGCCCCGCCTCCGCCCGGATCCCACCCCCAGGATCGGCGGCAGAGGATTTCTCCCTGGGCTCCTCTAGGGGTGCCGGGCCAGAAGACGGCGGCGGTTCAGAGCTCCCCTCCGCCTCAGACGCCGGAACGACCGGAGAAACCGGGGAAGAGAACAATTTCCAGCTCCTCCAGTACGTCCGGCACCAGAGACGCAGCCAGGGGGCCATCCTCCTCCCCGCCACCAACCTCCGACCCAGCGGACGGGGGTTTTTGAATTAAAAGCTCTACCAGGACGAGCATCCCCTGGGAGACGTCCGGGTCGTATTGGGAGAGCTCATTAACCTCGAGCTCGCCCGACCCAGCCCCCAGGCTGCCCGACCCGGCGAGGGGTAACGACACCGATAAAAGGTCAACTTCAATTACTGCCGCGGGTTGTTCCGCAACCCCCCCCACGGGCAGGGTCTCATCCCCATCCCCGGGAGGCACGTGCTGGACAGACACATCTGCCTCAGCCCCCCGAGGGACAGGCGACCCCTGCCGATCGCTGGTGATGACGACAGCGCTGGGGGGGCGGGGGGGCGCAGTACCCGCGGCGGGCGACGACTCCCCCTGCTCGGAGGGACCTTCCTCCTCCCGGTCCTCCTCCTCATCCAGGGGGTCGCGCCTTCTTTTTAGCACGGAGGGAGCGAGGGAGACCTCCATGTCTGCAAAGGCCTCCTCCTCGACTCCCTCCGGCGGAGCAGGTTTGTCGGGTTCCTCGGGCCCGAGCCCGGCCGCAGGTATTGGCATTACCGCTGCGGCGGTTGCGGCCACAGGCTCGGGCACGGGGCCCCTGCCGCTCACATCTGCCCTGATCAACTCCGCGAGGAGCGCGGGTGTAAGGGGCTCAAGGGGCAAGGGCTCACCATCCACGGGGGGACCTGCCCTAAGGTGCTTCTTTTTTCCCCGCGCCTTCTTTCCGGCCGGACACGCTCCCTCCCCCCCGCCGGAGGCCTTGGTGGCATCGGCCCCCGACGTCAACCGCGCATCAGACGTACTTGACGCGCGGGCAGATCCGGGGGGAAGGGCAGCGGCGGCGGCGCCAGCCTCGGCCGCACGAGATGATCCGGCGGCCTTGGAGGCAGGGCAGTTCCTCCTGATGTGCCCCACCTCCCTGCAGGCATGGCACCTCACACCGTCCGACGTCCAAAAGG